>NC_087264.1:28797162-29102084 GCF_015220805.1 Pogoniulus pusillus | reverse complement strand
ATACCCTCACATGTTTTATGCCACAGCAATAAATAACTGTGCCTAAGTCACTCAGTAGGACACAGTTTGGTATATTTCAGCACTGGATGCAACCCATCGGTAGTTTTACACTGCAAGCTTCTCAAGTTTTCCATTCTTACCACCCTCACTCTCCAAGTGACACTATGAAACCATTTTATTTCCATGCACACTTACAGCTTTCTAGTTGTAGAGTTCTTGAGATAAGAAAAAGTTACCCTGGCTAAAAATATCAACCATTCCAGTATTTTATTTCAGATCTGAAACACTCGCGCTCCAGTCTCCCACTGCAGTAAGATACACTTTTTGCCCACCTATTCAGTCAAGGCTTAGATGGTGCATTGCTGTTTCAAGTGCAGCAAAGGGGAATTAACTGCAAGTCACTGCATGAACAATGAGTTATTTCACTGTGAAGCCTTCACTGAAGACAGCACTACAAGTTGCTATACAAGCAATATGTGCTGCAGTTGATGCTAGAGCTAGCCAGTGTTAAAAGGCTTAATTCATATTTCATTAGAGTAGGCTACCTTGAATTTACCAGTTAGCATCATTCAAGTGTACCCACAGGACAGGTGCCATATGCTCAGAATAGATACATCTTCAGCCATCCTTCATTCTACCAGTAACTGTCAAAAAAAGCTACCGCAGGAAGCACTGTGGTACCATTCCCAGATACACTCCTCTGTTGCAGCTCAAGACTGTTGCAAGTCAACATAAGCATCTCCTCCACAACCTCTTTCCCTCTTAGAGCACTCTGGGAACTTGAGTCTCTCCTATCCAAGAAAACACAGTTCAAGTTGCAATGCAAGTGAAATTGCTTTGGCAGTAGGTTAACACACTGGATTTCACCTACTAGACTAGGTATTTGCTAGGTAACTGTTACTAATGCTGAGCTGGAAACTTTATTTTACTTGGTCTATTATCCTGAAGTATAGTCTTATGTCAAACTGACAGTCTTTCAAAACGAAGGACATATTTCACAGTTTGAAGCTAGCTGATGGCGATTATGCAGGGATGAAAGCAGGGAGCGCTAACAAGAGTACAATATGCCTCTCTTCCCAACCACACCCATTCCTTTGTTAGCATTAGCACTTCTGCAAAATAAAAATAGAAGGGAAACTTCCTAATTGCATAGTAGCAACTAGTTCTGCCAAGGTTTTCAAGGACAGGAAACTAAACAAAAGACATTAAAAGAAAATAGTTCTAAAACACATTCAGTTATAAAAGTATGTATTTTTTGTGCACAATATATAGTTTAACAATCAACAGCAGAAACTGTAAACCTTCATTCTTAATAGCATTTGGAAATACAAAGATGTACAAGTGTTCCATCCCATAGATGTGGAAATGAAGCATTTAGTCTATAGACAACAGTAAGGCAATCCAAGAAGCAGACTGTGTTGTTCACTAACACAAAGGCACCAATTCCCTTACAGATCTGGCTCTTGCTGCATCAGAAAGGAGCACTGGTATTCCACTAACACTCAGTCTCAGAAGTTATTTCCATGTGCGGTATTCATCATAGGATTATGGTCCTGATGTACCAGCCACAGCATTCTCCCAGCCAGCATGCTAATTTGTTGTTAGAGCTCAGGAGGGACAAGAACACAGAGTTGTAATGACAAGGGAGAAGGAAAAAAATCATTCCAATATTTGGAATATACAGATGCTACAGAGCAGGTTTGCACTGTTATAAGCAGAATAAGGTCACCACTTCAGTCCTCCATTCCAGGAGAAAAATCTTAATTTAAATAACGTATACTTAACTTTCAAAACCAGCAGCAAATATTCCTTCAGTCAACCTGAAGTTTTTAAGAAGGAAACACACACCAAACCCAAATTCCCTGTACTTTCCAATCCAAGTAAATTTCTAAGTACTTCACTGCTACTTTTTTTTTTCAGCACATTATCATCATTTACTAATGGAGTAGACAATTAGCTTTCCAACAACTACTGGAAGCCAGAGAGAAGCCACCACACACTGAAGTATACAGTCCCCTGAACATGACTTGACCTTTTTCATGGATGACATTCTACAACTGGCCTATTTATTACACGCAGCAGCTCCATCCTTTGGTCAGTTCATTGTTGCTTTTGGTGTGCTTGTTTTGTTTTTAAATTTCTCTAAATATCAAGTTGTCCTGGGAGCGAACAGAGAACACAGGAATCAAGCTGATTGCATTTACACTAAAAAGAAAACAAAACACCTTACAGTTTCACAGCAGATTAGTGTAATCTCTCTAGCCCTGTGAATATTAATGGCTACAGCATACATGTGGACTGCCCTTCCAAGAAATTACCCCATAATGCTGTTTTAATTACTCCTCCAATCAGTTAGGTTTGAAGAATTTTGCCATACAACACTGAGCATCACAGCCAAGTACAAAACCATTTTCACTTTTAAGACAGGCATAATATATTGCTGGGAGAAGTTATAGAGGTCACTTGCAATTTCCTCGCAAAAGAACCCAAAAAAACCCCAACCAAGAAAATCCTGGGATGGCATCTGATCATATTACAGTAAACCCACAATGTTCTTTCCATGAAATGAGCTTTACCTCACCCAGGCAGAAACTCCTCTATTCTGCAATACAACAGAAACTTTTAATTTTGAAGCAACTGGGACACGTTGTATTTCCAGTTGCCACTCCCAATACCTGCAATGACAAATCAGTCAGCAACCTATTTAGAACTAGCATACAGTTCTTAATTGGTTCTGTTCTTCCAGATTTGTGACAAGAAGTTTTATAATAAGCTTCTCTGTTGCCAGTAGGTTTAAGAAGCCCCCTGAAAGTCACTGCAGAGAACAAATTTCACACCAGATCTGTCACAGTTTTGCACTGGAGAAAGGTGTAAACCCAACTCCAGTAAAAACTGACCAAAACAGAATCCAATACGGGATGCAAGAAAACCTGCACTTTTTCTTCTCCATTTCCTCCAGTTAAGATGTATCAAACATGTCAGTGTTAACTTCAAAATGAGGGGCATAACATTTTCCATCAAATAAATACTTCAGGGAGTTTTATTTTCTTCTACTCACATGTGCATGGGGTTTAAATCAGCTACACGTACATATAGCAAACACCAGAACAACACAGCATAATTTCCTAGTTGGGGCCTCCAAACCAACATCAATTCACAGTAAAGAAACCTGTATAACCCTCCAGTTACCTTTATGTTAAGGTTCATGTGGTTAGCAAGTGTTTTAAAGCCCTCAACCCACAAGTACTAAGTACTGGGCCTCTTCAATTCTGTAATTCACAAACTTACCCTGAAATCAATCATGTGGTTTGGACTGGAAAACTATGGTTAGCCTGCTAGGGATACAAATCAGACAAGACTCAACAAGTCCCTGTTTTAGTGAAGACACTCAATTTATGAGGTATTTCAAACAGTGCAAAGTGCCTTCTCCAACCTTCCATAACTGTGAATTCAGGTTACCCTGCTTCTTCAACTTCAATAAAATGGACTGTATTTTGGGTGCAGAAAACAAACAAACAAAAAGACTGGGAGGGAATAACAAACATGCAAGAAGATTCTCAAAGCTGTAACACTTTTAGCCCTGAGCAGTTTCAAAGGAAGTGAAGACAGATGGGGAGGAAGAAGCTATATTGGCTGCTTTCTTGAAGTCAAGGCCATGTTTACATGAAGCAATTGAAAAAAAAAAAGGAAAATTAATCCCTATACAAAACGTACTGTTTCATTATTCCCAGCCCCTCTTATTTCAGAATAGCAGTTTCACAGATCCATGAATGTGGTGGCTTGCAGCTGGAGAGACAGCGTCACCGAACAATGACAGCAGGCTTCAGTTGTCAATTAGTTTCTTGGCTCTGATGTTGGCTTGCTCAATGCGTTCCCTGTTTGTATCAGCCTGAAACAGAAATTCATAAGTCACTTCCAGACTCATGCAAAACAATTTAAAAATTCAAGTTGATGTGAACTTCTGAATTGCAGGGTGCTATCACCACGGTAGACAGAAGGAGAACAACGTAAGCTGGAAGTAATTCCCCTCCTGCTATAGCTAGCATATGACTGGTAGATAGAAGGCTGAAGATGAGCCAGCAGTGTGCCCAGGTAGCCAAGAGAGCCAATGGCATCCTGGCCTGGCAGGAACAGTGTGGCCAGTAGGACAAGGGAGGTTATTCTTCCCCTGTACTCAACACTGGTCAGGCCACACCTTGAGTACTGTGTCCAGTTCTGGGCCCCTCAATTCAAGAGAGATGTTGAAGTGCTGGAACGTGTCCAGAGAAGGGTGACAAAGCTGGTGAGGGGCCTGGAACATAAACCCTATGAGGAGAAACTGAGGGAACTGGGGTTGTTTAGCCTGGAGAAGAGGAGGCTCAGGGGGGACCTCATTGCTGTCTACAACTACCTGAAGGGAGGCAGTAGCCAGGTGAGGATTATTCTTTTCTCCCAGGCAACCAGCAATAGAACAAGGGGACACAGTCTCAAGTTGTGCTGGGGAAGTATAGGCTGGATGTTAGGAGGAAGTTCTTCACAGAGAGAGTGATTTCCCATTGGAATGGGCTGCCCAGGGAGGTGGTGGAGTCATCGTCCCTGGAGGTGCTCAGGGAAAGACTGGATGAGGCACTTAGTGTCATGGTATAGTTGACGGAATAGGGCTGGGGGATAGGTTGGACTGGATGATTTTGGAGGTCTCTTCCAACCTGGTTGATTCTATGATTCTATGATTTTGGCAGAGAGAATGAGGAGAAAGTTTTTAGTCTTTAGCTGACTCGACACATGCAGCAGCTTGCCTCAGCAAATTGAGAAGAGTATTAACAGAACAAGGTGATAATAATTCCCTCTTCAATTGTTCGGACATCTTTGGAATCATACAGGGCAGCCTTGTTGCTGTGGACTAGAAGTGACTCATGAGTATAAAGACCATAATTATTTTGCTCGGTGCAAATCCATGTTTTTCATCCTGATACTCCCCCATGTCCTAGTGTCAGAGTAGTATGGTATCTGTAATAAAAGCACTTAATTTTACTGTTATAAAGCCTCACAAGTTAGCCACAGCATCTAGGTTAAGCAAGTGTCAAAAATACAGTTTTGCTGAAAGGAATGGTAAGAAGCTTTGAAATAATCCCGATTATCTACCCTGCAGTGGGGAAAGAACAGGATGGGTAATACACACACCACCAGTCTCTGCCCTCACCATGAGTTAACTGCTTGAGAAACTCCACTTGTACCCAATATTAGCCATTTCACACTGCCATACTGCAACGAGCTGGGAAGAGGACACTGGCAGTCCAAGCCTACGTTGTTTATTTTCTGCGCTTTGGGCGTCAAGGGCTGGGGAGAGGCAGGAATCCACTACACAGAGAAGTGAGGATCTAACTTTTTAACACTACATCAGAAACACATCGATCCAGCTACTAGGTCTAAGGAAATACCCATAACACAAGCTTTTATTGGAGGTTTATTCAGGTTAGGAGTCCTCCATAACAATGTGTGACTTTTCATAACCTGCAGGCAAGTATGTGTTTTCCAGGTGAGTTGGATTTTTTTTTTTAATGCAAACTTAAAGCATCAAATCCATTCTGAAATTAAGCTTAACACTGCTGTTTTTTTGTATGATGCTGTCCTTTGGAGATTTATCCTCAAAATATTGATTTGGTTTCCATGCAGTTCACTGGATTTGAAAATAGCTACTGGCAGAAAAGGATTCATTTAAATATCCTGGGATAGGTTGCCAGTCTCAGAGGCTGGAACTGCACTTGCCTTTTTATTGCTCTTTACTGTAGTAATTCTAATTTATTCATATGACATTTTAATAGGCCTGATAAGTATTTTTTTCCTTCCAGACTACTAAAATGGAAAAAGCATCAGATCAAAATAGGTGTTGAAATAGTCAGAAACGCTACTGCTGAACGCAGTTAATTCCCATTTGCAGTTACTCTGACCAGGAAAATTTTAGTCTACTTTATAACCTCTAAGAACTTTACAGCTCATTTTAATCTGCAATTAAGTTTTCTCATGTTCTTTAAAATGTTTGCCTTCACTTTTTACAATTATGTCACATCTGCACTTTCAGGGAACAGTGCAAAACAGTTAAAGTACCCTTTGTAAGATCAAGTTGTTTGGCCCTATCAGTACAACAATCCCTAAAGTACTAGACAAAACTGAGATGCTGTCATAGGTGTAGTCAGCATTTATGTGAGACTAGCTCAGTATTAAAAGAAAAAAAACACAAACCTTTTCTTGTTGCATTTAATCCTACTGGACATTTCAGTGTTTTGGAATTATTTCTGCTTTTTTATGTCTTTAATACACACTGTTCATTAAAACTGTTGCTTCCTTCAAGCATTTCAGAATATGGGGATTTCTAAAATGTGGCTAACTTCCTCATAAGTTAGCCACTTGTAGGAAAAACAAACCAAAACACTTATATACAGTTGATTTGTTTGGAGAAATTAATCTTTAAAGCCATAAAACCCACAAAGTACCGGTTATGACTAATTTCAAGCGCATGTGATAGTAGACTTGTAGGGGCACAGGGACACAATCTAATTATTCTGAAGTCTACACAGCCCCAAATATTTCAGTCCACAAGAATTAAGGCAATTAATTACTTGTAGTTTATTTTACATTCAGTGATTATAGTGGCTTTAGGAATTCTAGAACAATATTGCTATTGGTAAAAACATGTATTCCCTACCACATACAGCCACAACTTCCCAGCTACACCTCTAGCATTTGTTCTTTTGAGCCAACCAAACTTGGTTAATTTCAGAGTTAGCAGTAATCTGTGCTGTATTTTTAGTTTTCCCAACACTGAAGCACTAAAATTTTCAGAAGCATACCCAAACACCAAGCATTTCAGTTTTCTGCTACACAGCAAACACCAAGCTATCTCTTGATCAAATCACTGCAACCTAGAGGGCAGTATAGTCGTAATGCATATTTCTTGTAAATACAGGAAAATGAGCTCATTTCTTACACCTTCTCAACTAAGCTGAAGGCAGAGAGGACTGTGGACACTTACCTTCACATTTATCCGGTCTATTTGTTTATTCTGGGCATCAATCTCATTGCCCATATCCAAAGCCATGGTTTTCAAATTCCCAAGAATGTTTCCCACTTGAGCAAGATTTTCATCCATTTCATCTTCTCTGGCATCATTTGTTATCCTGTTCAAACAAATTAGAGAGTGTTTCCAAAAAAAACACAAATTTGCTTTTTTCTACCCTAAATTTACTGTAGCAGAATTAGTTTGTTGCACAGTTTCAATGCACTGCATTCAAGTTGAGGTACATTTTGACTCTCTTAAAAGCCCATATATTCCAAGCAAGTGGCCCACTGAAAAAGGTGCTAATCTAGCTGCTGTTACAAAAATCGACTTAGATTTTGAAGTAACAGCTATAAGATGAAGATATTAGTCTCAAAAACACTTTGTGACAATAGAAGCCCTTGATATTTTTATGTTCCTTCAATAACTAAGAAGCAAACTCTGCAGTCCTCATATCCAGAAACAGACTGATAATATCACCACTGTGTAACAGGTGAGCATTACAATACTTGATGTGTAGGCTTACACCATCTCCTCTCCAAGCACAGAAATTATTATTGAACAGCTTTGCCTAAGACGCAGCTGAAAGAAGCTGACAACTGGTAATTCAGGATTTTTGCATCATAAACTGGGAAATATGAAAAAGTAAACCTTGTAATATATCCGCCACTTGGTCCTCTAGATGTCTGAGGCTGCTGCTGATTGATCCTTCTCGGCTGCATGGATATTACATGATCTGTTGAGTTCTCTGTTCCATCTCCCCAGGTTGCTCTGTATGCCTTGCTAGCTTCAAAGTTCTTCGTCCTACTCCATAAAAATAAGGAACTTGAGCTACTACATTTTTGATATTACTTCCTGACTGAAGTTATCTACATATCTATGATTTACAGAAGCATTTGTTTTGTGCCTGAAAGATTAGATTTTTGTATAGACAGAGCCTAGTCCAGGCAACACAATTTCTTCTCTCAGGATAGTACAAACATTGAGTAACTTGAAGGACAGTGATTTGGTCTTAGTCTTTAATGCAAGCAGAGTAATTTCCTCAGTCACATACTTTACCAGAAGAGGGGAAGCTTATGAGTTTAAACAGGAAAGCTTATGTTGTCATAAGATACAGCTGCATTTACAGCAGGAGCTGGTCAGTACTAGTTACTTTTCAAGAAAGAAATGAGGATGAAGGAGAAAACTCCCTCAAATACAAATATCTGCACTACGCAAGAAAATCATTAATCCTGATTCCTTTTTGACAAACATGTTTTGCCTCCAAGTCCTCTTTTTGAAGTTAACATTTTTCAGAATAATTTTGATTTTGAAATAACCCTCCTTTATTCTGCAACTCAACTGTACTAACTTTATTACAGCAACAAACTTACCATTACACCTTTACCACATAATTAAGGGAAAGAAACTGAAGAATGCACACTGACATGAAACAACTCAAGACTCACAGACCCACAAAAGCAAGAATGGAAGAACATTATAAGAGAGAAATAACTGATCTAAATTGGAGTTGGTTCTCACAAACCCTAAAGAACATTTGGAGAGGAACATTCTCACATTCACCTTTTTTGTGGCATTTTCAGGTTTCTACTACCTAATCCAGACTCAAGTGCCACTTTTCCAGTTCTTTTAAAGCCTGTGAAGGGAAATCTCTAGTGTCTTTCAATACATCCAACTTACAAATGTGAAATATTTGGGCTACTGGAAGGCACTATGGATACAGTAATTGATTACTTCTGGTTGTAGACATAGAAGAGGTATGAAATCAGCTGTAATGAAGTATTCTCCTCATTTGTCTGGCTCTTAAGTATAAAACTAGGGAATTATTTTTTCCTAGATCAGATTGTATGAAAAGTAATCTAGTATGAATGCCAAACAGAAGAAATGGAGTAGTTTCTCAGTTCATAATGGAACAGTTGCACCCATCAGAACCCTGAATAAGCCTGACCTTGTCAATTCCAGCTCCTTGTGCATACACAGGCTTAAAAAATATTTTTATGCTTACTGCAAACTAGCTTGAGCATTATGTTTTAATCTTATTCACACTAAAGCTGCAACAGCAGGAGAGCTTGGCATCGGGATTAACAAAGTCTTAGGTGTAGAGGTAACCATGAGGAATTTACTGGACAAAACCAAGTGGCCTGGAAACTACTCAGACATCCAAAGTAGAGAGCTAAAAACAGAACAATTGTTCAAACAAAGCGCAGTTACAAAGGAAGCTTCTCGTCACCTGCCTTTTTTTAGCGGGCTGTTTTTCCAATTATAATGCATTCACTTTTCTCACGTTTCATTTCAACATCTTTCATTACAACACATCATAGTCACAAGGAGATCTGCATGCAGACATCATGCATGGGCAAGCACAAAGCCAAGAGAAGCATCACTTGAGACAGCCAGTTAAGTTTACATCTGTGATCAGAAGACTGACCTTGTCCTAAAATCCGCTTTCACCAGTTAAGTGAATACTGCTTCTTATCCTAGTCTTCATTTTTAGAAAGCAAGCATCAGTGTTAGGAGAGAATGGAGAAGAAAATAGTAAAGACCAGCAAACAGGTAAATTATTATTAGTACACAGATTAATATATTAAGGTACTGCCAGTAGTTCATGTTTTCACAAAGCTTTTATAAACAATCTAAGCCTAAGAAAAATAAGACAAGCAATATTTAATTCAACAAGTGTTCTGATTTAGGTTTGTAAAAAAAGCTTTGGAGATAACTGGTTGACAGAAAAACAGATGTAACAGTAAATACGTGAAAAGCATTCAGCTGCTTCTTTGCTGCTTTCTACTCCTCTAGTTGATTTTTCTGCACATTGCTGCCTGTTTTGGTACACAGTTATTTTGTTATGTGTGTACTTGGAGTGCCACAAGAGTTCACAGATTTTGAGCCTGCTCAGTGTTCATAAGCTGCTTAGCTTGTGTGAAATAAGACTGTCAACTACAGAAAACAAACAAAGACTGTGTCAAAATGTACAAAGTCCATCAGCTTGATAAAATTAATATCAAGTAGTAAGCATGCCTATCCAATGGTCAGGACATTTTTGAAGTACTAAAATTCTAGGACTTTCAGCCTTGGAAGCCACATTCATATCTATCATAAAAGAACCTCAAGGAATTTTTACCTGAATTTTTGCTACCTCTCAGTTGAATTAAGTTTTTTTTTTCCCCTCATGCAAAAGAGCTAAAAAAGAATTATCAGAGACAGCTCACTTAACAGGTCCCACTCCTAAAATAACTTTTTACTTTGAATAACTATGATCACATTCAATTCATACAGACTGATTTGATATTTTGCTGCTTAAAGATAAAGCTAGTCTCAGAAAAGTGTTCTTTTCCCTATAACACTGGTTTCTGATTGTTTAGAAGCACACATCAAGTGGCGTACAAAGGATCAGATTGCTTGTAACTGACTTGGATACAGCAGATGCAACACTGATGTTATAGAAGGCCTTCTGAAGCAGGTCTGCAAGGATTTATGTAGCATTAGTGAAAGATGAATTTAAAGTCTGTTCTCCTACCCTCTCTTCCTACTGTGCATTTAAGAAATACCTAGGGAACCAGTATTACTTCCCTTCTACATGCCAGAAGCTTTCTTGCTATTCAGTTACAAAAGTATTTTGGGGAATAAAAAAAGGCCAAAACACCTGGAATCAAATTTCCAACTCAGACTTCTCTTTGCCTCTTAAGGCACACAGCCATCCACCATCGAGTTCGGTCTCGTCCATATGGACACCAAAAGCATTCTACTAAATATAACCTCTGAGGAGATTAAGGCACAGTTGTGTAGACTGCTACATTTCATGTGCAGCAGCTATATTTACAGTGAAAGCAGCTCAACGTATGGTTAGATGCAAGTAAGCTTTAGCTGGTCTCACACAGCTTCAAAAGGCTGCACCTGTACAAACTTTCCTAGAGGTTTAGCATGTTTTCATTAGCAATTATATTACAGTCTATCTCCAGTAAAGCAACTATTGGAAATACACTAAAACTTCAGCAGCAGTTTAACTGACCTGTTACAAGGACAAACACAGAGACCACAACATTTGTTGAGCTCTGTCAATGTCTTCTCAGCTTCTCTCATATCCTTATTTATCTGGTCCAAGCCTTCTTCTATGCGATCTAGTTGTTCTAGAAGAGAAAAAATTAACCTGAATAAACAGACTAGGGAAATGTGAGGATAGGATATTAACATTTCTTTCCAGTAGGAAAGTTTCTATTCTGTATTTACCAAGACTAATGCCTATTTCTTAATGTATTCTGAGATTAATCTGGTGACTTATTTTTAAGAAAAACATCAAGTGATAAGTTTTGGTTACTATATTAGAAATACTGTCCATACCCTTAAAGCACCAATTCTGTTGCTGCTTATAATGGGAAGGATCCTCTTCTGTAGCAGAGTTGTACTACATTTTAGCTAACATGGTCTCTCAACTACTTTAAACCTCCTCTTAAATACTAATAATCCATAAAAATACTTGATTATCTAATGTCATTTTCAGGTAAGTAGTCTTTAATAAACCTTTACATTCATCAAACACTCTTGAACAGTAGTCCTTTTTCTTTCATTCAAGAAATTGATTTTTTACTGTTAGAAAGAGGGGCAAACTCACCTCCCTGTTCATCCAGCATGGTGATAGTTTTGATGCCAACATCCTGGGTCTGCAGAAAGGCATTTCAGATATAAAACAGATGCCAATATACTAGCGTAGAATCAGGTCTCTATATTAAATTTGATAACCCAACCAAGTTCATAAAATGCTGTTCTCAGAATAACTTCTGTAGCAGTGCTGTTCTAAATTTCAGATTAGATTCTATGTCATCTTAACAATAATCTCACCTGCTACACTATGTTGGTTAGCAGGTTTTTTCTTTGGGGTTTGTCTTGGCAAGGGCATTTTTATCCTCTACACTACAACAAGATAAAATGTACTGTAACACTCAGATTGAACTATGACAATGTTAAGCTAAAAAAGTAAACCTATGTTTGCCTTACGAAAAGTGGCAACAACTTTAGTCTTGTGGAAAAAAAAAGACTGAACAAAACCTGCAAAATTATCCTTGAGAATGCAGCAGAATGTATATGAAAAAGACTAGCTCATCACTAGTTTTGTAATCAAGAAAAAGAAATTATCAGTAGAAATATACCAGAGTTCTACTCTTTGCTGGCTCAGTCTTGAACACAGCATGCAGCACATGTCTATAATAGGAAGTTACTTCAGTTTCTATGAATGACCAAACTATGACACCAAGATGTTACGTTGGCTCATTACATGATTCAAATGCCTCGCTGATAACAGTAGCACCTTCAGTTCCACAGCAGCCTGCAACCATCTGGGCAGTGAATCCAGGTTCTAAAGCAGTAGAGCCGAGACACTTCATGGTCCTTGTTCATTGCATATTTTTATAGTTTTATCACACTGACAATAAAATCACTCAAGTTCTCAGCACTGAAATTCTAAGCATTATTTTTGAAAGCCATTAATGCTTAATCTCTGAATTCCCATTTGTTTATGGCATACCCACTTACTAGCAAAACTGCCTTGCTGAACCAGTAAAGCTTTAAGTCTAACAAAGCTGACTGTAAGACAGCTTATCTTACTTCCTACCAACAGGATGCTCTAGATTTCTTTGAAATTACAGTATCAAAAGTAAACTTCAAAGTATTTCTACAATGGGGCACGTAAACCTTAACATGTATTCCTCATACATCACCTGAAATACAGATTTGTTTCAAGTCATCTTTACTTAACATCAAGTCTCATCATTACTTAACTATCTTGGAAGTTAAAAACTGGTGAACAGATTGAAAGGTGTGCACAGAACTACTTTTGTTTAAAGCCAGAAATAGCCCTACCTTCCATGATCCCACCCAACTAAGCTCTACCCTCTTCATCAAAGCAAAACGTCTGCACACTGTGCACAGGGAAAGTGAGCTAAAAGACAAATGGAAGATGTTGTGACAAGCCAGTGATGCAGCAGTCAAAGCCATAGCTGACCATCACAGAAGATTTTTCATAATTAATCTACAGCACTTAGGTTAGGCTGTGTTACTTAAAGAAAACAGATAAAAAAGGATATTGATCCTTCAGACTTGACAATGTGAAGAACATTATGTTTGTCATTCTAACTTTGTCACCGAATTCAAGTGTATCAAAAAAAGCTTGAGGAAAATCAAAAAACCTGGCTAAGCTCACTTTGTGATAGCTAAGAGGCTGCTTATGTTTTATGTTAATAAATCCCTACAGAATCCAAAATCCTTTTCTTACCTCAACAGCCATGCCAAGGATCCTCCTCGTGCTTTCCAAAGACTAGAAAGAGAATTTTCAAGTGAATATGCTAATAGTATATATCAGTGTCTGAAAGTCATCTTCCCCAGTTTATTGCAGTAAGGCAACATACAAAAAAGTGTACAGAAGTTCAGCGGCCTGTCTGTATGCAACATATGCTACAATATAGGCATAGCAACATCACACGAGGATTTTTCAGTAGCTAGCAAACCCTTTTTAGTACTTGCTAGCCATCACAAAACCAAAATATAGTCAAATGAATTTACACCATCTCAGTAATCGGGACTGGGTGATCAGTACTCAATGGGTGTCTTCACAATTCAGACATTTACATTAATTCTCACTCCAAGTAGACGTCTCTGGTCCAGTGTCTACCACATGAAGTGAGACTCTGAAACATTCTCTTATAATCTTGCAGAATCACTACCCTAAGATGCCTACATTTTTAAAAGAGATTGTAATCCTGGCAAGTATGTATTCTAATCCCAGATGGCCTCCTATAATATTTACCTCATCAGTGACCTGGTTGGCCCTCAGCTGAATTTCTTCAGGCGATAGCTCAGCCATGATGAGGAGTTACTATTACTAAGTGATCACGCTAGAAAGAATCTTCTCCCTGTAGAAAAAGATACCAATTAATCATGAGAATTATCCTTTTATTGGTTGAGTTGAAACTGTTCAAAGAATGAAAGCCTACATTTTAGCTTTGACAGTACAACACCTGGTTAGGACTAAAAAGCACTAAAACACACTCAGTTATAACATGACTGAGGAGTGAAGAGAAATGCTGGAAAAACAAGTATGTGAAAAAGTTCCCTTCCCAAAACTTGGCTTCATAGACATTTAAAAAAAAAATTCTATCCACTGTTAAAGTCAGTAAATTACAACTGAATAAAAAAGGAAAAAAAAAAGCTTCTCCACACAATGGTTTATCCAGTAATGCAGAAATAAACTCCTTCAGGCATTAAATCCACTAGCATAAGCTTTAACTGCTCTCCTTCCCTTCGAGGGATTTCAACAGTCAGAAGGGAAAACATTGTCAGACTAGGCATCCTAAAATTATTCCAGTAACACTCCAGAAACAGAAAATTCCTCAAATTCAAAAGAATCTGCAGAATTTTTAAATTATACATCTGCACCTCTAGGAAAGGTGTTTAAATCTACCTTTCCCATAATAAAGATAGGATCAAGATTTTTCATAACTGAGGCCTCAGCACACCAAGATTCAATTTTTCCTTTAAACAGGAGATATATTTGGGGCTGAAGAGATAAGAGTTTTTGAAAAAGCAAGCCAAATGAGTGTATTCTCATCAGATACAGATTTTTTTTTAGAGGTAGGAATCTGTATTTCTGTTGGGTGAATGGCAAAGCGGCTGGCAGTCCTAGCAATGGGAAAACAGAGCTCCCGGGCTGCAAACACATTTTATAATAGCACATAACTTGAACAGTAAGAGGATTTTTAAAAACTTAGTCTTCTCCTTAACTTTAGATTAAACCTTGCCCTTCCACCTGAGTAGCTTCCAATTAAGTTCACATCATCCACTGAGATCCCAACAAATGTCCTGTTTGACTAATAGAATCATATTCCATTTTTCCCTACAGGGCCAGTATTTCAAGACATAATGTTGAGTACTGCTCCTATATGGTCAAATTTACATAGATTCACTCAGCTGTGGGCTACAGAATGGATGTCGTTCACATCTCTTTGCAGGAAATGTGCACACCTCTGAGGACAAATCCAGTTCAAAATATCTAATCTCCTACCGCAGAAGCACTTGAAATTTGGTGATACTTCAACAGGTCTCATCTTTAGCACCCAACATACCTCCTCAGGCATTCTCACACAAGGCCTCCAACAGCTCAGTCTGCAGTAGCCCAGTTTCACTACATAATCAGCAACTTTTTTGCAACCTTAAACTTTATTCATGAGGTTTATTTAGGACAGTTCAATCCCATCTGGGAATGTCCTTCAAGCTGGCTTGCACAGCTCAGGACTAGTAAAGCAGGGCCAGGGAGAAAAGGACCCATTTTGACTTAATTCATTTAAGCACAGGAAAATGCCATCAAGCTGATTCTTTGGGTGAAGATCTGATATTTGCCTAATATTCAGAAACATGAAACCTCAATGATACAGTTGCAGTGAACAAACAATACCTGGATTAGTGTAATTGTTGCAGGTTTGGCCAGCCTTTCCCTACTTTAGGTGAAACACAGTCAGGTAGTTCAACAGCTTGGTGCCATAAACACATCTCATCTTGGACAGCAAAAAGGACATCATATTCCCACCCCATGAATACAACACCAAGAATCCCATCATCACTGAAGAAGGAGGTTGGAAATGCAGCTGTATTCCCAAGGTAATCTGAATACTTTTCAGCAGCCTGGTGCCCCGTTCCCCTTTGCAGCTGTGGCTGAGGCTACCCAGGAGTTCACATTCCATCATAAACAATTGCTGGCCAGATGATGCAACCCTAACTCAGAAGTTGCATTCGAGTTACCCAAGAGCTGTATCACAACCAACACAACAACATAACAGTTCCTTTACTTTTGACGCAAAGGCATGACAATATTCTCAAACACATACAAAAAGGATTTGTTTATAAAATAAGTCTGTAATAAGAATCTTCAAATACATTATACATCAGGAAAGTACCCAGAATCTGATGAACGTATCCTGTGAGGCAACTTACTGAGTTTTGTATTTTATTCAATACTGCAAGAATGTTATCCTGTGCTATTAGAACCACAAGGTCACAGAAAAGGCACTGAAAAACAAATCAGCAATGAGACTGGAAATGAAGGTGACTGAAAACAAAGAGGAGTTTCAACTTGCAAACTAGTATTTTTTGCTGGTATACCTTGGAAGGTAACATATTACTCAAAGTGGACAGTCGTGAAGTAACTTTGTGACTGAATCTCACTATCCTAAATTCACCCTAAGCTTGACAAACATGATACTAACATTGTTCTATGAAAGATAATGACATGCTGAAATGTGATAGTAATTACATGAAAAGCCACAACCATTATACAGAGCTACTTCATGTCCTGTTAGCTATGGAACTACTTCCCCCAAACTTTGAGCTGTATGTTGGTTCGCTGAAGAACTTGGAATCCATTACTTGACCAGTGAGTAGTGACACACAAACCCAAGAAATGCCTTTTTTTGCATCTGACACCAGACAATGGGTTGAAAATCAAAGCACTTCCTACTAAGATCTACCACTGACCTATGTGGGAGAAACCTAAAAAAAGCTACCTGGAGTATATTTGTTTGAGACAAATATCGTGATGATCTTATATCAGTGGGAGGGTATAGTGAGGGTCCTTTGTTACCATTCTTGAGGTTTTATGACACTCAAAGTAGTGACAGAACCTTTCTCCTTCTAAACTTTCCAGAAAGCTCATCTACCTTTAATTCCCAGCTACTGCCACCAGAGCTATGGAAAACAAGATAGCATTTACTTCTCTTATGACAGGTTTAAGAACAAATGCTTTTTTAATTAGTATGACTACAATGTCTATTTAAACCAGAATATCCCAAATGCATGTGTTAGACTCCGAAACTCATATTTTATTCCTGTCAGTTTGTACAACTGAGTTCACCAGCACTGCTTTTGTAAACAAAACCCACAAACACATGCACTCACACCTGCACAGTAGATCTGTAGAGGAAGTTAGTGCCAGAAGGCAGAAGAGAAAGAGATGTTCCCTACGCAGCCAGATGAACTCTCAGCATGTTGCAGTTAATACTGCACGCACAAAAAAGCACACAACTGAGCAGCAACTGTGAAGAAACCAAACATTAAAAAAAACCCACAATTCCAGACATGGAGACACTTGCTTGACAGCGACAGCTGGAACATACAGGTATCTTGCAGTAAAGATACCTGCTAAAGAAGAAAACAATCACCCAAAGGAATTATTTTGTATTGAAAGAATAGCGCCAGTATCCAAACAGAACACAGTACTGGTACCTTAAGAAAGAATACTCATTCCCTCCTCTTTGTCTGAGAGTCAAGGCACTTAGCTGTTAAGTTACTGGTATGTGACAATCATGATTTTATACCCAACACATTAAGCTTCCTCAATAAAAATAAAATCCTCAGAGAAAATAAGTGATATGACTAAACTGTTCCCAGCATGTGTTTATTACAATGTAAAATTTATTAAGGCAAGCATTTTTTTCGCTACTCATATAAAATGTCTATTTTCTTTGCTTTCCCTCTCCTAACATTGGTTACTTTGTGACTAGGATTCAAAAAAAGGGAAAAAAAGGATGTCTATAGAGAGATTTCCTAATTGTATTACAACAATATTCTGCTATGTTAGATTATTTTCTCTCTACAGTGGTGAATTTTAAATGACACACTAGTGCAATTAAATACAAAAGTAGAACTCCTTTAAAGAAGGATATAATGGCAGCTGTATTTACTTTTTGTTATCAACAAGTACCTTGCAGTATTTATTCAGTTACCTCACTACAAGAACTGAACACATTTCAGTGCAACTCCCTCCCTAGCTCCTGCACAGGAAAACTTGTCACCTACAGACTGTGCAGAATCAAGCTTGCTACAAAAATGCATTATCTTGAAGCAACTGGCCTGCTCAAACTTTTCTATCAGGAAATGTTCAAGACTACAACACATCCATCAGCTTAACTATTACTACCTCATAAGAAGTAAAATCCATCAACAAACAAGAGCAGGAAAGAAATTAATTCAGGGCCTTTAAATCATAGTAATTTGCCTGTTCAGTCCAGAGACTATGGGGACAAAAAACATATTCTGAAACTCCAATTTTGACCGTAAGATGCTATGGTCAGCTGGTAAGATGTTATCCCTTTACAAGACTTGCCCTGTAAACTTAGTATAACACATATTAGAATTAGGATATTACAGACAAAACCAGTTGAGGATATATTAGACTCAAGTTATTTCTATCCCTTGGACAAGACAAATAATGAGATAATAATGCATACTGAGAAATAATAAATATATTTCTGATTAGACTTTCTTTCTAAGCACGATGCATTTATTCATGGCTTCAAAACCCCTGAAAAAAAATAATTCACTACCGTATGTGAAGCAGTTAGGTTGGAGAAAGTCAAGGAAAAGACACAGTGAGGGTGATTTTACAGACATGTTTAAAATCTCAAGGCATTTCTCAAAAAACAATGAGAGACATGACAGTCAGTTTGGTGCCAATTTTAGCACAGTGCCAGATCCATCCAAAGCATCATTAGCTTAGGTATCTTAATTTGGTTAATTAACACACCCACAGAGCATTTGAAGCTCTTTAATAGGTTCTTTGTTTAACTTAGAAAAAGACTGGAAGGTGACACATTGATACAAGCTATTTCTGTGTCAGCAGCAGGGTGACCTTATGAGAATATAGTGCCTCCTTTAAGAAAGTGCTGTTCACATTAGCACATCTCAGGTATCACAAGTATTCATCAGGTGTCTGCCAGCTCCAGCTACTGAATTGAGAGCTAACACTTGCTAAGCCATACCCTTCATAAGACTGAGTGCAACAGGAGCAAACTCAGTGATCTGCTGTCTCTGCATGTGAAAGTCTCCAAGTCTGTATTACCTGCTTGTGATCAGAAAGCTAAGACAGTATCATTTTATCTAACAGCAGCTCTCTGGCTGGATTTCTTACAATAGGCTCATAAAAAACCTAGGAGAAAAAGTACAACATTTGAATTGGCAAAGTCTCAAGATCAAAGCACTGCAATAGCACAGTCACCTTTGTTACTCATCTACCCAAAATTCACAGGGAAAACATGATTTTTTTCTTTGTCGTCTCTGACATTGAACTAAGGTTTCCCTCTGCATCATTATGATTTTTTTCTTACAAGTTTTTACTTTTTCAAGTGTTTACTTATACATTCAGAATTACCTCTACCCTGGCTATTTAAGCCAACACTGTTTCCAATGTAAGTGTGGTTCCAAAGCCATTCCAACAGTGACACTATGTAGTCTTTTCAAGGGATTTTCAATCCAAATAATATTCTCAAATTTGCAGAAAGGTTACTGGAAAGGTAATGAAAGCTATAGCATGCAATTTAAATGCTGCTTGGACACACTTTTCAGCACTAGCTGTGAAGCGATTCTAAGGCTTATTAGCTTCCAAAAAAAAAAAAAAGAAAGAAAAGTTCATTTCTTGTTTTACAACAATGATGGCATACTCAGGCTGTGATATCCAAAGTTGTCAAAACACATGAGCATTTTTTTTCCTTAACTTTTAGCAATTTGAATCAGCTACAGGGTCCCAGAAAGCCTAGTGAAGTGCTTGCTCAACTGCAATCACAGTCTGCATCTGGAAAGGACTCTAAGCAGAGAGAGGCTGTCAAAGAGGCAAGTTTTCTTAGACAGGTCTGTCTGCACCAGACCAGTAAATTGTTCACACACGCTCACAAATACACCTTAAATGACCTGTTCTACATCTCTGGCTAACATGCAGCAGTTCTGTGCCTCCGACAGACTAAACACCTCTCAGAAATTTGTCATACATCCATCACATTTGCTTAACACCACTGATTAATTCCTGACTCACCATCTGAAGGTCCTCTATTTGAACAAAGTCCCTTTTCTATCAAATTCTGCTTCAATTCAGTATCATAAACTGTTCTTTCTCCTTCTAGTTTAATCAGTCACATTAAGCACAAATGGTTCTTTTTTTTCCCTGTTAGATGTTTTGCCAACAATAGCAGCATACCTTGGTGCCCAGTTCCATAAATGCAGAATAAATAAGTGGTCCACAACTTTTACCTGAATAGGAAGTAAAGTGAGAGAAGCAGCAGCCAGCATAATGCTTCTGGACATGGAAGAAAACAGCTATGACAGCTGAAAGATGGTATAAGATTATCGCTTTGTGGCCAAGACAAGATCTATCAAGTTTGTCTTCTAGAAAAAAATTCTTTCTCTACCAGAAGAGCTATTTCCAAGCTGTGAATAAAAATCATATAACTCATAAAATTTCCTAGCAAGCCTCTGTGCTTCTATCTCATGCTGTTTTCCTCTTCGAAGTCTAGTTACAGTTTTCAACAGTCAGGAGCAGCTGAGTAGAAAACTTTCACACATATATAGCCAAATTACTATTTTTTATGAAGTCATGGCATGAAAGAAACTCCTACCCTTTTTATATCCAAATGTCTGCATTTGACCCCCTGTTCATTTCAAATAAATCAGTAACATTCACACTGTGTCCTTCTAACATAATCCATCAGCAGGAATACCACAGTCTTAAACCTTAAAAATTCTACAATTCTCATTTCAGCAGTTCTTTCCTTGGACATTTTACACACATACCAGGGAAGAAATTTTAAATAATAAAAAGGTAGGAAGTATGAGATGGCACAACCCAGCTGTTGCAGCAATTGACAGAAAGTGTATATTTGGTGGCCTTCTCAGGTGTTCCTGCTGTAAAGCCAACTGTTGCCTTCCCCAAGAGATGGGAAAATTCTAGAAACTGTATGCTTAGAAAAGGGTGAACATTGATGATGATGAATTTATGTGCATTCTTGCAAAGATTAAAAATTGCACAGTTTACAAATTAAGTGGCTTTGTGCTGAAGATTGGGGATTTTTATTCTTTCGAATTCTCCCTACCACTTATCTGGAAATTGCTTTTCTTAACAACAGTCCTTACCACTGTTATCCTTCTTGTTAGTCATCTGAAACTCAGCCCAGCTAATGCAAATGGTACAAAATATCAGCACCAGGATGTACTCCCCCATACAATCATGTCTACAAGATAAATGAATAAAGCATCTGTGACCCTGGGGGAAGAGGTCAAGGCTCAAGAACAAGACACTACTCTGCATGCTTCCTGATTTCTCTTATCAGCTTCCTGAACACACTGCACAGAGGTGATAACACAGAGAATATGCGCTAGCACTGCCATCTTCTCTGCCTAGTGCGTTTCAGCTCTGTACTTCTCTCAACAGTTAATTCATGCCCCTAATAAAGCCTCATGACATATCTCCTTCAAATTAGTTACTGGCCAACACAAATTCATGGCCAACCCTAGATTCACAAACAGAACAGACTCCATTTCTTCTAAAGAAAAACAAACAAACACACACCAAAACTGTGCTATTTAATAAGCTACTTCAAAAACAGCAGAGCAAGGGATAACAGCTGTATAGATTGGTAACTATAGTGACTGTCAGTAAGCAACTGATTGCTCAAATCAGTTAAGGAATTGAAATCATAAGAGGCTTTTCCTTTGTCTTCAAATACCACCCTACATTATTGTTCTCTCTACAGCATAGGATCAGATTTATGCTTTAAGTAAAACCAACTTGTTTGCTACTTTTTGTTTATGAAGAAGTAGAGCAACACCCAGCTGTTTCTGAACACTGAGCACCTTTAAGATGACCTCACCATTTAAGAGAGTGAAAAGAGGAAGGTAAATAGCTAAAGTTGCATGAAGAAATTTCCAAAGTTTCTTCAGCTTATTTGCTTAGGTTGTCACCTCATGTACGTTAAGAGCTTCTGTTGCATAAACCACATTATTTCTTACTTTTTTTTTTTTCACTTTAAAGCTAGGTTAACTTCCCAAAAGTAACGAGGGCATAAAAATGTAAAACTAAACCCAGCACAGGTTACTTTTCATACTTATTATTAACTTGTACCACAACAGCACCTTTCCGGTTAGTTTAAAAGTAGCAGAGCACAATTTAAGCACAGTTTAAGCAGGCGTAGCAAGGGTGGGGTTTTCTCCCGTACAACAGCTCAATTCAAGGGCTCTCACCAAGCAAGTAAAAATTCCTGGACAAGGTACTAACACCACCAGCAGAAAGGGTTGGGCGATGCCTCCCCCCACACACGGGAACAGCCTTGGAAGCCCTGCCGGGCCACTCAGACCTGCACCACGCCACGTCCCCACCACCCTCTTACCCCGCGGTGGCTCGCCAGCCCAGCAGCCGAGCCAGGCCGGCGCGGCCGGAGCCGCCCCACAGAGGCCCCCGCCCTCCCTCAGGGAGCCAAGCCGGCCCCACGCATGACCCTACACGGCAAGGAGGCAGCCACAGACCGGATCCGCCAAACGACTACCAGAACGCAGTGACCGGACAAAACGAGACCGCCATCACACACCTACCGCCGCCGCCCCGCCGCGTCGCCTCTTTAAAAGCCCATGTCCCGCTCGGCCCCGCTGCGGGCGTCCGCCCGGCCCCGGAAGCAGCACCCCGCACCACGCAGCGGAAGCGGCGCGGCGTGCCACACCCAGCATGGCGGGCAGCGCCGGCGCCCTCGTCAGGCCCGCACACGCTGACGGGCGGGAACCGATGGGCCGAGGGCGGTCGCCGCGGGCAGCCCGAGTACACTCATCATGGCGCCGGGGGAGGGGTGGTGCGCCTGCCATCGCGCCGCCGCCCAGCAGCGCCGTGTGTCTGGTTAGCATGGCCAGGCGGTGCTAGAGAGTCTGCGTTAACAGGCAGCCCAGTGAGGCTTTGCTGCAGGTAAGTTACTCTACATTAGGAGGGAACGTTACCAGAGGTGAGAATGAAGACAGAGATGGAAAGGTGCTGTTTGGAATCGTAGTCCTCATCTTTTGGACCTGAGCTGGGTAGACTCTCATGAGAAGTATTCCTTCGTCGGTGTTGATAACTTACCTGTCCACGTTGCTCTTACGAGCCATTCCTGCTAATAAGGCTGCTGATTTGGATTGCTGTTACAAGTTCTCGCAGCATCGAGGCCCACGGAAGCTTTCCCAACTTGCTGAGCCTGTGCAGCGTCCTTTTAATGAAAGTGTGGCGATCTTAGAACCAGATCTTGTTTTCCCTTCGTTCTTGGGGATATTGGTGAATAAAAAGCTGGACATGAGCTGACAGTGCAGGCTCACAGCTTGGAAAACCAACTGAATCCTGAGCTGCATCAAAAGAAATGGCCAGCAGTCTGAGGAAAATTATTCCCTCTACTCCACTCTTGTGGGATTGCACCTAGAGTGCTGGGTCCATATTTGGAGCCTTCAGCACTTGAAGGACATGAAACTATTGGAGCAAGTCCAGCAGAAAGCCACAAAAAATACCATACAGCTGTCTGGAACACCTCTCCTGTGAAGAAAGGCAGAGACTTGGGGTTGTCCATCCTGAAGAAATCAGAGCTGTTCTTATTATGGCCTTTCAGTACTCAAAGGACACCCGTTAGAAAGATACGAGCTGTCTTTTTACCAGGACCTTTTCCAACAGGATGAGGGATAATGGTTTTAAATCAAAGTAGGAGATAGAGACTTGATATAAGGAAGAACTTTACAATGAAGGGGGTGAAATGTGGGCACGTGTTGCTGAAAGGTGATAGATGCCCCTTGTGTAGAAACTTTAAGTTTGGGTTGAACTCTGAGCAACCTGGTCCAACTGAAGATGCATACTGTAGAGGTGCTGGACTAGATGGCCTTTAAATTAGGTCCCAGCCAACCCAAAACATTTCAATACTTCCTAATTAAGTAAAGTGCTCCAGTGAGCTAAGGCTTATTTTGCACACTGTTCAGCCCATGTACAAGTGCACACTCTTACCTGTCTTCCAGATCGTTCCTGGAACATCTTCCAGACGCAATCGTCCTGGGTAGGCTGGCTCACCACAACAGCAGGGGTTTATCACGGCCGAGGTGCCCGCTGTCTTCATACCTGCTTTTTTAGAGCGGCAGCATGTGGCACCAGGTGTGCTTGCATTTTGAGTGTTTATAGCTTTATGTATGCAGACAATGACCTTTATTATCAATTCCGTTAAGTAAACGCTGCCAGGCCTACGGTGAAACCTGCTCGCCACGATGAGGCACTATCGGCGCCAGAACCGTGTGTCCCGGCATGCACTGCGGGCTACGGCGCTGCCTCCCGGCCTGCAGCGCGGCGGCCTTGCTGCTGCCGCATTGGCTGCGCCGGGCTCCTGCTCCGCCCCGCCGTGCGCCGCGGGTCTCTGCGGGCTGGGCCCGGTGCCTGTGCTGTGCGGGTGGCGGGCCCGGGGCAGGCGGGCGCTGGCTTGGGGATGGGTTGCCGGGCTGCTGCCCTCCTGGAGGGTGTGATGTGTGAGTACTGAGGAGGCGAGCGAGCAGGGGCTTGTGGGGAGCTTTGTGGCGAGCTTTGTGGTGTCAGCGGAGGTGCTGAGGGGCTGCTCCGGCTCTGGCGGACGGGGCGGCCTAGGGAGGGGAGAGGTGCAGGCCTGGTCTGGAGGGGCTAGGCTGGGCATCATTCCTTGGAGCGGGGCTGCGTTTTGCTTTGCGTTGTGAGCTTCCTTTGTTGCCGCAGTGAACCATAAATTTCGTTATCCTGCTAAATACAAGATTACTAAGTTGTCTATTACAGGTAGTAATGGAGTACAGGTACAGTGTGGCTACCGTGATGTTTCTGCATACCTGCCAGAGCCCTTTCCCGGGCTGAAGTGTGGCTTAGAGTTGCTTAGTTGCCTTCCTTACAACAGAGCTGCAGGAGCACAGTGATAAATGTCTGGTAGGCTGAAAAGAGTGGGGAGAATGGTGTGAAACAGGTATAATGGAACAGTGAAACTTGAAGTAATGGAAAATAATCATTCAGCATTACAAGCTGAGTAGTTCATGTGCGAGCTTCAATAATATTAAGGGGTGCTTATGAACTTTAACTTGGATAGTTTAGGAATATTGGATAGAAGTGGCCTTGATTAAAGCTCATACTTCAGTATACTTTTACTTTATGGTTTGATAACAATGGTCTCATGCAAGTGATTTTACTTTTGACTTTCTCTCCCACTCTTTCTGAAGTGCAGCTTTAAGGAGTTCTGTGGAACAGATGAGTTCTGAGGTGTGACCTTAGAAGTTCAGGATTTCATGGACTTGGTTTTCAGCATGAGTTCCTGGGGCTGCTTTTCCTGTTTCTCTGCTAGCTATTTCTGTTCTTTCGTATTCATTACTTCTTTCAGTTAGGCCTCAGTTACTATATTAAAGTACTTGACTGTTTTGCTGAACTGATAGATCTTAACAAAAAAACCCCCAACACTTCAGCTTCAGAAAATTTGGTTAATAGTTTTGCTGAAATTTTAGAGTATCTCTTCATTAGGACTGTAATATTTGGGATGAATATTGCATGTTCTAAGGATCACTGCAATGTGGCTTTGTAATATTTTAGAAAACAGGCTCCTGTCCAGAAGTCTCTTCTGTTAAAAGTATCTGTATTATTTTTTTTATTAACCTGTACTTGACGTTAGCTGAACTGTCTGTATAAGACAGCTGTATTTGCATCACCACTTAGGTTCCCTTGTTGACTGATTTTTGTATATAAAGCTTGCTAAATAGGTGTGTTGTGGCATTTTCAATTTGAGACAAGTCATTGGTTTTAGTCAAACTGTCAGTCCGTTATCTGAGTCAGGTTGGTTACTGTGACCAAACTTTGGATAACTCCTGGATCATATATCCAGAAATGTCACACATTTGAATATATGTCAACTAAATGCATCTTAGCTTATGCATGGCTGTGATACCCAGTGTAAAGAATAACAGCAATCACTAACCTAGAAATACATACCCGTATCATGGGAAGAGATGCTAATGCTTGTAGCTAACTTCATTTAGGTAAAATTTAGGTATTTTTGCATTGATTTCCCCCTCTACTTGTAGAGACAAAATTCAGAAGTTATTCTGGAATAAAATTAAAAATTCCCTCAGAATCAAATTTAAATTGGTAAAATTCTGCTTAACATCTGATAGTAATCTCCTGTGAACTCTGCCACCAGGTGGTGTCCTAGGATTTGAGATGTACTGTGACTCAAGGTAGTTACAGGACAGCAAGTGTATGCTTTGCATTACAAATAGTTTCTTGGGGTTTATTGAAGTAATTTTCTTTCCTGGAGTGTAAGGGATTTTTCTCATCTAGTCACAAACTAGATGAGATTTCTGTTTTACTTCTAATTTGTATATAATTGTAAATACTTGTGAATATGTGCTTCTAAACTTTGCTTTGCTGTAAGTATAGCTTCATCTTACTTCCAAGCCATCTGAGGTAGTCTGGTAAATTTCAATAGTGGGGGGAGTGAAAGTTTTCTAGCTCACCACAAATACTATTAGCCATGATTTGACTTCAATAACGCCTTCAGTTTCCATCTATTGATTGTACTAGGTTGCACAGATCAGCATCTTGGAAGGTTAAAGTGCCTCCCATATATGCCCAGAAGTAATGTCAAGGTAATAGGTAAAAATTACAGCCTGGCAGAGTTGCATGGATAATTTGGATTCCGCAAAGGCAATCAGTCTGGGAAGAAAAGATAGTTTTTGAACGTTCCTGCTTTATCCCACAAATTCTGCTTGAGGTGTTGAAATTTGAGCATAGGCCCCTGCCCTGTTAGGATGAATCCATTGTTTTTGTACAGTGTTCTCACAGCGGTACAAGGCTTTGATGTTTGGAGCAGTGTGCAATACAGGGAAATGGTTTTGCAGTCATAAAATGTTTCAGGAAAACCTCTCTGTATTGCTAGGCTTTAATAAACCATTATTTAGTTATATTAGCAATTGTTACTGCTTTGTACCATTCATTTATCACACTAGGCAGTTGGATACAGCTTTTGAAGACCTATATGGGGTTTTCCAGGGAGAAGACCAGATGTCTTGGCAGACTAGCAAAATCAGTTATGCTGATAATCAAACCACATTGTAGCCTAGTAGCGGCTAAGTACTTTTCCAGGGCCTAAATGCTCTTCTATTCCTAATTCTTCTGAGCAAGAAGAGAGTTCTCTCCAAGTCATAATGACCTTGTGTCCACCACTTACTCCCTTCAACTAAATAAAGATTTTGTGAAGACAGTTTGTGCTGAGTTGCTCTTTTCCTTTCTACTGTTTTTTCCCTTTGCCCTGTATATGGCAGCTCACCTGGGATTTATGCAACTAGTTGCAAGAGAAACAACATCCCTGTGAGGACCATGTTGCTGCACAAAGCGTTTTGCCATGTTGAACTTCTAGAGTCCTCTTCTTGTCAGGCGTAGAGTTTCCACTGCTGTCTGGAGGGACGTGAAGCATTTAGGCAGGCCTTTGGACGAGCCAGGGCTGCTGATCTGTTTGAGGCCTCCCAAGGATTTCTAGGCTCTGGAATGTCAGGCTGCCAGCCCCACTCTGTGGCACTTGTGGCTTTATATAGTCAGTGTTCAGTGACTGATCTGTGGCAGATTTAACCTTGACGTACATTTTTAATGTATGTTATCCGGTAAGGTGGAATAACTGTGGACAAATGGATGTTGTAGCAGGAAGTAGTCTAATCCCTCATTCTCTTTGTAGACTATTTTTACTTGTGAGTAGTGTTCTCCAAAATCTCTGTAGCATGCATGCTTAAGTTAATTAAAACTGTGTGGTATTTGTAAGCTCTGAGCAGGTGCAGGCTATGGGAAGTTGCATTTCCATCACATAGTTGTAAAATGTATCCCTTCCTTTGCAAACAAATAAAAAATCAACTCCTGAGCTGTTACCCTCCAAATAGAAACATTTCATTGTTGAGGTGTTTCTGGGTTTTGTGGTGGTGGAGTCTTCTTGTCAAAGCCTTTTCTTTACTTGCAGTTTGATCACTTTTTTTAGAGTATCTCATTTTCCTATTAGCATTCTGCAACTAATTTCCTATGCTCTGCAGCAGGTTGGTGATTTCAACAGCACAAACTATTAAATCTGATAAAAGCTTGAAGGTTGTTTGGTGTCTGAAGTATGGGATTTTTTTTTTTGGTAAGAATTCAAATAAACCTGCATTTATGTAGTAGTGGCTTTCTGAAGTTTCTTGGTATGAAAGTTTTGTGCTTGAACATCACTGACTGCATGGCTCAAAAGCTGTCTGGTTTTTGTGTTTCATAGTGAGTGCAAGAGTACCTTGAATTTGTTTTCCAAAGTAGTTCATGAAAGTTTTTTTTGTAATGAAATTGAAGTACTTTCTTGAAGTGAGCCATAAGTTTTACAGCAGGATTTGGGAGAGAGCTGGGAATGAAGGGAAGTTGTTCATCTCTGTAGACAGTAAGTCAAGAGGTGATCTGCAAATAGAATGTGGATCTGCCTTCTCCCAGTCCCTGTTGTGTCTGCTGACTCCTGTTACTTCTGAGTCCTTGCCTCTAAGGGCTTCTCTGTGGCGAAAGTTTGACTTTTCATAGTGACAACCAATAGCATTTGAATTCCATTAGTATTTTTAGTACTCTGTCAAAAGTAGTGCTCAGTTGATTGGGCAGTTAGCCAAAAACCCTTCTTGTAATCATGTATAGTTACTCTATATTTTAATTAGCCAAAACAGGTGCAATATTAGCTCTACTTGTGAGAGTTTTTTTAAATGTTACATGCTAACCAGAGTTAGCAAGTCACCTGCTTAGGCTGGAGAAGACCTTTGAGTTCATGGAGTCTGACCCATTAACCTTACACTGCCAGGTCACCAGTGTCATGTACAAATTTACATGCATGCTCTAGACTGGTGCAAAGTTCTGGATGATCTCATACCTTTATTGGGGGTGATTAGTCAAAATAAGTAACTGTTACTAATTACCTAAGTACATCAAGTGCCCACATGATGAAGCTGGAGAATGTGTATTTAAACAGTCAAGTATTCTAAGTGAGTTCAAAAAATGGCACCCTAGGATTGCAGTTGGGAAACATAAGATGATTGAATCTCCTGTTGTGTTTTAACTGTTTTGGTGTGATGTCATGGATTTTTTTTTTTAAAGGGAGGAAGCTACTTTCTCTTTTGTCTGATGGTGAAAAACCTATTACAACTCTCAATTCCTTTGTCTTTAAGAGGGACTTAGGCTGGTATATATGGTAGCTGTAAATAGACATACAAATAAGTAGGAAAATAGTTATTTGTCAAAGAATCGTATTTTGGAATTGGAGTGGGTGTGAGTTTACTTATTTTTATTTATTTACAGTTGTACAGTACCACTGAATGTCAGATATGATTAAAGTCAAGGTAATCTGGATTTGGTAAAAATCCAGTTCCTGCCCTTTGCTTACATTTTCTAGTCACAGCCAGATTTGAAGAGTCATATACAAAGTTGATGGTAAATAGAATTAACCTTGTATGGTAAACTGTGGGGATGAGCTCTTGAAGAAGTCTCTTAATGATTAAGTTTAGTTGTGTTAACAGAGTTAGCTCTGAAAATTAATGGAAAGTGAATTCTGGAAGGATTTGTCTTTTTGTGAGAACATATAAAAATGCCTACTAGTAAAAAAGATACATTTCTTTTCACTTTAGGGTGAGGAACTGCCTCTACCAAGTGAATAAAAATTACTTCTGTAATGTTTGATCATTCTGCTTTTTAGTGTCTTCTAAGAAAAACAAAATGGCAAAGATATTACTCTGGTGCTTACACACACAAGTCTGTCTTTGTATTGTGACCTAGACTGTTAGATATCTCTCTAAATGGGCCTCCTTATGAAATAAACATTATGATAAAAGACATAATGTGTTTTTAATTTGACACCTTTTATTTGTGGATGTGCAAGTCTTAAGTAGATCAATAAGAAAATGTTTAATATTCTGGTGCAGCATTTTGGATAATAACCTACTGCTTGACATAATTGCTGAAAATCAGTATCTTTTGTTAATGATTCAGATCCATAAGATATCTGTGTAGATCATGATGCTAGAGAATGTGTCTCAGGTTTCTGCCTAAATTAAGTGTTTTAGTGTATTTTAATGTGTAGTTCTTACAGAGATTAATGAGAAAAATACTGGATTTAAGTCTGTGATGGTTTGGGTGATACCTGCCCCCCCACTTTGGAAATCACCCAGACTAGACTCAGCTGGCTCTGGAAATTGAATGAACCTTATTATTTACAGCTTAGCACAATACACAAGTAGATATTTACAGTATATACAGAAATATACAAGATAAAAGGTAATACAGAAACAAAACAGTCCTCCCAGAAACCTGGGTCCCCAGGAGGGGTTCCCAATCGCCCCTTCACCTTCCCCATACCCCTCTCAACCTTACCCCAGTCCTAATGAGGAATGGAGGTTTGGCCAGGGGGTTAGGAAGCGAAGTGGATTAGTCAGAGAAACGGAGGGTGAGATTAGAGAGAGAGATGCAGCTCAGAGCTCCCCAGCAGAAGTGAGTTATCTACATTTTGATTCTTCTTCTTGTATCTCTCAGTAAGCCTATGAGTGAAGAAGACATCATTCTGTTTTCCTTTTCACAGCCTGTAATCTAGTTCTTCTCACCAAAACATTCTAGCTTCAAACTAGCACAAAGTCACTTCAGGTTTTGTGTGCTAAATCTTGAAGACAGACAGTCTTTGATATCATGATGACCTTAATTTTATTTTCATAAGGCCTTAAATATCTTTCTTGAGCTTCCTTGGAGACTAAATAAAAGTCTGAGTTTGCCCTGCTTGGTTTCCCCCGATCCTTATCTCACTTTCATTATCCTTTCTTACTTTGATTTGAGTAGCTGAAAGGATTCCTACAGATCTGTTTGCTTGCAGAATGAATGCCATGTCTTGGAGGACAAGGAATTAAATAGAAGAAGGGGAAAACTACTTTTTATAGCTTTATAAACTACTTAATTTTTTTTCTTGTGTAGTGTCAACAGTGCCCAAGAGGTGTTTATTCTTTTAAAGAAACTCAGCACAAGCTTATTTTCACTTCCCTCTTAAAAAGTAAACCTTACCATGAGTTCTTCTAAGTTTATTTTTGTTTGCAGGTATGGGATAAGATCTTTCCAGAGTAATAAGCATGGTTCGAGAGCGAAAATGCATATTATGTCACACTGAATACAATTCAAGAAAGGTAAATAATTTATGCTTTACATCTATTAGTAGATACTAATGTGAAGTTCCTGTAGGAAATGCTTTCATTTTTAAATTGTCCAAAGTATGAGGAGTTTTCCCTCTACTGGGAATATATTGATCTAGGTGTATCACAAATTAAGTAATGCATTTGCATGTGCTGTAGAGTATCTTGAAATGGGTTGTGCAGTAAGCTTGATTCTAAATGTTAAAACTTTCGAGGTCTTGGATGTTTTTTTACTGTTGTAAAAAGATTTTTGAAGTGAAAAGCACTCAAACTCCTTTGGCTATAAATTGTGATATGCTAATAATACTGTAATACACAATTTTAAAATTCCTTCGGGGGGGGCTGTCTTTCTGTATGGAAGGAGAGTGTGGAATTAAGCAGCACAGATGTCCCATAAATGAAAATACAATTTGTTATGCGTCTTCTGTCTACCACATATTGCCCAAAGCCTGCACCAAAGCTAAGGTTTTCTTAATGAACCTTCGTATATTGCCTAGCCATACAGCATATGGATAGCTTGTAAATGTTAGTTTACACAACTCTTCAAGGTTGAAGATGTTGCTTTCCCTTTGCAAACAAGATAGTGGTTAGCATCTGTCCTTTGAAGATTGTGGCTCAAGTATTTTGATGCAAACGTCAAGAGAAAGTTAAATCACTTGAACTGCTTCCTCTCACAGAATTACGATCATTATTTCTCTTTCACTAGCGATTAATTATAACAGTACAGCAGTTCAGGGATCAAAGGTGCTGTGACAACAAACTGACCTGATATATACACCCCGGTTTCAGAAGTACATCTAGGAGAGTAAAATAGTATGTGATGATGAAATGACAGCTGTGTCATCATGCAAATATAGAGAGACTGCTCAGATCGCACAGGCAAGCAGTCTTTGAAATACTAGGATTCTGAAAAGTGATGTCAATGAGAATTTTAATAAAAATGCTGATCCAGGGTAATTTGGCAAAGATTTGTTCACTTTCCTGGACTTCTGTTGAATTCTAATGAATCTCTTGTGTCTTTTTTTGAGAAAATGTAACATTATATGACTTAATTCCTGAGAGTGTGACAATTTCTGCTTTCATGGTCATATAAACAAAAATACAGGAGTAGAGTACAACCTCCTGTAAGGCAGGAGAGTTCTCAAGTGAGCTTTTCAAATATGGTGCACTGTTTTGTTTTGACTAATTCTGCTTTTTCCCCTGTGCTCTAGGAGATGGAAGAACATATGCGAAGCATGCTTCACCACAGAGAACTTGAAAACCTGAAGGGAAGGTATGAAAACAGTCTTGAATGCTTTCTTTCTTGCACTTTGTGTGTCACTGTCTAGAGGAACTCGTGTCCCATTTCCCATACAAGCTGAACCTCGCAGTTTATGTATCACTTAGTCACATGCTTTATGATAAAGCTGGCAATGAACACGTACTCTTAATGTCAGAAACTCAAGAGGATAAACAAGGATATGGAGGAAAGCCCTCCTATATTTTTTGGGACTGCAGTGGAATAAAATTCAAGAGCATGTTTTTTTGCATCTTGTCAGTGTCATGCTTGGTTTCTAGGAAGGACTAGTATTAGGCTTTTGTGTAATTATGAACACCTGTGTTTTTTAAATGTATTTTTCTTCAATAAATCCCACTTACATACCAACTATTGGTAATGTTTTAAACCACCGTGGGAAGACTGGTGTTTTGGATGTCAGGTCTGCTTGAGTGACTGCCTTGTCCTCTGCCACTCTTGTCCGGTTGTTTGGTGAAAGGACCTAACCTTGGTGTATCATCTGTTCCTCCTGGTTTCCTCGTGTTTGTTTGCACCCTTTGGAAAGCAGGAGGAGGAAATGAAGGGGTATAAAATACCATCCTGATAATATGGAATTGGGCAGTAACCATAGTATAATAAAGTGCTTTTAGATGTATGAGTTTTGAGCAGCCAGAGTCTGCATTTAAGTGTTTGATCTACAGACTTCATTTTCCGTCATCTTGCAATACAAACTTTATATGGCAAGGGCAAGTCTCTTTTAAAGGACCTCATCTCTTAGATATATGGGAGATTCATTCTGTCAGGACATCTTTCTTGTATCCATGGAAGAAAAATTTTGGATACTACTAGCTTTTGATTGATCTTGCTTTTATGCTGTTGTTTTGGGTGAGGTAAGAGTGCAGCCCTTAGAGCTCCAGATCTGTTTTCAAAAAAACTTAACTACTAAAGAAAGGATGAGTAAAGTTAAGCCTCTGATCTATACTATGATAGCTACTAATGCTAATGTAGTTAAGTTGTGCTTGGCTGAACTCTAGTAAAATTGTTAAACTGTTTTGTTTTATAAAATTTCAAAACTAGAAGTTAGAAACTTAACCCTCTCCAGTAGCTTTTTATATGCAAAGCATATGGGTACAGAAAAGTGTCCATGTTTGGAAAACAAGATTGTATCAGGCATCACAGACAAAGACACTTTTCTGAGCCAGCTGTAATTTATATGATACCATTGTTGTGCTAAGTATTGCTGGCTTTAGGTTAAGACTTCCAGAAAATCCATATGCCGGCTTATATCTGCTAACATTTCAAATGCTTTCTCTAACATAAAAAGAATAACCCTTATTGCAGATCATTGAGTAAAAAGATACTGCTTACCTTGAAGTACCTGTGAACTGACAGTAAATAAGATCTGCTTAATTTCTACTTCCATTTAATATTAGATTTATTTGTCTAATGATTCACAGAAGGTTAGGAAACTGGGAAAAGAATTTCCGTCTTCAGAATCAACATCATCATCCTGACTTAAGGCAAGGGTTGTGCAGTCTGTCAAAATGCTGAAATGTATCAGAGAGAAAATAAGTAATTTTTCCCACTTCAAATTTTATTTTGTTTCAGCAGAATTCAGAAAATCTTCAACTCCAGATAAACAAAATTGTTTGTCACATGAAGAAAATGTATGAAAGCATCTTTTAGGAAACAACTTACATTTTATTCTCAAAGAAAACCATAATTTTAGTAAAGATGGAGGGCATAAAAATTATGAATTCCTCATATTCCATCCTTCTTTCTGTTTTTCTCTTGCCACTGGTGTCCCTTACTTAGATTTACATTTGAGGAATATTTGTTTTTTGTTGTTCAAAATTCAGGTACTTGTTAAAAAGACAGGAAACAAAGCCTTAAAAACCCAGAGAATTTTTTCTTCTCTGTTGGGTCTTGGGAGCTAGGAACATTCTGAAAATGTGCCTGGGATCAAGAGCATCATGCAATTGCGTATCTGTCCTGTTGAATGTGAAAATAATTTGTTCTGTTACTGAACAGCTGGGAAGGGATTGCTCAGAAACCAGACTGTTGTCTGCACTACACACAGACACTTGTAGAACATTTATGTTCTGGACTTTCTTCTTCTGATAATGACTCTGAAATCAGCTTGAAGTGTCACACACTTTTGCATCTTATTTCTGGCCTTCTGAGTTATTATTTTAGGTAACAGAAATTTCAGTAGTTGTATGTTCTGCCTGGAGAGGCTTGCAAATTAGTTGATACAGAAATGGAAACCCAAGAATTAAGACTGAAATTGAGTTTAATACATTTTTTTATTACGAAGATAACTGTCTACATTACTTGCAGAAGAATGCACAGAAGATGCTTGTTCTCAGAATGAGTAATGAACATCTTCATCAGGCAGTAGGAGACTTATTCTCTACCTTTATGTGTCTCCTCCTATCAGTTTAGTAGAAATCTTTGAGTCTCACAGCCTTGTAAAGCAACACAAGTAGAAAATGCAGAGCGCAAGCAACAGCCTCATAAACAGAGGATAATATCATTAAAATGTGTATTATCAACATTTTCCTAGTTTCAAATATAACATACATCTGCAGTCATTTTTTAAACTTCTTTCAGGGAAAATTAAAGGAAATCCACACACTTGTTAACACTTCTCTCCTTTTAAACTTAGCTTAGTAATATCAAGGGCCAGAATAAATTTTGGCAATGCTTTATAGCTTGTCTCTTTTTGAAGCCTTACTTGATGTGATACAGAAGAATTGAATGTCAAGGACAAAGCTTTAGCATGCTGTTATTTTTCTTGTATGGTTTTGTGCTGACATTACTTTCGCCATGTTTATTTCAAACTGTCCATGCCTATTTCATACTGTGGTCTTGTTGAACAGCTGGTTGTGTGGTGGTCCTTTGTGGAAGAGAGATGCGCAGACATGCTCAGTGTGTGTTGTGGAGTTTGTACAATGTTGGCTGATGTTAATGGGGTTAGAGGAATAAAAGAACTGAATAAAATCTAATTCTTTTAAGTGTAACTGTCTGAACTCCTAGCAGGCACTTCATCTTTAATTGAAGTTGTTGTTTATACAGAATAGTGATGTTTGTTCCTTAGGTTCATGTAGTTTTAAGAGCAGGACAGAGAAGCCCAATCACTACACACTTGAGTCTTTCCAGACTGTCAGCTGGTACTAAGTCCACAGCTTTTTAAATAGTAACTTGCAAGTTTGAAGTGATAGAAACAACTTCTTTGTCCTTAGGCCAGTCGCTAACTCACAGGCTTAGCCCAAAGTAAGTAAAACTGAAATGTATTTAGTTAGCCTATTAACGAGGACGGTCAAAGTTTTATAAAAGGATTGAAGCATGGGTCTTAGGAAGGATTTGCACTGTTCTCTAAAACCTAATTAGTACTTCTGAGGTATTTTTCTTGCTGAAGTGTCCATGTGATTAAAGTGTAACGTGGTATAGAAAGAACACCTTTTTGAGCAAGAAGTCAGCTTTCTATTTGCAGTTTGCCTGGTGTAATGACCCAAGTTAAAAATAAGTTTTATTACCAATACATAGCTGTGCCACTTTTGAGTGTGATGAGGATTCTCTTGATGGCTTTAGTAAAATTTACTGGTTGTATTTGCTTATCTATATTGGGTTAATAATATAGTCTAAAGTACAACATATATCTAGGCTTTGAATATTCATTAGTGAGTGTGAAATTTTCAGAATGAAATGCACCCTCCTCTGGAAAATACAGACTAAATATGCCAGCTCCTGGCTGTGTAAATGAATTTTATCCAAATATTTCCTCTGAAATCAGTTATGTTGCAACATACAAAACACAGGAATATAAAACATGTAATTTTTATACATTAGTTTATTTAAAATAAACCCCTCCCTAGCTGTGCCTGAATGACTGCATATGTTAAATATGTCAGCTGTGTTAGCAAGAAAATCACAGATTTCCAGAATAAATAAAACACAGCTGCAGACACTCTGCTGCCCATTCCAGTAAGGATGTTGGCATAATGTCTTGAGTGAAGGTGAATCTTTTGATCTTTTTCTCATTTTATTTGTAACTTTTCCCTGAAAAAGCCAAAGATTCATGTTTGCTTTTTCCTTTATGGATCCCATATTTTGCCCCATTCCTGAACTGTGTGTTGGTATTCTGGTGTTGCAAGTACAAGATGATGATTTCTAGTTTGCCGTGGGAATGTGCAGATCTGCGTTTATGAATTAAATAGCAGAAGTGGAGATGGCCTTATGGAGACAGGCAGAGAGCCCTAACTTGGTCCTGCTGAATTATTTGCAGCAAGCTGTACTCTTCAGGGTTGGTTTGTTTGTTTGTTTATTTCCAACTGTTGAACATAGTTTCCTTGTTTAGGTTTATGATTAACAGTGTATTTCTTTAACAGTGAAATATTGAAAGAATTTGCCAGGAGAACCAAAAAGGCATTTTTAGAAATTAAAATTTCTTTAAAAGGAAATATTTTTTTTAAACTGTTGTAACTTTAATCCAGTATTCAGTGAAATACGAGTAAAGCCATTTGTCTGATACAGCTGTCAACTTCTTCCAGCTGAAATGATTTCTGTAATTTTTAAGATAAGTCATCCAAAGCAGAAAGCAGACCTCATGCACTCTTGAACCAAATAAAGTACAGTGAACTGAAGACACACTCCCATCACTTGCTGTGCTGTGGAGTCTTTGGATTCCAGGCAGCAGTCTCAGCTGTCCCAGTTTAGGTTATGTTGTATCAGGATTGGCTGTATCCATGTACTGCCTCCTCCCTTTTCTAAATTTCACTGGGGGGACGCTCTAGGCAAGGATTAAATGTAGAAGCTGTCACCAGGCTTCCCCAGTGCAGCTGGCACCATGGATGGGCTTCAGAGCAGCTCCTGCTAGCTCTGTAAGCCTTCCACTCTGCCTCCTCGCTCACTATGTTTCCTCTAAAAAGATTTTGAGTACAACAATTCAAGAAGAATTCCTCCTCCCAGTTAATACAGCTTTATTATCAAGTCTTTTACCTCTTGATTGTTGGAAAAAAATCTTGTAAAAACTGACCATCAAAAAAAATAGACCTTGAAAGAAAAATCTAGAAAATTCAAGTAATTTAAATATACTGATCAAAACATGATTGTCTTGAACTCAAGGCAATATTGAGAGGAAACAAAGTTAAGACAAGAGATAACCTGCCATGCCTGTTGGCAGAGCTGAAAGTCCACCCTCTGCCTCTCTTCCTAGGGACAGCAACCATGAATGCCGGGTGTGCAGGGTGACAGTAGTGGGTTTGTCAGCATATGCCAAGCACATCTCCAGCCAGCTGCACAAAGACAATGTTGATGCCCACGACAGAAACGAGGAGGGGAAAGAAGAGGCAGAAGAAGAATACCTTGACAAAGAACTCATTCAACTAATCAAGCAAAGGAAGGAACAGGATCGGTGAGTTTTCCTTTCATCCTTTAGGTCATAGAATTGCTTTTATACAGTTATGTTATATTCCTAAGTCTTAGGTGCTTGTGAAACGTACACTGCCCAAGAACAAGACACCTGTGTGGATATTGTAGTTTCAAGTTGTAAATATAATTCTGCTGAGTGTTCTTGTTATATTGATATGCTGCTAGTAAGGATGTACAACTGTTCTCTGTTGTGAGTAAGAACAGTCCCCAGCGTAGAGTCTTGTGTTTTGAGAGCCCTAATGTTTTTATTTTTAATACTCATTTAACCAAAAGGTTTAGTAAGTGACAGTAGTGCTAATATTTGTTTGGGTTGGGTCTGTAAGAACCTGATGTTTAAGAAGCTGTTGCTGAACATGCTTTGTTATAAAACTTTGTCCAGTTTTAAAATGAATTGGATTATTCTGTCATTGTCTCAAGCTCAAATCCCATAATCCTTGAATCACGCTTCAATTTTGGTCACTGTAGGTAGCAGCAATGTCACTTTGCTTGGCTTTATGGTAAAGGACCAACACTGTTGGTGCAGTGGTGTTCTGAAGCAGCTAAAACACTACAAAATCTCTCTGCTCTGTGCCAGTTTGGAGGAGGGGGGGAAAGAAAGGACACAGATTAAGTTACTAATACAGCAAAATTGTTTCCATTAGATTGTAATCTAGTTGAGTCAGCTCCTAGAAATTAGTGTCACTTGGATGTCGTTTCTTTGAGTTCTTGTCTTACGCAGGAGACTGTTTCCCATTAGACAGTGATTTAATCGTCTTTTATCAGAACTGCAATGTGTTGAAAACTTAGTGTGGTACATAATGAATTTTCAGTTTATCCAGATTACTTGCTTTTAAGTAGTAGTGTGAAAGTTTTCTGTGTTGCCTGCTCAGGAATCTAGAATCTGAATGCACTTCTGTAATGTCAGAAAGAAGCTTTTGTGTGGTCTGTTTTTGGAAACACTTTTAATAAAAACTCAGTTGGTGGAATAAATACCATGGACTGCTGACCCTGGCAGTTGCTGTCAGTGTTAAGGTAGCATTTATCTTTAAATATGCATGTGATAATTTACCACGTGTTCAGCATAAGTTGCCAAGCACAAGTACTATCCAAAGGGCAATAGATAGTGCTTCAGAGAGGCTTATACAGACTCAATACTGCTTCTGTGGACTGTTCCAGTCTGTTGGCTAAAACGAGACAAAATATTTTTGTATCCAGGGTACAACTTCTGTAGATGCTTTACATCTGTGTTTTAAGCTTAACTGAGACATGATCACAGTTGTTTTCTCCAGTAATCAGAATAACTGTTTTTCTCAGCCTAACTTTGGTCCTTTTTTGTATCATTTCACTTTAACTATACCATCTAACACTGATAGATTAGTCTTAAGAAAAAAAAATTACCTCACTACTAATGAATTTTTTGCCTGTCAGGAATACTCAGATTACAAATACTACACAACAGAAATAAGCTTTCTTTTGGTTTGTTTCATACTAGTTCAAAAACCAGGAAGTAGACAGGATTATTATCTTCAGAGTCAAACAGAAATATTTAGGAATTAGTCTGTTGCACCAAATCAGTTGTTATTATAAGATCAATTGTGAAATACCATATTTAAGTAGATGTTCAGCACCGCTTTTGAAAGTCGAATAATATGGAAGCCTGGACATTTAAACTGCTGAAAGAATTATCCCTGCCTTTTTATTGGTGTGGGAGGGAGAGTTTTCTTCTCAGTGCAACTAAACTGTGTGAGGCTCATGTAATGTTCGATTTCAGTGGAATGGCATCAGAATTCAGGTTTTTCTCAATTGTTTTGTAGGCAAGCTGAACCAGGCTGTGCAAACCAAGAATTAGAATGTGGTGACAGGAGATTACAGAGAAGGCGAGAAGAAAGAGCTGCTTACAAAGAAAGAGAAGCATATGATCAGTCATCATGGCATCATCATAATGCATCACAAAGGGACTGGAAGTGGGAAAAGGATGATTATATTAGTCCTAGACAAGGCAAATTTTCACACTGTCAGAGGAACCTTAATACAAACAGACATGCAGGTGGCTCAAGGGGACGCTCTGGGTGGCACCAAAATGCTTCAAATCGTCATAACTATGGGAATTCTGGGAGTGCTTGGCATCCAAGTGGGCGAGAGGGAGGACCACCAAATTGGCATCATGGTGCCAGAGGGAGAAATTCTACGTGGCATCCAGAAGGAACAGGTCATTTTTCTAGCTGGAATTCCAAGAATTATGGAGGGAACTGGAAATCTAGTCCTCATGGTGCAAATGGCTGGAATTTTGAAGGTCCTGCAGATGCATGTTCAGTAGAGCCTAATAAATACAATAGGATGAGATATGTGTGGCAGAGGCAGGAGAAAGTCACTGATGCTCCACCATACAGAGGTCGGAAAAATAGGAGAGACTTGATTGATTTTACTAGTGATCATCTTGCTTCTGAGGGAGGATTTGACTTTGGTAGGCTGAAGCAACCAGAGAGCAAAACTTCAAGAGCCAGTGGAAAAAGTGGTAGTCCTTCCAGAGACAAAATGCATCGCTGGACTCCCTACCCATCCCAACCGTGGTCTGAAGATAATGTTTCTAAAACTCAAGATAAAATGGATTCTGTATTTATGCCTCTTAGTGATTCATCAGCAAAAGAAAAATCTTGTGAAGCTAATGTTAGCCTTTCAAAACTTAAAAATCAGGAGGCATCTTCCCCTTCTAATGTAATGTCAGACCACATTGATTCTTGCCAGGTAATGAAAGACAGCTCTAGTGGTGAAAACCCTGACAAAGGTGATGGCAGAAGTAATAGGATGCCATCACTGAAATCCCCTCTTCTGAATATCACAGACATAAAATTATCTCCCCCGAAGCAAGACACCCACAGTCTCTTAAAAAATGTCAAGCTTCTGTTAGCCTCAACTAGTGGCAAAGAGCAGAATCATGTGAATGTGCTGAGCTTGGAAGCCAATGGTTTATTCTCGTACTCACCAGAACTGCATGATGCATGTGCTGCTAAATTAGAAGACAACAGAGATGTGCTTCGCAGCGATCTTGGAGAGCCTGTTAATAACTTAAGTGAAGCAGAACAAAGCACCAAAGATGTTCAGTCCAGCCACTCCTTGCAAAACTCTCCCTTAAGCGTTTGCAAAGATACAAATGACCAGAATAAGGAAGAAACCAGGGCAGTGTCACCAAAGAATGAGTTCAGATCAGCTTCATTAGAAGATGTGAACGATGAAGATTTAACAGCAAGCAAGAAGTCAGAAGTGAGAGTTGTAAAGTTGAGTTGTTCTGTTGGTTCTTGTTTATCCCTTGACCCTGTGGAATGTAAACCTGCCACCTCTGAGAAGGAAGATGATGAAGAGCCATCTGCTACCGGTATTGCTTCTGCCGATATAAAAGATTCTACATTTCAGATGGAATCCACAGTTTCTCCATCAAGTGATCAGGACCCTTTGCATGTGGATTTGAAAACCTCCTTGCAGGGTGGAGAAGGCAATGAAGAACATGTCAAATCACATGATCCCTTAGAAATGGAAGGGTTTGAGAATTCTTCTGATCATGAGCTGCAGAAAGGAGGAAGCCAGTCACCAGGCCTCCTTCTTCCTGATTTGAGCAAACTTGGCCTCCCTGCATCTTTGCAGAGAGACCTGACACGACATATTAGTCTGAAGAGTAAATCTGGGACACATCTTCCAGAGCCCAATCTCAATAATGCACGTCGCATTCGGAATGTAAGTGGCCATCGGAGAAGTGAGACTGAGAAGGAATCAGGGCTTAAACCCACCCTCAGGCAGATTCTTAGTGCTTCCCGGCGAAATGTAAACTGGGATCAAGTCATCCAGCAGGTAACCAAGAAGAAACAGGAACTTGGCAAAGGTTTACCAAGGTTGGTAGCTTTCAGATCTAACCACACAAGTGTTCTGTGTGTTTATGTTGAGGGAGGAAAAGTTGTTTTTCTCCAAATATAAAATGAATTCCACTGTAAGTCTAAGACTTGAGAATGAAGCTTGCTGTACCATGGTCTTCTGTATATGCAAGTAATTTAGAGTTTCTGTGATTGCTTGCTGTTGTTGTGGATATTTGTCTAAAGATAAGTAATGGTAGTTTGCTGCTTAGAAGAGATCTTGATCTCTTCATAGTGGTTGCTTAGCATCTGAATATGGACACTTACAATATATTTGCTTTTCAAGTTCTAGTGGGTAGAAGAAGATGGAAATGCTATCATGGTGCAAACAGTGCTCTGACAGTTGAACAGACACAGGAAGTGCTTGCATTGCTGCAGGCAGAGTAAATGCTCCTACTTCATTTGTTAAGCTTTGAATTTTGTAGTATATCAATTCTGAAACTTTCTTTGAAGTGGGAGTTTTTGAGGGATCTTAAAAAGATGTTGCATTTGCTTATTCTAGACTCATTCTGGAGTAATAGTACAATTTCTGACTTGGAAATTATGGTGGTGTTTCTTAGCCACTAAATCTAATTTTGTGATAAACAAAAGTTACTCCATTGGCAGATAAGACAGAAAGCATGGAATACCAACATAATGAATTGCTACGTCTCCTAAAGCATTTGGGGAAGAGAAAGACTTTAGGAAGACTTTTATCTAGATTTAATTGGCTTGTTACATGTCTGTTTATTTTTCTTTTTATCTTCTTAAAGGTTTGGCATAGAAATGGTGCCTCTTGTTCAGAATGAGCAAGAGGGTCTAGAACTCGGTGAAGAATCTGATCTGTCAACTCTGGAAGGATTCCAGTGGGAAGGAATTTCCTTAGCAGTGCCTGGCTCAGCCAGAAAGCGTAGCTTTTCTGAAAGTAGTGTCATTGCAGACAGAAACCCTGCTGCTTATAGCTTCTTCAGTGAACAAGCCAAAATAAAAGAAAGTGGGCAAATGCAAATAACTGGAACCAGCCACTCATGTCCCATTACATCTGGATATGAGGCAAGTACTGGCATTGAGGCTGACTTGAAACAGGACACAGCTTCTCTTCCTTTGTTACCATTCATGTCTGAAAGAACTGAGACACGTGGAAGAAGACACAGTCTACAGGCCACGTCTGAGGTCACAGACTTCACAAAACCAGAGCAAGAGAGCCCAGAGAAGAGAACACCTCTTCTTGAGAAACAAAATGTCCTAGGAATCTCAGAAGAAAACTGCTCAGCTTCAAATAATGCTTCACTTCTTGCAGCATCTAATAATATAGATGCAGCTACAGACAGTAGCTGTACATCTGGTACTGAACAGAATGACAGCCAAGGAGTAGGAAAGAAACGAAGGGCAACTGGAGTAAGTGTGCAACTTTGTCCAGCTTTGGTATACTTAAAGATGTTTTGTTTTGTTTGTTTGTTTCCTGTCAATGTCCATTCAACCTTGAAATAATCTCTGCAGGGAGGACTTTGCTTTGTACATCGATAGCCTCAAAATAATTTGCATGTTTACCTTAATTTTCTTTAAGACTCTCTTCCCATTCTGCTTTTCCATTGCAGAACTTCTGCTTGATCTTTCTTAATTAGTAGGAATGGAAAATATTCTTCAATTTTGATTTGATAACTGGTGACCTGGGAAACAAGCTGTTAAAATATTTCTGTGGAAGTACCTGGTGTTGCAGCAAAGGTCTTAAGTTTCAAAATTTAAATAAAAACTACAATGTAGTAGAAATCTGTTTTGCTTATTTTTTTTTCTGGATTTATGGTTAAGCCAGGAAAAACAACCCTTCTGGCAAAATTTTTACTTTAAATGTCTTTTAAATATGAATTTCTTTCACTGTCCTGCCTTGGACTTAGCCAAACTGGATAAAAAAATTAGAGTTTCTGATGAAAATCCAAAAAAGGATTTTGTTATATGCAGAAAGTCATAGTTTTGATTCCTTGCTGATTTAATCCTCTAGACCTTTAACTAAAACTGTAGAGCAGAAAATCTGTCCCAGGTGTGGTCTTAAATGTCTGAACAAGTGGAAGACTGTTGGCTTGTTTAATCTTTCTTTCTAGCTGAGATGAAAACAAGACACTTGTTCTGTTGCCCTTCCTCTTTTTAGTGGAGAGGGAAGAATGAATTATATGAGAATGTGCAGCATTAATGGTGTGTTCCTCTTTATGGGTATAAATCATGGCTGGGGGAAAAAATGTTTGATGCCTTAAATTAGGCAATATTGCACATGTATCATTGGTTAATAAATGATTCCTTTGCAGGAGGGATCTTCTCCTGAAATCCCTAGTCTAGAAAGAAAGAATAAGAGAAGAAAGATCAAGGGTAAAAAAGGTGAGTGAATATCATATGCATGTGCTTCTGATATGGAGGTTATAAATGCTAGTTGTATTTTGACTTTGCTAAAACAGTAGTTCCTTAATGTTTCTTTAGTGTTTCTTGGGCTCTTACCGAAGGTGTCTCTTTCTTGCCCAGGGAAGAGTCATCCTCTTTGGATGGAAGCTCTGAAAGGAGAAGCACCCATCACTCCTTTATAGTTCAACTATGCAGCTTTCCCTTTCCAATTTTAGGTAGTCTCACCAGAAAACTTGTAGTCTGAATAATTTGCACCGTTTTCTTTCTCCAGCAATGCTTTTTATTTTTTGATTGCTTCTTCTCTGTCCTTAATGGAAATGAATGTGGAGTGTCTTTGTCCTTCCTGATCTTGACTGAAGAAAGCTTTTACTCTGCCATTACGCAGGTCTTTCTTAAGCATGCCTAACACTTCCGCGTTGCTGCATATCAAAGTGTACTATCTGTGTTTTAGGCAGACTTTAGGGAATTAAACCACTGCATCATCGTCAGTGAGTTTGGGAGCCCAGAATAAATTTTTCAGAAGTTCAGTTTATCTTGTAAATTAATTATTAAGAGCTGTTTGGGATACAGGACAATTAATCTGGATCTTCTTATGGAAACTAATTTCACTACTTGAAAAAGGTAGAGATTTTTATCAGTCTCTGCCTTTAATGACTGGTCTCTGTTATGGCAACTAATAACACATCTGACTTAGCAAAATCTCTTCCCATCACTTTGCTTCAGTGTCATTGTTATTGCATTAGATCTACTGAGGAAATCTATAACCTGCATGAAACTAAGCAGTGCTCAAACTGAGACTTAGTTTGCTTGGAGAATCTGTAATTTCTGGGGACATTAAAAATAGTACATGAGGATTTTCAACCAAGTAAAATGCTCAGAGACTTTTTTTCAAGAGATTGCAGACATGAATCTCATGGCCCCAAATCATTATGAATAGTAAATAAAATTTTTAATCATTAGGTTCTTTTTTCTTTTAAGCTGCGTTTTCTTGGCTTCTGGATTAACCTAATAATTTGAATCTTATGTAGTTTAAATTTGCCTTTCTTTTTGACTATGTTAATGGAAAGTCTATATTTGTACTTTATGTACATATGTGCTTCAAGAGAAGAACTTTGTGGAAGATAATTACTTTGTTTAAACTAGATCAGTGCTGACAAAGCTATGGTGGAGATGGTTACTGGAGTTAAAAGGCTGAGATCCTGGAAAGAGGAATGCTCAACTCTTGTTCTTCATGTAGATGTGAAAAACTCTGTGTAGATAATTCTTCTCAACTTCTTGTATGACTGTTGGTGCTTGAAATATTTTATGTGATTTTTACTTTCTGAGGCAGTAGCATTTGTTGATAGATAGTATGCAGTGTATTTTAATGTACTGTCAAGGACAATTTTACTCTCTTTTTCAGAACGTTCTCAGGTAGACCATTTGTTGGCAATTTCGCTGAGGGAAGAAGAGTTAAGCAAGTCCCTGCATAGTGTGGACAACAGTCTCTTGCAGGCTAGGGCTACTCTGCAGGCTGCGTATGTTGAAGTTCAACGGTTCCTTGTATTAAAGCAACAGGTAATAGTGGTTATTAAGGCTGAGTGACAAGTTAGCAGCCAAAAAACCTGCTTTAATTAGGACTGATTTAAACTACAACTGTTTTGCAGATAACCATGGAAATGAGTGCACTGAGAAGTCAAAGAATACAGATCTTGCAGGGGCTACAAGGTACATCATACCATGAAACTCCTGTAGTGGAATGCTGACTCATATCCTTTGAATTCATCATCTTGTGAAAATTGCATTTAATTTGAATTCACTCAAAAAACCTACCAAAAAAATGTAGTATTTGTTCAAGTGTGATCTACTGTCTTTGGTGGTGGCACCTAGGGGCTTTTTACAGTCCTTTCCTTGTCTATGTGCACAAAAGAAATGAGGTCTTAGCACCACTAAATGTTGTTGTAAAATGTGAACATTTCTGTTCTGATTTTCTTCCTCTTCACCTTTGCCATTAGAAACATATGAACCTTCTGAACTGTCAGAGCAACTTTCCTGCAGTGTCTTAAGTGAGAGAAGAAATAGCAAATCTCAGATGGCAGCTGACTTAACCCCTGCAGGCTCCTTCCTGCCTGTTTTGGACACTTTGTCGTCTTCAATACCTCCACTGGGATCTTCCGTTCATGTAAACGTGCCGTTGCCATTCCAGTCTCCTGGCGTCACACCCACCGTTCCTCCTGACTCCGCAGTACAGGTTAAATGTGAACCTGCGTCTCCGAAAGGCTCAGAAGAAAATGGCAATTCTGTGCTTCAGAGCTCTCCATCTGCTTCACGAACAGAAGAGGTGCAGCAGAAGGGTGGTATGTGTTGGTTTCTCCTTGCTAGAAGGGCATTAGCTGTAAAAAGAAGGAATTTCCTTACTGTAAGGTAAATGTTGTAATTTGGAGGAGAAGAATTCTCTGTGGGCAGACTGTCTGCTTCCTGAGAGGTGGACATCTGGCCTGTCTGCTTTCCAAAGAGATCAGCTCAGCTTTGCTTTGAAGGAGCAATCTCCCACCTGTGGGACTGAGTGATTCTGTTTTCTTGCACTGCTGTAGTGACTTCCTACTTTCTTGTCTGCTATCTGCAGTAGTCCAAGTGCTGAGAATTAAGAACTTTTCATTTTAGAAGTTTTGGTTTAAGTTGCCAGTTACTCTTATTTTCCTGTGTGTTTTTCTTTTAAGTGACCGATTTCTTTTCCTTGTGCTTCTGGTAGAGAATGAGGGATGCATGATGTTAGACATGTATTTAGAATTTAAGAGATTGTGTGCTGTCTTCTGAGTATAATTAACACAGTAACTGTTCAAACCTCATCTAAATGCTCATTTATTCTGTACAGAGTGTTTTCTAGCAGGTTGCAGCCATGTATGACAGTTACGAGTCAGGAGAAAGAAAGCTTTCCATTAATTTACTTTAAATACAGCATACCCTATGTATCTACTCATATCTTGGAACTTGCCAGCTGAAGACAGTGTGGAGTGAGGTGCTCATGTTGAAGATGTCTCTAGCTGGATATGTAGTTCCAAAGTACCAAATTAGTACTGTGATGTGTTAAACAGTCCAACAGCTTTCTCTTAAGTATTGCTATAGGTTTCCCTTACTGTTTCAAAGAGAGTCAAGCAGATAAGTATTCCAAATACTGACAGTTTTCCCTTCCCCTTGAGGGATCCCACTCAATAAATGCAGTGAACTTGAAACATTCTCCTTTGGATAGCAGTTACCACAAATGCAGCTGGGGAGTTTTAGGGTGTGAGGAACACAGCTGTGAACTGCTGGTTGTGCTCTCACTCTGTCTCACTTAAGAGGATGGATTAATTTGTTCATATTCACTTGAAATTAAAATGACAAGGACACAGTTTGCCCCATGGCTTAGATCACCACAAATAAACTGACAAGGCTTACTCTGATGGCTTACAGTGCTGCCATTCTTGTGATTGAGGGTATGATGCTGCAGAGTGGGTTGTGCATAGGTTGTCTACCATGAGCTAGTTCCAAGTAATTTGGTAGGAATAATGAATGCAGATGAGTTAAGCACAAGGTCTTCAATCTGTGTCACTGAGCAGCAGAGATGTATTGGCTGTGCATTGGTTAATACCAGTCCTACAGCACAGGTCACAGCTGGTAAGGGAGAACACTGTGAAGGGTGAAGGTATCTTGAGCTGACAGTGTAGACTTAACAGATTCACCAAAGAAGTGTATAGTCATCCCTCAACATGAATGGTGGGCCCCATTCCTTTGCTTCTTGCAGATAAAGATTTCATTCTGCAGTTATTTTTTGTAAAGGGTAGGTAGCTGACTGAAATAGCCAAACTGCATGTGCACATAAATTTCAACATCTAGGAGTGTGTACTTTACATGCATGATCAAAAGTATAAACAGAAAACTGCAGGAAAAACTATTTGGCATAAATACTTATTCCCATATATTGGATATGATGCTAATCTGTTTTCTTCAGAAGACACCAACCAGAACACATCAAGATACCCAGTTATCTCTGCAACCCTATCCATATCAGAACTGGCAGCTTGTTTCCAAAATACCAATCAAGATGTTCCCAAGCCTGCTAGGAACAGGGGAAAGGCTGGGCTTCGTGAGGACCCTTCTCATTCACTGTCTGTTTTCAGCAAGAAAGACGCAAATGATGCGGTGACTGAAAACTTTTTACGGGTTCAGCGTAGCCCTTCTCTGCCAAAGTGTTCAGCCCTTCTAGAACTGCCAATGGATGAAACTCCCAAGTTGTCTGCAGAACCATCCAAGCAACAGATGACAACCACTGTAGTCCCAGCAGAAAAAGGGAACAGGAGGAGGAGAAGGTTAAGGAAGAAGAAAACTCTGAGAGCAGCCCATGTGCCAGAGAACAGTGATACAGAGCAGGATATAGTTGACTTGAAGCCCATTCGGAAACTCAGGGGTGGGAAGGTTCTGAAAGGAGTAAAAGTTACTACATCTGCTCCTCCAAAACAGGAGAAAGGAGTCACTGCTCAAACTGCGAGAAACAAAGATGAGAATGACAGTGATGTTTCTCTGGAACTGGTGGAAGTTCCAGTTCCTCAGTGTCACGTAGTTGATGTTGGTTCATCAGAGTCGGGAAATGAGAAACCAGACAGTCCATCAAAGAGGGATTCACGCAGCTCTCTGGATCAAACAGTCCTAGAGGCATCCTGTTCTGGTTATGATGAAGTGAGCTCTACCAGTGAGATTGGCACAAATTACGGGGATGATGGGAAAAGAAGGTGAGATTATTGTAGATCTCTGAAAAGTAAAAGCATTACACAGTAATCATAAAAGGTCTGTCTTTTTTTCTTATTCAGAAAGTCTTAGAACAGTCATAACTTCTAATTTCATTTGAAAGTGAAATAAGATAGAAAATGAAAATTGAATTTGCTTTCTTTGTTTTGTTATCTACAAATTGCTTTTAATAGAAGAACAAGCCTGCCCTGCACAGAAGGTTTGGTTTTGAGTGTATTTGTCACAGCCTATTTTCTACATGTAGTCTCGTGTCTCAGATTACAAAGTCTGATCCTGCTACTTTTTTCTTTCTATGTTCAGTGTGGCTGAGACGCAGACTTCCATATCTCTATTAAGAGGATCAAAGAATTCCTCAGGTATATCTTTCAAGCTTTTCTTCTGATACGATATACATAGTGTCTTGTAGAACTTTGAATTTAGTCTTGTCCAGACTACTTCCAAAGTGGACTTTAGCCCAGAAGATCAAACCTAGCATTAAGCAGTGAAGTGGGCAGTGATGCATACTCAGGTCTTCTTTCATTGAATGTTGTTTGCCTTGACCCCTCCACATACTCTTACCATCTCCCACATGAACACTTCTGCTCCACAGTATCCGTAGAGCTGTAGGACAAACTAACATAACCCTTTTGCTATTTCAAAGATCTTTCTGGACTTAAAATGCCAGTAGGATCCTTATATCATGTTATATTGCCTTCTGCTACTTAATGGCTCCAGCTGGAACTCACAATGAAATCTGACTTTAAAGTGCTGAGCCTATGAAGTAGTTTTGCTGTTTGGTAATACAAACAGCAATGTTGAGTGTGTTCCCATAATCAAAATATATGTCTCTGTCCTGCAGAACTGTCTTCAGAGCCAGGTGAGGATGAAGAACCTACAGAGGGAAACTTTGAGGGACACCAGGCTGCAGTGAATGCTATTCAGATTTTTGGGAATTTATTGTATACCTGCTCAGCAGACAAAACTGTTTGTGCCTACAATCTGGTTGTAAGTAAGGTTGTGGGAATGGTGTTAGATTAGTTGTGCTCACAAGGTTGCAGTTGTTTTTGTAAAGCTTAGCTGTGTAGCTCAGGAAGCAGCTGCTTTTTCAAGCACCTAATTTCTTTATGCTATTCTCTTCTTCAAACCTCTCCTGAACCCCTTCTCCATATGAGAAGGGTAAAGGAAGATAACAGTGCTTTGTGTATCTTGCTTTTGTTGGCTGTACTACACTACTGTTAGGTACAGATCCTGAGAGGTGTTACAGGTCTTTATATTGACAGACTATGCTTACCTTTTAGAGCAGAAAGTGTGTGGCTATCTTTGAAGGACATACTTCAAAAGTGAACTGCCTCCTGGTCACTCAGACAAATGGGAAGAATGCTGCACTCTACACTGGTTCGAGTGACCACACTATCAACTGTTACAATATCAAGGTACTCATACTCTGTGTTGATTGACATGTGTTGCATTTTTGTGCAAGTATTTATTTGTAAATATAAATGAAAGAAGCCTTTTAGATTCATAGGAGCTGGACATCAGCCCCACTTCATTCCTCATTAGAGTGCGGTGGGTGATTAAAAGCAAGCAAACCGTTAAGTGATTTACTACCCTAATGATTTGGTTACCTGGTTGGCAGAGATTTTACCACAGCAGGGTAATTGGATCTTGAATGCTGGGAAAACCAAAGTGCAGGGTGGTTGTCTGGCCATGAATATAATGTTTGTCTTGCTGTATCTAACTTCATTGCTTACAGAAGGCGCTGCATTATTTGTAGAGCATCTATACAGAGAGCAGATATTTGCTATTCTGAATCCTACAATTGTTAAGCTTGGAAGAGATATTTGAGATTGTTGAATCCAACTGCTTGTCTAGAGCTCACAATTATACCACTACTGGTGTACAGTAAGCTACTACAATTACAAAATTACACCACTGTTGGTGTAAGCTACTACAACTAAACCATGTCCCTTGGTACAATGTCCATGCATCTTTTAAGTATCTCCATGGATGGTGATTTCCAATGCCTGAGAACCCTTTTGAAGGCGAATGGAAGTGCAGAGTGAGGCTTCCTGAAGCTGCACTTCTAAGGATAAATTATAGGAAGCCTTGTCCAACCTCTGACTTCAAGGAATAGAAAGCAAGTATCTGCTATAGGGGACAAACTGTCAGAGGTTTTTTCACTTCTCAGATGATGATTCTTGGCACTTTCCTAGGGGAGGACTTCATGAGGATTCCTCAAACACAAGCATGTAACAGAACGTTTTTGATACATGTATATATATAGTCCGTAGTCTAAACTTCAGTATACATTAGAAGTTGTGACTAGAATAAAGCTTTCAGGGTTACAACTAGTTGCTGAAGTACAGACATGCCTCAGAAATGGGAGTGAGTTGATAAAAGCCAGGACCAGACTGCCACATGATGCTAGACTTTCAGATGGTTTTGTTCTACTGCCACAATGAAGGGATGGGGCAACGACTTGATGCAAGCCAAAAATCCACCTTATTAGAAAAATAGGCAGGTATATATTGTATCAGAAGGGCTAGCATGTTAATCACTGATTGGATAGAATTACAGTAAAAGTTAGTAACTACCACATGATTGGCTAATACTCTGCTCAGGCTGAAGACACTGTTTCTACCTTCTTCTCTGCTCCTTGATATAAGTTGCTATGCAACTATCTGAGCAGTCCTGACCGCAGGATCTTACTTATCTTACTCTTCGGAGGTCTGTCTGACCCACACATTACATGCCCAAGGTCTATACTGTGTTTTGTTTCGTCTTGGGCAGCTGTTCCCTGCTAAAAGGCCATTCCCCTATTCCTACATTCTACCTCTGTTGGTTGAAAAAATGCAGCTTGTGAGTGAAAACGATCATTTGTTTTTGTTTTTCTTCCCTTTTTCTCTGAAATGTTTTCAGTTAATAAAAAGCTTTGTATGTTTCTTTCTGTTGCCAGACCAAAGAGTGCACAGAACAATTTAAATTGGAAGATCGAGTGCTGTGTTTACACAGTCGATGGCGGATTCTTTATGCAGGCCTTGCCAATGGCAGTGTGGTTACTTTCAGCATAAAGGTTTGTGGGTTTCAATATTGGCACCTCAAAGCCTTTTGCAGTGCTGTTTCTCTCTGTTTTCTATTTCTTTCCATTCTTTGTCTTGAGTAGTAAGTGTATTTGTAATTCAGGTATTTTGGTGTCAACAGTCACTGTTGGCACCTTTTGGCCCTTTATTTGTCAGTGCACAAAGCAGTCCCATCTCTCTTTCTCTGTTGTTGCCTTTCTCTTAACTGCTGTGTTGTCATATTTTTCCTTAAGGTTCCACCTGGCCTACCAGTCATGTGTCATGCGAGGTTTCTCACACAGCTGTTTTGTGAATCCTGCTTTCTTGCTCTTGAAAGTAGCATGAGAGACTGTTATGTGTTGCTGGCTTTGAATGTTCCATTTGCAGTTATAGAAGGGACTCATTCACAGGGTGTTCTGGCAGAGTGGCTTAATCAGCAGTCCTCATGATATTAAGTAAGTTATTTTTCTGACCATTCCTTTAATGGATCCTAGGAACTTTTCAAATTTGGTTTCTCAAATTTATCCTGTTCTGCATCTTTTTTTTGTAGCAGTATTTTCCATCATTGTTCCAGTTCAGAAGGAGGATTTTCCAGACCTTGGCTAAGTAACTAGTTTTTTAAAAGAACAGAAAACAAAAGCCTAACTAAAGGAGTTATTTCCTTGATTTGGAAACTAAAGTTACTAAACTGAAATCAGATGGTATAACTTAATTTTTAAGCACTGATTTTTCTGTCCCCAACAGAACAACAAGCATGTTGATACCTTTGAATGCCATGGCCCTAGAGCAGTGAGCTGCCTAGCCACAGCTCAGGAAGGAGCACGCAAGTTGTTGGTAGTGGGCTCCTATGACTGCACCATCAGTGTGAGGGATGCACGGAACGGGCTGCTACTCAGAACTCTGGAAGGTCACAGCAAGACTATACTCTGCATGAAGGCAAGTGTCTCTGAAAACAGGGGTTGGACAGAGAATGCTTAAAATGGTGTGGTTTATCTTCATTTAATAGTGAGCACATCGTGGAAGGAAATAGAAAATATCTTTTTTTAAGAGGATGAAAAACGAGTAATTTAGTAGGAAATTGATCTCTGGCTGGCTGCTGTAGCTCATCTACCCAGTAAAACCATTGGGAGTGTATGTTTATTTCATCCCGTTAGAAGATTCTGGGAGTTTTGTAATGTGAGCTTGCCAACAAAGCGATAGTCAGTGAAAAGATGAAGCTAGTTTTCACTTACTCTGATGGTGCAAACCTCTGAGGAAACTGCACCAAGTGTAACTTCAGTTAAGTTTTTTAATAGCTTATGTACAGTTTTCTGGCTCCTGAGATTACCAACTGGAACATGTGCTTGTCTGGCTACTTGTCTGTCACTGCTGTTGTATAACAGAGGATGATTTCCCTCAATTGTATTTATCACTAGATACTGTGGTGCAGTGGCACATCCGTTTCTTGCCCTATGGAATATCCTAGTCCTCCTTGCATGGCAGCATTCGCTGGTCCCTTCTTGATCCATGATATATATGTTAAGCATTCTTTCTGGAATACTGTTTGTCAGGAACATTTCTTGCATGACCAGATTATAGGTACAAGCCTATCCAATATTCCCTGGAAACAATACGCTTTACTGTGCCTGTGCAGAACAGCCTTCTGTGTTCAGTCTGCTTGGTTCCTGATCTGCTGCTGTGCAATCTTTGAGGATAGTCCATAGGTAGGATGAGTTAACCTGGCAGGGTGCAAGTTAATGGCTTCTAACATCAGTTGTCAAGTGTGAAACATCATCGTTAGGATGGCACGGTACATTTTCTCGCTCTGGGGTAAAAGAAGTGTGTGCTTACTTTTCATACTCTCCGTTGATTTTAAGACCACCAAATTTAGGAAATACTACAGCACAACTTTAAAATTGACGTTGTAATGTCTTTCTTACCTATCTCCTTCCCCGCCAAGGTTGTGAATGATCTGGTATTCAGTGGCTCCAGTGATCAGTCTGTCCATGCTCACAACATCCATGTAAGTCTCCTGTATAAAGCTGGAATGACTTTTACTATGAAGGCAGTGAATTACTGTGCTATCAAATCAGTATTTCCAGACTCTTTGACTGAGTGGTGGGGCAAGTTTCTTCTAGGAGTTAAATAAGTTTGTTAATGTGACTGTGTACTGTAGCTAATTGATGCGGCACAGATGGGATATGTTAACATGCTGTGGAAAGGTTTCAGTGACTCTGGTGAAGGAGTTATGTATCACAGGGAAATCTTGAACACAGTGTTCAAAACTATCTGGTTCAAAAGCTGTTACACTGTCATGAATGCTTCATCTCTAGCCCAATACACTCTTTTCACCATTTTTTCCCCCTGTGCTAGCAGAAACAGTCATGTAGGTATTCAGTAAGTTATATTAAAGAACTTGAACAGAAGTAAATTTTAATTGGCAAAGAAAAAAAATTGTCCGTTTCTGTGTATTCAGCTCAATCTGTTCACTAATCCTTGTGGCTAGATAAATACTGCTAGCACTAATAGCACAGTACTAGTTGCCAGATAGGTAGGAACATGTAAGTAATGATGGCAAGACATGTTGGTACTTTCTATAGTGGCATGCATTTCTGTTGTACTAAAGTGGCTCTGTGGTAACATGGGTAAAGAAAAGGGCAAGTAATATTTGACCATAATCTAGAAGTGCCTTCACAGGAAATGGAATTCTGATAAAAAGGGTGTTTCCTTTTTTTGAGTAGTCATCATTGAACCAACTGCCCTATCTAGGTGAGGTAAAACTGTTTTGGTTTTGTTTGGACAATACCCCAACAAATAAAACATCTGTTTGCCTTTGTTTTTTCTTGATGCAGACTGGAGAGCTGGTACGGATCTATAAAGGCCATAACCACGCAGTAACGGTTGTGAACATTCTTGGGAAGGTGATGGTGACAGCATGTCTGGATAAATTTGTTCGTGTTTATGAACTACAGGTAGGAAAATAGATGGTTACTAATGACATATACCTAATATGTATAAATTAATAGTTTTGAAGTCGAGTAGATGTCATCTTTGTGCTTACTGGTCTCTGGCCCATCCTTCTCTTTCCTGTCATTCAGAGTACACAGAAGTGTCACCATCCAAAATATGAGGGTTTTTAAGAATGTAACTCAAACCATTTTTTATAACCTGAATTATCCTATGACAATAGCAGCTCAGAAAAGTAAGGAAATGTTAGTTGTGTCTGCTGAAAGACCAAGTACTTAGCGGAACAAAAAGACTCACAGAAGTAGCATAATCAGGAGTGAACTTTTGGGGTGGCTGTGAAGTTTAGAATCTACCAGATAATTTAGTTGCTACTCAGGACCTACTCTTGGAAGCACTGTCCTTTGCACATGGGTGTAAAATGTCTACTAACTGCCATGCTGTTAAATGTCTGTCTCTGTTTCTTTCAAGTCCCATGACCGCTTACAAGTCTATGGAGGACACACGGATATGATCATGTGCATGACCATCCATAAGAGCATGGTAACTTCCTTTTTTTTACTGGTCTCAAAGAGGTGGTTGTGCTTTCCATAAGCATATACAAGGCAGTTGAATTGTTTTCATATAATGAAATTACCCTTCTGTCTAGCTAAGAACTTGGGAAGGTCAGCCAAAAAGTCAAGCTGTGTTAACAGCTTTGTGTTGATACAGTATTACTGTCTGGGAGAAAATTGCCTTCTAGCTTACTGTAGTCTAAAACAATAGTTCTGTTTACAGTGATGGTTGCAATGAAGAACCTAGAAATAGTGAAATATTTCCTCTGTTCAAGCATCAGTCCTGTTTGATTTTTAGTCAGGAGAATTGCACATGTTAGAGAAAAACCTCAACCCATGGTCCAACCTCTAGTAACCTTTGATAGAATCTAATCAAGGGTGTGCAGCTGATTTAGGTGCACTGATTACTGAGTTTACCCTGCAGCATAGGTTTCAGAAGCACTTCTGAATAAATAAGTTGCTTATAATAGTCATGAAAAGCACTTACTTGCCTGCATGCGTAGAGATTGGTTTGCAGACTTTTTTTTAGATTGTAAAATAAGAGGTGTAGTAGTGATCTGTAGTAACATAGAGCTGAATCTAATAGAACTGACCTACTAATCGGAGTACGAATGCCCCAGCTTCACTTCTTGTGTAAGTGAGATGGAGAGTGAAGTGCACTCAGGCTTCATGCTTACTGTCAGAGGCTGCAGCTGTCCCCCAGCAATAGTCTGGGGTGTTCTCAAATCAAAGAAAGGTGCAGATGAGAAGCCCAGTGCCAAGTGAAAGATTGTAATTTTCTGTAGTATCAATAGTGTGTGTGTAGTCTCCTATACACAGCAGATTGCCTGTTACAACCTAGTGATTAATCTCTGAAAGACAAAAAGACTTGAACAAAAATGACAAGTGTAGCCTTCGTCTTGCAGGCTTTTCTGTATTAAGTTAGGATCCTTTTATTTGTTTAATAATGACTATTCTTCGTGGGATTATGAGCATCCTTTCTTTTCAAAGGACAGTTTGGTTTGTAGCATTTGCTTAAAGGTTGTTTCTAAGATAACCTTTGGACTGCTTTTTCAGGGTGTGCATCAGTCTTTTCCTTCTGAAATTCCAACCATCCTCCTCACCCTTCTCTCCGTACCTTTCTGATATACATATAACTGGCTGAGTCCTGGGACATACATTTACAGCTTCAGTGGATAGTAACCTTATGTTTCAAAGTTCCTTGCCCTTTTACACCAGCAGTGATAGAAGTTATGGAACCATTTCTTATTAATTAACGGAATCTTGTGACCTGTGAATGCAAGTTTTAAAAGAAGTAGGTTAGGGTGATTTTTTTTTTTCCCCTACATTTAGAAATCTTTTGTGTTGGGTGGTTGTGGTTTTTTTACTTTCTTTTTCTTTTATTATTTTCTTCCTGCTGTTGCTGGTTTGCTTATCCATAAACATTTGTTTTGCAGATCTACACTGGGTGCTATGATGGCAGTGTCAGAGCTGTGAGGCTTAATCTAATGCAAAATTATCGTTGCTGGGTAATGAACAAAACAGTTTTTTGCTTTCTTCTGTTTAATGTTTAGGCTAATTTCCTGGGGAGTGGAAACTACTCAGATTTTTTAAAATTCAATAATATTTTTTAAACGCATGTGCACATGGTAAATGTAGGTCTGCATCACTAGTTTCATTTTCCATGATCTTTTGTGTGTTAATGCTTTGGGCCAAGTTGCCTCTTAAACTGTTCTTTCTTCTGGCAATTTTTAAGTGGTGACATGTAACTGTTTAAAATGAAAAACTGCTCCTGAGTGACACAGAAAAGCTGACTTACTTTGCTAAGTAATTTTAAGTAAATTCCTGATGACTGTGTCTCAGGTGAGATTGAATCTTGAAAGGCTTGATTCTTTTCCTCCTCTTGCCATTCTTACTTGACTAGAGGCAGGAGGAATCTCTGTGAAGCTGTGATTAAAGAAATAGCGACCACTGTGACTGCAAATGGAACAGGAAGATAAAAACGTTTCAGGATGTGTGAGAAGACTTAGTAGAATATTGTGAAGTTGCAAGAGGAAAAACATTTAGCTAAAATTCTTTTTCTCTGACTTATACTAGTGTGGGGGTTTGTTTTTTTTCTTCCAGTGGCATGGATGTTCACTGATCTTTGGAGTTGTGGACCATCTGAAACAGCACTTGCTGACTGACCACACCAACCCAAATTTTCAGACCCTAAAATGCCGCTGGAAGAACTGTGATGCTTTCTTTACTTCCAGAAAAGGGTCCAAGCAGGTATGTGATTGAACTAATGTGGTTGTATTTCGTAGTACAAAGCATGTTACATCACCACAACTGTGGAACTTGATCTTATTTCTCTTAAAAAGGGTTACATTCTTTTAGTCTCAATCGAATTAACTGCCTTCAGTTGCAGTCATATGAGTCTATTGGGGTTCCATTTGACCTGTGACAGAAGACTACAGCCAAGGGCGATAACTGGAGCCATTCAGGGTCAGATTTGATGGGACCCTGAGCAACCTGATCTTATTGGAGATGTCCTTGCCGACTGCAGGGGCATTGAATGAGATGACTGCAAGGGTCCTTTCCAACCCAATGCATTCTGTGAGATATGACCAATTTAAAAGATTTTCATCCCAAAATATTATGTGGAAATTCTAAAATGCAGTAAATACTGAAAGAAGTGCTGATAACTGTGCTTAAAATATTATATTTTTGTTGAAAAATCTTATTTTTAAGATTAACAAACTCCAAGCATGTATTTACCCTCTTAATTATTATCCATCACTGCCTCCCTTCATTGTGCTGGATGCTGACACTGTCTAATTTTCTCTTGGAATTGGTTTTGTGAATCTAAATTTCTGACTAAATGTAAGCACTGATGGGAAAAATCAAAGGAGGTAGAAGAGTTGGATTAGTGATGTGGAAAGTATTGGGAGGTGGATGGGAGGACTGTTACCTGAAGAGCAATTGGTGAAATCCACATCCTTATCCTTGGCAGTATAAGCTAACTTCTATTGAAAGCTTTTCAAAATACACAACACTAGCTTTGAATGTGATGGGTTTGTGTGCCTTGAATCATGTGGTATGAGTGATAGAGGGGATTTAATAGGGTCACAGAATGGTTTGGGTTGGAAGGGAGCATTAAAAGGTCATCTAGTTCAGTTGTCCTGCAGTGAGCAGAGATATCTTCAGTTAGATCAGATTGCTCAGAGCCTTCTTTCTTTGTAGTCCAAATCTTCCCTCTTTTAGTGTAGAACCATCACCCCTTCTCCTATTTTAAGTGTGGCCTCATCTTTGTTAGAGGCCTCATTTAAGTACTAACAGATAGCAGTAAGCTCTCTGGAGTCTTCTATTCTCTAGGCTGAGCAACACCCAGTAGCTTGGCACTAATTTCTTTCAAATGTTATTGTAGGTTTTTTGGGTTTTTTTGGGTTTTTGGTTTGTTTTTTTTAAGCTCTGAGCCAAAAAAATGCATATTATCCAGAAATGTCACTTTCACTGATGCTTCAGGATTCTTTCACAAAATCTTTTATTGTTTTTTCTTACTGATTTGATTTGGTTGGCTTCCGTTTTGTTGTTGTGGTTTACTAAATGTTGAGGTGGTGGGGTTTTTTGTTGGTTTTTTTTTTCATTTTTAACTGACTTCCCTGGTTGTGTTCTAGGATGCTGTAGGACACATTGAAAGACATGCTGAGGATGACAGCAGGATTGACTCATGAAGCTTTTCACCTCCCACATTGGGAAGACATTTTGTCAGAATTATTCCAGACAACATAGTTTCTTACTCCAGTTTTTCCTCTTTCTTTCCCCACTTAGAGTGCAAAAATGCTGTGGGGCTGAAATGCCTTGTTACAGAGGCTGCAGGTTGTGCTGCTCTCTGTAGAAATAAGGCTGGTCAGTTAAGATTTGGCCTAAATGGGAGATTCTTGCAAGCTTTTAGTTCATTGACAGATAAGAATATTCCCTCGTCTGCCTTAGATTTATGTTGTTTGTTTGTTTTTTTCTTAAGAAACATAGCCTGAGAGTCTTTGGGAAGTCCAGAGCGGTGCTGAGAACTTAAGTCTCAATAGGTGCTGGCATTTGCCAACTCAGCTGGAAGCCTGTGAAATGTCCAAGACATCTCTATTTTTTATGCTGTGTCTCATTTTTTTGGGCCAATGTTAATAAAATTCTGCAAAACAGGATATAAAAAATTCTGACAGTGTAACCTGAATATCCAGTGTACATTTTGACATAACAGGTATTTTATGGGGAACTGGAATAAATGAAAGCTTTTGTTAATTGTAACTTAATTTTTACCTTGATTCCTTGTGCAAGAATTGCTGTAACTGAGACAGTATATCCAGTGACAGACTGCCCTACGTGCTGTACCTACTGAGTGATTTGGTTTATTTGGAGGAAAGCAGTGATTTCTTGAGGTAGCAGCAGCAGAGAAGAAACTATTTGCAGCAAAACTGCCGGAGCAGTGGCTACACTCACAGTTTGCAATCTTAGTATTTTTCAATATAGGTCCTTATGTACTGGAAGGACTAAAGCAGTTTCATCTTATGTCTTGGTTAAATGCCAGCTTAACCACTGTTATCTTGATACACTACTATGTCTGCATTCCTGGTTTTACTTGGAATCTATGTGACTGAGCTTTGCAGTCCCATATATTTGTGATATAGCAAACCCACAGAAATGCAAAAGCAGCACTTGCCTAACTGCATCCCCTTAGGTACTGTTTCGTTTCTGTTCTGAACTGGCCTAATTGGCTTAGGCTGTATCGAGTTCCCCAAAAACTCAGAAGAATGAATGTTTTGATGTGTGAAGTTCTCAAGCAGAAGATGAAGATACAAAATACATTATCATACGTAGAATTCTTGTTTCTGCTAACACAGAAGATACCACAGAAAAGCCAATGCAGAGGGGAAAACTCAGTAGAAAGTGTTTTGTTTTCATGCCTTCCTCTGCAGGCATCACCTTGAGGTGAAACACTTACCTTTGTGATCCTATCGTCTACTATGACACTGATTTAGCGAAGAGCACTGTTAGACGATGAGGCTGATCTAGCAGGAAGCTTTGTCTTTGCTTTTGCCTAACTTCAACTCGGTATTGAAAGAGCAGAGGTTTCCTTAAGCTGTAAAAGAAGGTAAAGACAGCCCAGTGTCCAAACTGAGCTGCTTCCAGATGAGTCCAGTGCTTTTTAAACAGACTGAATGTGCTGCTTTTACCAGGTACCTCTCCCACCACTGCTTTGAGGCTTGGTATGCCAACCATAGACCAATTACATTTTATACCTTCATTCTTTGACTATGAAGAAGCCTTTTTAGGTCAAGAAAGTGATCCAGGAAAGCCCATAGATGTTCAACTGTCATCAAATCAAGGAACTTCCAGGGTCTTTTCTGAAGCATGCTATTTTTATTTATCATTAGTGGGGCAAGCAGAGTTTCTCTGCAGTTGCCTTGGCATTGATTTATTATTTTGTTTTGTAAGAGATGGGAGAAAAATAGGAGTGAGATGCAGTAGGGTTTTACTTCAAAGACATGGAAATCTCTAAGGTTTCAGTGCTTTTGTGGTGATTTGTTTGGGTTTGTTTATTAAGCTGTTTGGTGACAGGGAAATAAAACCCAGTATGTGGCTCAGACCCCAGGCTGTTTTGAGGATGTTTTTGTTTTGGATTTTGCAGTGTGTGTGTTTTTGCTTTTTTATTTTCAGTCTCTGAGACTACTTGTTTTTTTCATGACCTAAAACCAGAGGACTGCAAAATACTTAGACCATTTCCAAAATTATTGATATTCAAGAATTCTGGGGGGGTTTGTGAACCACAGTGAAGGAGCTTGTGGAAACATTGCATAAACAGTGGAGTCTCAAGCTGTCCTTCATGGGCTGTGCTTGAGGCAAAGATGTGGAGGTGTAGGTGTGTGTCCTGAGGACAAGCATGTGGAGTGATTGTAGCATTCTGAAAAAGGGTGTGCCAGAGTAGATTATGTTAATTCTTCCTTGTGATTCTTCACCTTCTTTCAGTTGTTTTCAGGAACATGGTGTTGTAACAAGCACATTTATTACACTGTATTTGCATTCCGGTTTGCTCATTCAATTTATCTTTTCTAGATAGTGGAAGCAGACTTCCTTTCTTCTATTCCATGATATTTCCTTATCTGTTCTTGGAAACATTTCTCCTTGAGAAGTCTAGACTTCTGAAATCCAGCTTTAGCAGTGGTATTTTTTGCCTTTGTAGGCAATTTCAGATATCTTGCAAGAATTTTAAAATGTCTGAGGCAAATGTTGATAAAAGGCAGGAGAACAGCTCAGCTGCGTGAGTGTTTATAAAATCTTGCTTCGTAAATTAGAAACAGTTTTTTAAACTGCTCAGAGTCTCAGAGGAAAATGCTATACTGCTTTGTCCTGAGGAGATGATAAAAGGATTTGCTGTGAAGTTGTGCAGCTGTGGAAATCCTCAGGCATCTCTGTAGTTCCATGGGGAGTGTCTCTGTTTGTTCAGCTGCAATTTGGTACACATTTTGCTATTCACCTTGGCAGAGAGATGTGAGTCTTGGTAGCCTGTAATGAGGTGCTCTCCAGTCTGGCCACTCAGAGTTGTGATTCCTGATATACCTCTAGTTGAAGAGAGTAATAACTTGGGGAAGGCAGGTTATTTGTGACATTTAAGAGAGTACTATTTGCAAGGAAAGCAGTACTGCATATTCAGTGCCTGTTTCCAGGACTACTCTTGTTTTCAGTTTGTTTTTTATGCAAGTAAAAACTTGAGTGTGGAAGAGTGAGTAGAGTATGGGTTTGGGTTTTGGTTAGCTCTTTTGATTTTATTAGTCACATGTTAAATGAGCTCTGGGCTTGCACTGTAGCTGGCAGTGTATGATAAACCCTTTGAGGGCAAGCCACCATTTTCCTCTTGGCACCTGTTACACCATGAGCCTCCTCAGTGGGCAGAAAGCACCCAGAGGCATTGTATGTCTTTATGATAAAATGAGTGGGCCAGGTGCTTCTGAAACCAGTTAGATCATTCTCTTGAAAAGGGTGAGAACTTGATGTGCCATGGGCACACCAGGCCCTGCCTGAAGCCCCAAAAGGAGGGCATGCACATTGTGCAAATCTTTATCTTTCCCAGCCCAAATAACCTCACTTGTGTTGAGTGATAAGAGAATGCTATGACTGGTCTGTCATCATTGCACCTTTCTGCTTCAAATTGGAGTGAAAAAGAACAGCTAACTAGCAGTACAAAATATTCTATGACCCAAAGCTGCTGCTTGTGTGTATAGAAGGCACTGGTGGAAAAACTGCTGCATTTGTTGTTAAGAAGACACATTAAATGTCCCAGCTTCTGCTTGCCCTGTGTCACTTAAGTGTGGATTGTGGACTTCAAACGTTATCAACACATGAGCAGTCTTCTTCAAAACAGCAGGAGTGTGGCTGCAGTGTGTTTGAAGTAGTGCAGGTTCTAATGCACGTATTCAGACTATAGATAGTAATGCTGCATCAAGGTTAACAGCAACTGGAAACTAGCAATAAACTGCAGGTTCCCAGGCACAAAAATATGGTGTTGAGAAAATACTCTTTTTTTCCCCTTATTTTGAATTAAAACACAGGTACAGATGAATCTTGGTTTTCGGGGTTGTATGGCACTGTCATTCAAACAGTCCAGACTTGCAGAGTGTATGAGGAAAGGTAAGGAAACGGTTCAGGTACTGGTTGTAAAATACTTATTAGTGAAAGAACAAACTATGTCATTATATATATTCTGTTACATGCACCTGCCAACTCCTCAAATTTAATTCTATTGTAATTGTTAATTGGTCCTTTTGGAGAATGGAAGTGGATTAAACCAACATGATTGAATAGTAATTGAAACTGTGTAGAACATCTGCAAAGATTGACCTTGGTTTTCTTCTCTCACTTTGGTGCAAAGCTGTGAGCCATAATAATAAGATTTGACTCAGTAAAAGAGAAAAAATAATAATAAAAGTTCTTTATATTGTTATGTTTTGTCTGATTCTTCTTTATTATAAATGGCATGATTCTTTCAAAGGATTTGGTAGAACTTGGTTTTGCATCAGAACTCTTTTCCCCCCTGCTCTTAAAAGAGGGCTGGATAAAATCAGACCACTTCTGACCACATAAGACAACTCTGCAATGGCAGGGATGTTGCATTTTTCACTCCCAGAGCAAAGGCAACTCAGACTTAATTGCTCAAGTGGGGAAAATGGAAACTGTCATGTTCTTTTATGGAAAATGATAGCTTATTGGAGAAAATGCATAGCTGCAAAGAAGGGCTGGTGTTCCAGTCATCTTACAATGTAAGTTGGATTAAAACAAAAGTTGAATTTAGAGAAGATTAAGTCTTCAAATACATTAGAGGGTTTCTTACTCTTTCAGAGTAAGTTACAATGCAAGACAACATTAAAAACTTGGTAGTCAAAAGGTTTCCTGTTTCTTCATGACCTTAAAGTTCAATGTCCCACTTACTAGAATAACTTGAAGTGCAAGCCTTGATTTTCTTCTGCAGTTTTGCTTTGCAGTAGTGGATCGCTTTGTAACTTATTACTGCTACAGAACTAAGCAGAAGATTCTCTTGCTAAAACCATCTTTGCATCTTCTTTGCATCTTTTCTTGCACATTTTATTTTCTTTCGATTTTTATATTGGTCAGTGATTAACCAGTTCTGAAAGCCTGTCAGCCTTGAAACTGCTAACAGTGTTACCTCCAAGCTACAGGATTTTCTTTGTTTAATGCACTTAAATAGCAAGCTGAGAAGTGTTTGAGATATTAAACTGATGATTTCATGCTTACCATAAAACTCCAAAAGCTGCTCTATATTCAGGATAAAGAAGAGTGCTCAGTGTTTCATTCTTCTCTGTTCTTTCAAATTAAAACCAAAAACCAACTTTAAGATTAGGCCAAAATCCATTTGATTTTATTTCTGGTACAATTAAATCAGTTGTACTTGCCCATTCTAATAATATTCCCAAAGTGGTTTTAAGGTAGTGTCCAATTCTTCTGCTACTAATCACCCCTTGCAATAAAGGAATACTCCATTCTGTCAGGCAACAGGACCGTGAAGGAGTGTGTGTGTGTGTGTGTGTAGGTAAATAAACTTATATGCATAAGAAGTTTGATATATTAAATAAGAAGCAACTTTCTTCATCTTGTAGAGAAAGCAGTTAAAAACCCTTTCAGAGGTCCAATGTGCAATTAAGAGACTATAGAGGTACTAAAAATGAGAGCAAAACTCTCAGTTCTGAGGCTTTTGCTTTGACACTAAACAAAGCTGTAGTTTGTCCCTGCAGTCTGTTGTGCCTTACACCATCCATGCTTCTAGTGTGGCAGAGAAGTAACCTGCACTGCCACATCTCTTACAATGCATTAATTATCTCCGTGTAATTTAGCACAATCTCCTCAGATACTCTGTCGACACTATGCAGAGGCTGAAGTGATTGTACCAAAAGCAGGACAAGGGGGTAGTGCCTAGTTAAAAGTAAATGCCTCTGTCCACACTTCAGCTGCAGTTCCAGTTTTGCCTGACTTGATGTAAGACTTTTCCAGTTACTAGCATAAGCAGAAAAATGATGCATGCTCCATGTCTTTACCATGCAGACAACGGTTCAGTCACCGGTAAATTAATCCTTGTTGCCCAAAGGAGAGCCAAGATGTTGTAAAAGTAGTTAGAGAATGTGCACACTGCTCTGCCTGCTGGAGTAGGGTTGTCTCTTTTCCAAGGGCTTCTGCCCACTTGCAAAGTACATAATGCAGAAATGCTCATTTGCACTTGTGGACTAATGACTCCAAAAGTCTTGACTGTGTTCTTGATGGAGGTGGCCACTGGTTCCAGTGTTATGCATACATCGTGAGCTGCAGCCACTGGAAGGAGAGTAAGAATTAAAAGGACAGAAGACTTACGGCATACTCCAACAATTTGTATTGAGAAACCCCCATCTCTCTCTGGAAGGCAGCTGCTTGCTAACATTTGGTATGAAGCACACGGACAGTGAGCAATTTTGTCTTGGCCTTCTAGCTCCTATTGCTCCTTCCCTTGCACAATGCAAAGAGCATTTTTTCTGGTTTTACTTTTTTTGTCTGTGGTAGGAGACATGCTTTTAATGCAAACTTTCTATGTCTTAACAGATTTGTTCAAAAGGCAAAGGACTACGTTAAACCCCACTGTCAATTAAGGCCATATCAAGTAAGCTGGTTTGAAACTGACTAACAGAAGCCTCAAAAGATCCTTTAAACACTTTAGCGTCTGCAGCTGTGTCTTTCAGCACCAGCTGGAGCATTACAAAACAGCTGGTGCTGTTTGAGCATGGCTGTTTACCATGTAAGCTAGAAAACATTTCTAGAAGGTTTTGCAGCCTATTGCCAACAGGATAACAATTTCAGACTTTCATAAGCTCTCTCAAGAACATGTGTGATGAATAACTACTTGATTAAAATTCAATATTATGTTACTGTGGTAGAAATACTGGTGGAAAGCAGTTTACCTCCAGGACATTGAGCTTAATGATGCCATCTCCATCTTTATCAAAGGCATGGAATGCCCCTGAAGGAAACAAAAGTGGAGTCAGTTACTGTATGTGTAAAGATAATCCCACCAAATTGTGCTCCTGTTGTGCCATGTAAATTTATGCACGTATTTACTTGTATGGGCAGCAAGGATTTCCACTGGGTTTTTGGCTGCAGCTAACCCATGCATAAATGCAGTGGTGTCTTGTGTTGGTACGAGATGGCTGTCATACTTTTAGATCACATAAGCACCTCTCTTTATTAATACCGGAGGCAGTAGTGCTTTAAGCACACTTTGCTTTGAGTACAGCGGCACCCTGTGGGGGCAATGAGGGGAGGCAGGGTGGCCACACTGGGGCTACTCACTGAACATGGCATCCAGGCGCACAAAGCAGCAAATGAAGCTGTCGAAGTCTATGTTCATGTTCTTGTCGGCGTAGCGCATGGTGATGATGTCGTAGAGCTGGTTGTTGAGCCGAAACCCTGCGGAGGGCACAAGTGGGGCACGGCTAGGCCACAGCCCGCGGGAAGCGCTGAGGCCTACCAGGCTTCCCAAAGCAGTCTGGCCTTTGGAGGCAGCTGCTTTCCAGGCCCTGCTACTGCTGCAGCCACTAAATAACATAAAGGAAGCTGTAAGGAGCTCCCCTGTGGCCAGCTGCTTTCTTAGAAGTAAGACGCTGTTTCTTTGATTAGAGACGTGGTGCTTCTGCCTTAGAGAGCAGGTACAGACCTTTGCTGGGTGAGGCCTGCTGTGCCGAGGAGGCAGCACACCAGTGCGTGAGATGAGAAGCAAGCCAAGTCAAAACCCTGTCTCTGCAGGAGGAATCATAGAAGCAACCAGCTTGGAAGAGACCTCCAAGATCATCCAGTCCAACCTAGCACCCAGCCCTATCCAGTCAACTAGACCATGGCACTAAGTGCCTCGTCCAGTCTTTTCTTGAACACCTCCAGGGACGGTGCCTCCACCACCTCCCTGGGCAGCCCATTCCAGTGCCAATCACTCTCTCTGTGAAGAACTTCCTCCTAACATCCAGCCTAGACCTCCCCCAGCACAACTTGAGACTGTGTCCCCTTGCTCTGTTGCTGGTTGCCTGGGAGAAGAGGCCACCCCTCACCTGGCTACAACCTCCCTTCAGGTAGTTGTAGACAGCAATGAGGTCGCCCCTGAGCCTCCTCTTCTGCAGGCTGCACACCCCCAGCTCCCTCAGCCTCTCCTCATAGGGTTTGTGTTCCAGGCCCCTCACCAGCTTTGTCGTCCTTCTCTGGACATGTTCCAGCACCTCAACATCTCTCTTGAATTGAGGGGCGCAGAACTGGACACAGGACTCAAGGTGTGGCCTCACCACATGTCATTAAACTGGGAGTTTTGCAAAAATAATTTCTACTCTCTGTGCAGGCAGAAAGGGAGACTGAGCTTGCAGTGACTCAGTGCCTAGGAAAGGTGAGCAGGACTCCAAAAATGTTCATCCTTTTACCTCTGACGCAGACCTGACCATTAACCTGCTCGGCCTAGGGTCTAGAAGGTTTGGGTTGAATATTTTCCGCTGTTCTTTGTGTAAGTTACAAAGAACTCACAGCTTAAATGACAGCAAATGTCTTCAGCAATCCCTGTTTCTTCTGAACAGTGGGACCCTGAGTGGATCGTTAAGGTGGGAGCACCATTCACTGGAGGCGTTAAAGGTCTGGGAAGATGGATTTGGTTGGGAAGGTACACAAGGGCTGCTGTTTAGATCATTGAGAAGCTCTCGGGGGAAAAGGAGAGATTCTCTGCAATTTCTCTGGTGCCTGTCTGTCAAAGCACTCTGGTCCTGATCTCACCCTGCGATACATCAAACCGCAGAAGGTTCCTTTAGCCGTTGGGCGCTTGACAATGGGCCTGGGGGTGGGGCAGTACCTCCATCGTTGACTGCATTGCGCATCTCGTAGCTGTTAATGGTTCCCGAGTGATCCGTGTCGTACCGCTTGAAAATTTTCTGCAAAACAAAGCAAGACAAATGCGCAGAGGCAAAAAAAAGCTTGTCCTTCAGTTGAATCACACACTGACTGGGTATGGTCTGTGTGCTTCAGCTGCTTGGAGGCTTTCCTGCTTGCTGAAAGGCTTGCTGCCGACTAGGCTGGGTGGTTAGCACAAAGCCTCCTCTCCGTCACAAGGTGAAATGATTTAGATTCACACCACATGAAGCAAAAAGACACTCCCTGGAGACTTTCCTCATTTGACTTGAGCTTCTGTTGTTAATCATCTGTCTTGATTGCCCTAATTAAGCTATTTATAAGGCCTGCTTCTAGTTCCCATCATCCTTTTCCTTCAGTTTGTATGTCTCTACGTTATTCTCGTGGGGGGAGTTCTTTTGTGAGTACTGCGGCTTCAGAAATTCAGGCTGTTTGTTTGGGCTGTGAGTGGGATGAAGAGAAGCATTTTTAGAAGTTTATCTTTTAGTTGTTCTTTTTTGCTGTAGCATATGTAGAGAGTTCTGGCTTTCCCCTAAGCTTTTGCACTGCAGAAGCTGTGAAGAGCAGCACTCTGGATGCCAGTATTACCTGCCAGCTTTTTATCTTCTCCCAGAGATGTCGAAACTCGTCAAAGTTTATCTTCCCTGAGCCGTCTGTCTGCGATGTGATGTTCAGGTAAGAACTACACAATATTTGAAAAAGAAAATGAAGGACGTTTGGAACTAATGGTGATGGGGTGAACGTGAATCTGAGTTCAAGCTTTCCTCAGCACTAAGAGCTGGCTGAGCTGTGCAATGAAGTACACCTTGGATATAGTGCATAGTATTTTTTCTCAGGAGTATGAAATGATGCTTGTAGTTTGTGTTGAAGAAAACATCTGGTAGAGGACAGAGGCTTGTTCCTGGAGTTGTTGTGAAGTACACAAGCAGGACATTTTAGTGGGCTCTTTCTAAATGTCTTCTGAGGTGAATTTTGCCCAATGTTTTTAAGACAGTTGAGTTTTGTCTTAGTGAAGCTTTTTCTGTCTGGTTTAAAATGAATTGAGAACTAAGCAAAACGCTGACTAAAGGTATTTATAAAAAATATGTTTAGGCTCCAACAATTGTGGCTCGGTGTTGCAGTTCAAATTGTGTTCTGGTTATGCTTGAATGTGCTTGTGTTCTTTCAGAATCATGTGTTATATCAACCAGAGAAATAGAAATGTTGTATCAGAGGTAGCCCTGTCTTTCATTATACTTTGTGATGATTTCTGCTTGTGTTGCATGCTAAGCATGTAGAGCAGTACATAAAGTTGAAGATAGAAACATAGTAAGCTTGTTGGCAGGAACTGTAGTTATGTTGAGTTATTTAAAATCACTTTTTTTAAAGTCATGCTTTAGTGTGTGAGCTGCCAGTCACTGATACCTGGGCAGGAGTATTATAATGACTGCTGTGTTCTGTAGCATTCTGGTTTGAAATACAACCCAAGTGTGCTGGTGTGGTATCAGGTACTTCTCTTTGACCAGAAAAGGATACATCCATTAAAGCAATCATGCTGCGGCAGGACTCCAGTTCAAATCCTTCTGTCCTTAGGTCTTTATCTGAAAGGTGAAAAACAGGTCATGAAAAATCTTCTTCCTCTTAGGAAGCACTCAGAGTGAAAGTGAAATCTATTCACTTCATCTAGTAAGATATCAGTGGTAGAGAAATCTGAAAAGACTCTGAAGTCATTGCTTGTGAAATAGAGATTGCTTTTCTTGCTGTTATGTACAATGAAATCCTCTGGAAAACTCTAACTTGCAGGTAGTGAAGCAAGCCTAGATCTGCTTGAAGGTTTGCTCATTTCTGCATTATCATCACTACTTGATAGCTTCTAGAGAGCACCTCTGTGAGGAGTTCAGCTTGCTAAAGACTCAGATGTAAGATCCATGGAAGTGTAACTAAGGAATTTGTGTGTTGGAAACCGTAACAATTTTTAGAGTGCAACTCAGGGGTGGAGGGTTACACTGTATTGCAGATTTCCTTGTCCAGGGTTACTGACAAACGTGCTTGAACTTACGTTTTTTCACAACATTGTTGAGAACATTCCTGAGTTCTTCAGCATTGATTTCCATGTCCTAGTGGGAAATGAAATGAGTATATCATTAACCACAGCGTTTCTTATTTGTTTTATGAATAGATATGCTAAATGTATTAAATCTTTGATCACACTCCAATGTGGCTTATACATCCTTCAAACCAGAGAGCAATGTAGTTCATATGAGTCCAGGTCTTTCTTGAGGCTGAAGTAGAAGGTAGGTCTATGTAGTGCATATTAAATTACAACTAGAAGACTAACCAATAACCTGAAGTCACTCTGTAAGGCAGAGATCTAACAGTAAAAAATCCCTGTAACCCATTTGCAGTCTACTGATTTATGCAGCTCTTTGATCTGTTTTTCATTTTTAACTTCTGTTGTGAAGCACATACTGGTGGGCACTGCATTTCTAACTTGTTTGTGCATGCCATGCTGAACAGCCTTGTGGAGTAGTGATAGAAATAGAAGCCTGAATTTAAATAAGTCTCCCTTGTGCACAACAGAAGTAGTTTATACATACACAGGAAGATAGCTGTATGCTTAATTGGATTTTGTTTTGGGTTTTGCTTGGCTTCAGATATCAAGAGATATAACATCGAGTGTTCTGTATCTATGGAGCAGTTGATCTAGGTGCTGTTGTGACTGGGCTGCTTTGACAAATGGCAGGAGTGGAGATTGGTTGCATACTCACATCCCCTGCTATCTGTCGGAAAATATTCCTGAACTGGTTTTCCTCTTCGCTCTTCTCCCGAGTTTTTGCTGAAGGATGCTGGAAAATGACAAGATAAGAACAGAGATGTTCTTAGCCTAAGAGAGACTGGAAAGGCCTGGATGGTTTGCTCACCTTGTGAATCTGGATGTCTTTGGAGGAACAGATTATTGGCCCTTATTTCTTTCTTTCTTTCTTTCTTTTTTTTTCCTTTTCTGGTTAGCTGCATTCCTTGGCAGAACTGCTGAGTATCTGATTGTGTCCCATTGCTCTCCTCCCTCTTAGAAGGAGCCTGCATGATTACTTTCATCAACAGATATTGCATTTTGATTTTTTTGTTTCAAAACATGGTGAAGGATAAGTTTGGAGCCAAGGAAGCATATGTGTCTCTTTGCTGCCCATAGGTTATTCAACTGATCAGAGAGACTTGGCCTTGAGAGCTCTTTTCAATCTGGGAGCTCCTTGGTGGAGACACGCAGTGCATTGTTCTGTTCAAGTGGGAGGTGTCCCTGCCTATGGCAGGGTGTTGAAACTAGGTGATCTTTGAGGTCCCTTCCACTCTAAACCATTCTATGATTCTATAAGACAGAGGATAATGATGAAAACAAAGCTTTCTAAGAGCCATGCAAAGAGCAAGCCTAGACTGAGGCTGATGCTGAAAAAGGAAACTATTCCCACTTGAGTATCACATCACTGGAATTAAGTGTTACAAAATTAATTTATTGGCTTAGGCCTTGTTTTAGTTTGTCTAAATGAAGAAGGAAGTTAAGATTAGTCTCCACTTTGCCATGGGCGGGCTCTAGCAATAGACCAAAGCACTCCCTGTAAGCAGATACTCAAGTTGTGCCTCCAGATACCAGGAGCTTGAGTGCAGGATCTGTCTGTTGTGTCTCAAGTGCCTCACCCAGGTGCAGGCATGAACTCCAAATTTGTTTCTGTGTTTCAATCCCCTCTGGTAGTGAGAGAAAGGAGTGGTGGTGTGTGAGCTCCCAGGATTACTCATCCCTTTCTCCTCTGGCCAGTGAGGACTGATATAGGCATGTGTAATAACGGGGAAGGACTCTGATTGTCAACAGGAGCTCCTGAATTCTCCTGGGGAATTTATGTGGGTACAGTTTCAGGGGCTTGGGAAAGTGGATTGAGGTGTGTTGCTCATGGAGAAGGGATCTCTCACAGCCAAGATCCTTGCATGAGAGGGCAATCAGGAGAGATTTTCAAGCAAGTAAATCCTCCAGCACAGATGTTAAATAACTGAAGGGATAGTCTCTATTTGTTCATGCTTGTTAGATCGGTGTAAACCAGATGCAAGCTATATTAAGATTTTGTGAGAAGCTGTTCAGTATCTTAGGACACTTCTTTGTGCCGTTCCTGTGCTGTCCCCAGCCACTATTTCATGCTGAACAAGAACTATTTCCCCACTCTGCCACATGCTGCAGAAACCTTTTTCCCATCTACATGGGTTTTTTCACCGTCTCTGTGTGCATCTTCATTTGTTGTCAACTCCTTATTGCTGTTAGCTCTGTCAGAAACAAAGATGATAGGCTAGAAGGCGAAGGAAGACACCAAAAGATAAACAGAAATTATACAAGAAGTAGTGGGAGGGAAAGTATTTGGTCACAACTATTTTATGATAAAGCACATTCAGCAACAGATTCCACCTCTGAGAGCATGACCAGAGAAGCCAGAGCTGGGAATAAAAGCAAAGAAGGGGGTGGGGGGAAAGAAGTAGAGGAATTTTTGAGGTTACTGCTTTCTTCATGCTAAAAAAGGCTACAAAAGCTTTTTGTGAAGTAGTGCATTCTCTTGTTTTCAGCTTTCCTTTCCAGAAAGATAGAAAAAAAAAATTAAACATTTAAATAGTTACTTTGTTTCCTTTCTTCCCCCCAACCAGAATAAGCTTCTCAGAATTTTGGTTCTCAGTTAAAATGACATAACTGTCCCTCTAATAAGGGATGTTTGCACCAAAAGTGAACATAAGCTGAATCCTACAGAGAAATAAGTATTTGTGCAGGAACCTGGTAGTTTCATGAAGCATATATACTCTCCATATTAATTCTTGAAGTATTCAGCAGTAAGCAGCCACGTTCAAGTGTTCTGCTTCAGGGCATTCGAAACAAGAAATCTGCTACAAGATGTGTGTTGCCCTGGAGTGCTAGTTGCAGTCAACCTCTCTTGAGATGAGAATGTCTGACTACACTTTCCAGGTCCTGAATGTGTTGTGTAGAACCAAAAGAAAAATCCTGGACTTAAGCAAGCAGAAACCTCAGGACAGAGGAGTAGCTGCATTAGGCAACAGAAAGCAAATGCGAAGATGTGTGTCTGGAGAAGGGCTGCTTTTCACTGGAAAGGGATGTCAGGGTGTCAGTGGAGGGGAAAGAGGGAAGGATGGTTTGAGCAACGCTGAAGATGAAGCTTATAAAGCTGGCAAGTTCTTAGAGTGAGAGTGGTATATGATGCTCATGCTATTGCCTTAGAATTTAGTGCAGGAAGATAAAAATCTTTGCTGCCTGCAAATGGCCTCTTATCTGGCACCCTTCATTAATTAAATGAGCTTCCAGATGCAGGGAAATCCTAATGTCAAGGAACTCTGCTCCTGATGCATGCATTGCACATGCGCTTTGCCTTGCTGGCACTCATCACGTTGCACAAGTACCCACCTTGCCCTTTTTCTTCTTCTGCACAAAAAGGACAAAATAATAAAAGAAAAAAAAGAAAGTCTTAGCAGAACTAAGAGTTTACTCAGATTATGTAGAGCCAATTATGATGCTCCATTTTTCAATCTTGCCCTTTCTCACACTGATGTTTCCCATTCCTGTATTTATATAGTTGGGCTCTTTACCCTCATTTTCTGTATTCATAGAATTTTCTTGTCTGCAAAAATTAGGAAAGATGTTTCCACCAAAAACCTGCATGCTGAAGGATAGAAATTGCAAAACCCATAACAAAACAGTGTCCCACCTCCTCTAGGGTTTGTCTGCTTGAATAAAATCTCTACTGTACCTTTAGGTCTGACTATTAATTTCCTTTTTCCCAACCCATCAGTTAAGTGGAGGCTGGAATTCTGTTATCTGAAGTGGTGATTAAATTTCACCAGATCGGGAAAGATTTTGTTACCATAACAGCAAACAGAAGAGAAACACTTCTGAGAAAGGTTTGAAGACCCTCTCTAGCATATCTCTGTCCCTCATAAACTGGGGAGCCCAAAACTGAACACAGGATTCAAGATGAGGTCTCACCAGGACAGAGTAGAGGGACCTCCTTTGATCTGCTGGACACATTCTTCTTAATACACCCCAAGATCCTATTTGCCTTCTTGGCCACAAGGGCACATTGCTGTGCCATGGTTAACTTGTTATCCTCCAGGACTCCCAGGTCCCTCTCCACAGGGCTGCTCTCCAGCAGATCACCTCCCAGCCTGTAGTGATGGAGTATATTATTCCTCCCCAGGTGCAGGACTCTGCACTTGTCCTTGTTGAACTTCATGTGGTTCCTCTGTGCCCAGCTCTCCAGTCTGTCCAGGTTTTGCTGGGTGGCCACACAGCCTTCAGCTGTATCAGCCAAGCCTCCCACTTTGGTGTCATCAGCAAATCTGCTGAGCAGACTCTGTCCCCTCATCAATGTCGTTGATGAAGCTGTTGAACAGGGCTGGACCCAGCACTGATCCCTGGGGGACTTCACTGGTTACAGCTCTCCAGCTGGACCTAGCACTGTTGATGTAATGCTTCTCCTCTCCCTACCCTTATTCATGTACAATAAATGCCCAGGACAGTACTTACTGATGGACGCTCTGCCTCAATCATGTTTTCAACCTCCCTAGAAGAAAGCAAGAATTAAATAAATCAGTAAACTGATTTTTCCCAATGTTGATGTTTCTGTTGCAGTTTGTAAGTAGGCACTGGAACTGTGCACCCAGCCAGTAGTGTGGACTGGATTCCAAACATAATATCTGCGGGCTCTATATGTAGTTTTTCTGAGCTGGGTACCCCAAGCAGCAATTCCAGAAGGACTGCTGCCTGGTTTACTCCTCTAAGGAGCCTTGATAACATTGAACTTTGATGGCTAAGAGTGAAATAGAAGCTGTTCTGCCAAAGCAGAGTAACACTGGCTGCAACTTGCTGAGCTCTGGGAAACTAGTGAAAAAGAAGGGTGGAAAAGAAATAACTACCTATGTATGTGTTTGATTCATGACTGAAATGTAGATCTAGTTCAGTGATCTCTTTGGCAGAAATTTCAGCCAGTGGCATATAGCAATAAACCCCTAACAGGTTCATTTTCATTATTAAAAATGGCTACTGGTACATTTATGAAGGATATGCTGGAAGTAGTGAGCTTCTCCAAAGCTCCTTTAAAGCAGGCTCTTGTTAGGCAGGATGGGAAGTTTGGAGGATTTTTTTCAGCTTGGAGTTTTCAATGAGGTTATGAAAATTTAAAATTGGTGTGGCAAACTGGGAGCATGGATATAGCAAATTAGCAAGATCACCTCCACCTTTATAGCTAGGTAAATGAAGCTGCAACTTACTCTGAAAGGCTTCTTTTCTCTGAGAAGACCCTGAGGATGAATTCTCCCTCCTGATGGGGGTCATATGTTGATGGGATGACAACGTACTCACTGGGGGGAAGCCGGAAGCGCTCCGAGATCTCTCGCATGTTTATATAGGTCTTACTTCTGGCTTTGGAGGCATTGTAGAGGAAAAAATCTTTTTGCAAGTGGTGCTTGGTGCCATGCATCTGCAGAACAAATGAGTCAGTTTGTATTCAAAGAAGTTTTACCCATCCCCAAGGGGCTCATCATGTGAGCAGTACATGTTTGGGACAGAAAACAGAAATCAAGCAGCAGCTTACCAAGCAGGGAGGTGAGAAGGCATACTGCTTGGTATCCTTTCTCAGGGATACCAAGGTGGAGTCTGTTACTTTTAAGTCACTACTGCCTGGATCTAGTTAGCTTTTGAGGGCTGCTCCAGAGCCCTCCTGCAGATTGTTGGCCGCCTTGTGTAGCGTAAGCGCTTCTGATTGTTTGGTGCTAATTCGTCTGTAACCAAAGTTCAGCTACTTTCTTTGGAGAGTGACATGGCAAGGAATGGTATTTGCAGAATCTTACATGCAGTGTGGTGGGTTAAAGCTGCTTTCCGTGGAAATGTGTCTGTCTAGATAAAACGTGAACTTCTCTATCTGCTAAAGAAATGTGGCAATCAAATGTTACGTTGTCTCAAAGATGAGCACTGGGCCAAGAACTGGAGGCTAAGAACAATTGTGGGTGGTTTTCTGCTGAAATAGCCACCTGTAAAACAGTCAGCACTGGCAATATTCAGACTGTCATTTTCATGTTCTACAGGTAACATAGCCTTCTGTTGAGCTCACTTGAAAAACTTATTATGCCTATGATTCGGCCACCAGCAGGCTCAGAAAATAATGCTGCTTTTCTGTTTTCTTCAGTGGCCAAAAAAGTAATTGAATTTTTTTCCCCAAACACCTTCAAGGACCATAGGAAAAACTCCACAGCTGCAGACATAGGCTATTTGCTTTGTTTGCAGGAGGAAGTACAAGTAATTCAGAGTGGTTCTCCATGCTAAATGTTTGCAGGTGCTGCTTCCTACAACCCAGGCTCACTGCCTGACCTTGCAAGTTGTGGCCAAGTCTTGTACAAAATAGTGAAGAAGGACTAAGGGAAAGATGCAAGTGAAAATGGGGTGCAGGTGAGAAGGAACTAAAAGCTACTTGCAAACTGTTACTAATAAACACCCAAAGCAGAAAGGTTAGTATTTTCACTTATGTTACATCCCTGAAAACAAACTTGACTGGACAGTTTCCTGCTGACTTACAGACAGGCACAACAGTAACACTAGCTGTGAGTATACACCAAGATGTCAGTCTGCCTCCGTTCTGCTCATACCTCTTTAGGCACCTTAGGGAGAAACAAAGAGAAGAAACCGTCAGGGCTGCTAGGTAAGTCCACTTGTTGACAGAGCACAAAGAAAGGCATTCATATGGATTGCTGGGAACACAAGATTGGACGTGGCACTTGGTGCCATGGTCTAGCCTTGAGCTCTGTGGTGAAGGGTTGGACTTGATGATCTGTGAGGTCTCTTCCAACCCTGATGATACTGTGATACATCCAGTAATGAAAATTCCCCAAGTTAGCAATTTTGCTCTTCCTTTCTAGATTTCTTGGGATCTACATGAGAACTACTAAGATCTGAACTAAATGTGGTTGTGTGAAGGACTGAGTAAATTGACTTCATGAAACTGAGAGCAGAGGTTAATTGCTGTGTTTGCATCTTGGTTGTCTGTTTCCCCTTTTTTACATTATTCTGCATATGAAATGTTGAATTTCAGCAAGGATGAAAGGGAGATTGAAGAAAATATGCTAAAAAATATGTTAAAACCTGGAATTAAGGGGCTTGGAAAATTAACTTAGTCCAATCCCCCTGCCAGAGCAGGATCACCTAGGGTAAGTCACACAGGAAAGCATCCGGGTGGGTCTTGAACTTCTCTACAGAAGGAGGCTCCCCAACCCCTCTGGGCAGCCTGTTCTAATGTTCTGCCAACCTCACAGGGAGCACGATTTTCCTTATGCTTAAGTGGAACCTCCTGTGCTCCACCTTGCTTCCATTGCCCCTTGTCCTATCAGTGGACACCACTGAGAAGAGCCTGACTCCATCCTCCTGACACTTTCCCATCACATGTTCATAAAGATTAATGAGATCACCCCCTCAGTCTCCTCCAAGCTAAAGAGACCCAGCTTCCTCAGCCTTTCCTAGCATTCTGTGATCCTGCAATGAAAGCCTAAAAAGAATATAAACATTGAGGTTATTATGGTCTGAATGGTTACAAAGCCTTGAATTCCCTTCCTCTCTTTCAGGTTTGCCCTAAGTTCCTTGCTGAGTAAAAATTGCGATTCATGTAATCAGGCTGAGTGATTCAGTGACTCTCTTAGTATATGGATGCTATCAGGATTTGCAACCATAGTGCAAAGAACACAGACTAGAGCTGGTACCTCATAGATGGCAAAGCCAATGGTGTACAGGTTGGCTCCCAGCTTGCGTTCTTTCCTCCTGTTCTTCTGCATCAGTGCAACAAGGAAGCTGCAGATAACCTCTTCATCCTCAGGATCATCATCTTCCTCCAGAAGCTTCAAGCGATACTGGGGATTGGTCCAAAATGTGTCTGAAATCCCACCAGCAACCCCAAGTGAATATTTAAAGCTTCAGTTTTCCAGCAATACTCATGATCAAAAAGAACTTTTAAGATTGCTGCCTGTGGCTCATGAGGGCAAGTAGATATATGTTGTTTTTATATATTATGGGTTTGACATAGTTCTAACAAAAAGCACAGCAAAGGAAGATATAAAAGGAAGAACAGGTATCTCAGAAACTCCCAAAGCACCTAGAAATATCAGCAGGTGATTTCCCAAGTGAAATTGCTTCAAGTGAGGTGTTTCTCTTTTATCTTACTTGGGCAACTGTGAACTGTTTGAACAATGACTTACTTCTGTCAGGCCTAGCTGCTGAGCTTATAAGGTGTTTTCAAAGACACAGTGACAGCAGATTTCCAGCCAGAAAATCGTGCGCCTTGTCCTCTGAGGAGGCAAGGCTTTTCTTACAGCTGAGTACCAATCAGGCTGTGTTATAACCTCCCCTGTGAGATCTAGTGCAGTCTCCATGAGAAGATTTATCTCTCAAGACCCACTGCTCACCTGGGTAATTGCGGCAACCTCCAGCTGAGCAGCCTCTCACCCAGCGCCCTTCATTGACTGACACAGTCCAGGTCTTCAGTTTATCTGCTTCCAGAGTATCAGGTGTGAGGTTACAGATTTCGAGTTTTGTGAAATGCCTCATGAAATCTTCAAATGATATCCTGGAGAAATTGAGGAGGAAAGGAACCTGAATGAATTTACCTGGTGGGTAGTTGTCTGAAAGATCCCAATGAGGTGGAAGAAGGTGGCCAGCACTATTATCACCATTAGGGTAGATTTGCAGTGGGATCACCATTATTTCCTAATGCATCTGGCCTGCTGCGTGGTCAGCTAAGCCAGGCACAACTCCAAACTGAGGGAAACTGGGCTTAGGGGATGGTATGAGAGCTTGGGGAAGTGTAGCATGATTACAAGGACTGTGCTGATGGTGCTCAAAGAACTATGGTGGGAAAAAGAGGGTATCACAGGGCAGGACTTGCTGGAGTATGAAGGAGAGCATAGGTTACTGCAATGGTTTTAGCAGATTTAAGCAGAGTAGTGTGATTGATGTTTGCTGTGGCTGTGTATCTCCCAGAGAGGCAGAGGTTTTTGAGTGATAGTCTCACCAGAACTCGCCGTCCTCCACAACTTTGTGCTGCAGGCGGATCTTCTCTTCTTCATTAATGAGGTTCCACTCCTCTGACCTTCCGAGGAGTAAAGAAGTTAGATTATTATTAGCAATGAAGTTTCCAGGAAAATTTCTACTCTTTACTGTAAGCCTCAGAATCAAAAGTCAAGAGTCCTGGTAATTTTTCCTTTGTGGGCCTAGCAGCTATTTGTTCTCAATGCTATCCTCCTCTCCACATGCACAAATAAGAGAGCTATTTCCCTGCTTCTCTGACTTCACTTTGGAATTCCTCTTCACAGCTCTCAAAGATCTGCTGAACTGTGTTCATTTTATTTAGCCTGAAATAAAAATTGTTTGCAGATTTCCATTGCTGGAGTAGCTGCAGAAGTTCCTTTTAGTGAAGCCCAATGAGAAGCTTTATCCAAACTTTCTTGTGTATTGACATCTTTCTTCATCCAGATCTTTCATCACTGAAACGATTTTTTCACTGTCACATCTTGTTTCAAAGCTGAATGTTGCAGAGCTTGCTAGACAGTAAAACCATATTGACTGTGCCACTACATTTGGCTCCATTTTCATTTGTATTGAATGAAGACCCTCTTAACCTTTTTTTTTTTAGTTACTCTATTGTTTTTACAGCTTCAGTTAAGCACTCAACTACCATCATCTTAGAAGTGTATGTGTTAAAGACAGCAGAGACAATTCAGATACCTCCTCATCAAATATTAGGGTCATGCACAAGCTACAGAAGGAAAAACAAGGCTACAATTTATTTATTTAAAGCTCTATTTTACTCACTTGTCACTCCAAGGCCCATTCCATTCCACCTGCCCCCAGGGGTTTCTCAGCCTTACTAGACGTATTTTTTCCCCTTTAAATATTGTCTAATTAAAAAAGAATACAAAAAGAACAGATTGAGAGTATGTTTTAAGGGGAACATTCTGTTGTTCTAATTACTGGTACTAGTTTCTCTATGATGATGCTTTCCTGGGCATTCACCCAGCCTGACCTCCTTGTGGTGTGCATGGAAAGGTTGTAAGACCAGGCAGTGCCTGTCTGTGCCCATCTTTGTTCAGGCAATAGAAAATTCATTTCCTCAAAAATCCCAGACATGGACAAATTCATTTCTCCGCAGGGCTTTAATTTCTTAAAAGACAAATTTTGTTTCCTTAGCTTACTATGTATTTTGCCTTCCCTCTCCACCCAGCTTTCCTTACATGCATGGTGCTAGGCCAGTATAGAGCACAGCTCCCCAGAGCTGGAAGAAAGGGACTGTATGTACCTCCTCCACGGCAGTGACAGAGTAGGCATGGCCTTTGACGAGCCCGCAGGACATCCGGGTTTCATACTGCATTGGCACTATGGTCTGTCAGACACAAGAGAAAAGCTTCTAAGAGTTGTGCAATGCTCAGCCCCCTGCCACCCAGGCCTTTTGGAGGGAGGGTGGCACTGTTCAGGTGTCAGGGGTTTCTGTCTTCTTCTTTGCCTTTGCCAAGGTGGCCAAGCTTAGTGCCTACAGAATTCATGTTCGTATAAAGGACTGAATTGTGAACTGAAAAAGTTAATAGTGTCAAATTGAAAATACATTTGTGATTGACTTTTTGCCTTTGTGTAAGTTACTGCTTTTTGCACTCAGAGGATGCATGTATATAGCATGCTTAATCAAGATAATTACATTTTCTATTAGCAGGACTGTTAAGCCCTCTCTGGGTTAGTGTGCTCTTGTATTTCTCTGTATGGTTACTGCATCCTAACTGGAAACATCAGAGCAGATCAACACCTAGAGTAGTACTTTCATCTTTACACATGGCTGCTGTCTTATCACCATGAAAATAAACCACCTGGTTTAATACACTCTTCTTCTTAACTTTACATTTCCAAAGATTTTCTTTTTACATTTATGCCATGATCAAAATCCTCCTGAGTGCAATCTTTTTCAGCTGGCATGCTGGAAAGTGTAGCTTTATTCTCAGGTATAAGCACTTTTACTGTGTTGGTAATGAGCTCTTCACGTGTCTGGATTTTTATTTGCAAATCTCAGAATGCTGTTCATCTGTGAGATAAAGACCAGAGAGCAAATGGCAGGTCCCCTGTACTTGTAGGAGAGATCCCTGAGTTAGGTGGGAAGGGAAGACTCTGCTATGTGCGTGTGAATCACATGTGAAACTTCTCCATTATGTCTGTCACTGACAGGTGCCTGCAAAGCCCTGACAGTAACTCTGCCATCCCTTCCGAATGTGTCTGAGGGCATAAGAAAGTCAGGGCTGGAAATGGAGGTCACACAAATACATTATCAGATGGCACATCCAAATATCTCCCGTCCTTCACATTTTCCTTTATTTCCCATCTCCACTTGCAGGAAACCGCACTCTCCATCACTGTAACTTGACATCAATTTCTTCTTACTGTTTTTTTTCAGGGCAGAGTTTGTTGGTGTTTTGAGTCTGTGTGGGGGGGTTTTGTTTGTTGGGGATCTTTTGTTTTGTTTCGCTTGGTCACGTTTGCTTGGTTTTGGTTTGTGTGTTTGTTTGTTTTTATTCGTATTGTTACTTAAAACTCTTTTTGGTTTAAGAGCACTATCACCACACTGAAGTGCTGCTGATTCCTGGACTACCTGACTCTTTCCATTAAAAGCCATATTTTTAAAAACATTGTAATGTTTTTGTCTCAGAACTCTGTGATGATCAGCAGCAATGCAGTGGCTGCTGCGGCAGAAACTACAGAAAGTCTTTTGCAACTTTCTCTCAGTAGATGGTCACGGGAAAGGAAATTCCACTCCCTACAAATGTGGCTGGTTTGGGCAGCCACGCTTACAAAACAAGACAGTCATACTGGGCTTTCCTGAAGAAGTGATGCCATTTCAGCCTTTCAAGAAGACTAAATATGGATGTCAAATGAGGAAAAAATCAGCTATTTATGCTGCAAATGCAGAAGACAGTTTGCACAATCTCAAGTTCCAGATGATGTAATTGTGGAGCTGGCTTTGGTTTGTTTTTTTCTTCTTCCTTTTGTCCATAAAGCAAGAGATGTAGTTTCGTTATTGTGAAAATGCAGCACCCTAAAGGGTGAGGTATGACAGAGGAGAAGACAATGTCCCTCTATAGATTGTTTACCAATATGGGATTTTTCTTTCATAGTTTTAACATTCTCCCCTTTATTTTTCTAGGTACTAAGGTATGTTGGATTTACTTGGATTTCATCACATATGTAAACTTGGCACTATTTTCCTTTTCCTTGTTAGACACTTTAGGTGAGACTCGTAATGACAGTAACCTGAAAGGAGCATCCTGAGAGCAGACTCCATTTGTGGGCAGGGCTCCACAACACTGTCCCGGAATAAGTTCATCAAAACCTTTTGTGCTGAGAGTGAGAGCCATGCAGAGTTTGCTTTTATTTTCTCTTACACCCTCCACTGCTTGGGGATCTTGTTCTAATATTTTAACTTTCTTATTCTCTACATCCTTTGTAAGTGAAGGACTTCATAAAATCCGCTAATCATTTTCTGTTCTGGAAGTTGTAAGTCTGTGCTACAAGCTAACCACTCTTTGCCCCAGTATCAGCACAGCCCTCTACTTATGATTGCTGTGCCTGAAAGGTCTGAAATCTTTTAATGCTCGTGTCAGAAAGCACCCATAAAAACAGATCTTTAGTGTTGGGGTAATTCAGTGACTTCAAATGAGGATTTAAAAGCATAGGTGGTATGTTTAACTATTTGTAAGTAAAAGCACTGTGAAGTCCACTGCCTCTGCAGACATACCCATGCTGGTCTCTCATCCGTTGCCTGGTAGTCTACGGTGGGGTAAGACATCTGTGCATTTTCTAACTGCTTCACCATTCGAGCAATCTGTTCCCCAATGCTGCTCCGAGGAGCTGATCCGTAGGAGAAGCCCAGGTTATCCTGGTTTAGAGAAAGGGAGAAAAATAATCAGGCTGAAAGATGAGGAACTCAAGAAAAGAGAGTGGTAAAAGATAGCTTTGATAATTTTCTTCTTCTCCCTCATTATCTCCATACTGACCTGCAGTGGTTGGTAGCACCTGTCGTTTCCCTGCCTTCACTGCGACTTCATACTTCATAATGTTACAGAAACTAATGGTTCTGGTTTAAATTTACCATGATAATTGAAGATGATTTGAGACTACATTGGCAATCAAAGAGCTAATTTAGTAAGTGCTTGCACCTTAGCATCTTGGATATGGAGATCTGTGTCCTAAAAGAGTTGCAGCACCTCTGTATTCACCTCACTTTACTGGATGAGAGTAGGGCATGCTGGTTTTGCTGATCACACCCCTGCTGTCCACCTCCATGTTTTACTTACATTCTCTTTTTGTACTTGCTGTTTGCTAATGGGTGCTGTCTAGTGGGGATTACTCCATCTCCTAAAAATGGATGTTTGCTATGTGGACTAAACCAAGCAGTTCCAAAAGGTGGCATACACTTGATTACAGAGGGAGAAGGCCCTCTCTTCAACTATTTCTTATGGCTTATGTGCAACAGTCATAGGGACTCACATCAATGGAACTGGCCATGAGAGATCCTCTGTCAATAGCATGCTTCATGATTTTGTAAATATCTTTAGGGGCATCCTTTATCTCATAGAATTCTGTGACTCCACCAGTGAAGTCCTCCATGGCTTCAGTGGTGTTGCCTCCTTTTAAAGCTTCATATGATCCATGGAGCCTTGGAAAGGAAACAGAAAGGAAGGAAGAAAGAAAGAAAAAAAAATCTTTTACACAGATATATAAGTAGGTATCTTTATCTGTCATGTGTGTGTATAAATTTAGGTACATAAACACACATGCTCAAAAAAAAAAACCCCACAAACCATCTCTTTGGTAATACACAAGTTACAACTTTTGAAACATGCCACTTGAAGCCATTCTGAATTCTGAGGTGAGAATCTGCTCAGTGCATGCAGTGCTTTAACCACCTCCCCAGGCCAAGCCTCAGTGGGGAGCCTGGCACAGTCTGGTGGGTCATTTTACTTTGCATAGGCCTTTTCCAGGAGGGCACTCCAGAACTCATTGCGTTGGGAGGACTTGGTAAAGACCAGCTGGTTGTTGTATGTGGGCAAGCAGTCATCGATGACGACATCCACCCAGTCTCCATAGCGCCAGAACTGAATAAAGGCAAGCAGAAAAACACCTTGGGTTGGCTTGGTGTAGGGAGGGGAAACGTGGCTGAAAAGACAAGCTGAGAGAAGAAAAAACGTGCAAGTCATTGCTTCATAATTTAGCAAAATGTGGTGGGCACTGGGAGTGAGCAGCTGTACTGAATACCCCTAGGCAATGCGTGTGGGACAGTATCATAGAATCAGTGTGAGGTCTCTTAGAAGAGCCAAGGGAAACGTGTGAACCAGCCCATCTGTTGTGAATATGTGCTTCCTCAGTCATTTGTTTCTGACAGATCAGCTGCTTGTGGGCCTAAAAATAGATGCTCTTGCCCAACTACCCATGCATCTGCGCTGGCTGTAGCATCTGAGCAGTAAGGACTGGGCACCTGTTGCTATCCCTCATGCATAGGACACAGCAATCTCCAAATGCTTCCTTGTCTTAATGCTTCCTAATGCCCTGTGTGGTTAGGCCACACCTTGAGTACTGTGTCTGGTTCTGGACCCCTCAATTTAAGAAAGATGTTGAGATGTTTGAATGTCTTCAGAGAAGGGCACCAAGGCTGGTGAAAGGGAGCTAGAGCACAGCCCTACAAGGAGAAGCTAAGAGAGCTGGGGTTGTTCAGCCTGGGGAAGAGGAACTTGGGGGAGACTTTATTGCTTTCTACAACCACCTGAAAGGAGGTTGTAGCCAGGTGGGGGTTGGTCTCTTCTCCCAGGCACCCAGTGACAGAACAAGAGAACATAGCCTCAAGCTGCATCAGGGCAGGTTTAGGCTGAATGTTAGCAAGAAGTTGTTCATGGAAAGAGTGATTTGCCATTGGAATGGGCTGCCTGGGGAGGAGGCTGAATGAGGCACTTAGTGCCATGGTTTAGTTAATTAGAAAGGTTAGGCAATAGATTGGACTCAATGATCTTAGGGGTCTTTTCCAACCTGGTTAATTCTGCAATTCTGTGTGGGCTGACCCTTCTGTGACTACCCTGCAGTAATAGCTGGGGTGAGGCAATTCAACCCCTCTTCCTTCCTTGCTGTTGATCACTCTTCTACAGGGAGGAGAAACAAAAGGGAAGAGTATGGTGGAGGGGCAGCAGCCCCAAAACTGAGGCTTCACCATGCCTCTACATACCCGGACATGTTTTTCTGCCAGGACCCACGAGGCAGTAAACAGGTCATGTCACACACACACGCTCAGTCCATGTACCCTGGGGTCTGCCCAGGTAATCCCCTATTGGGAGGTCCAGGCATATCTCTACTGCCTATTGGGGTAAGGTTTGGCTTACTGCCAACCAGATTGGTCATTTTATATGTCCAATGAGCCATGAATCTCAGCCCAGAGCCTATAAATAGGGGTGCATAGCAGCACCACGTGGTCAGACGATCCAGAGGTTCAACCTGTTCAGAAGCTTAGAGCATTCAGACTCACCTCTGACCCACAGCAGCACCCTGCTGCCCTGACCAGCTTGCATGGCCTAGACACAGGATCAGGCCTTACTCACTTGCAAGCATTACAGAGGCTCAGACCTCATGCATTGATCTCAAGGCGCAGTCAAGCTACCTGCGAGCCCTTTGAGAAGCAGAGCGCATGCACGCCTGCACTTCACACATATATGGGGAGCTGAGAGCCCCCTGCCGAAGCCCAAGAGCAGCCATACATACTGGCTTGCTGCCTTGCATTTATCTACGGAGATCGTCTCCCTGCAGCACGGCATAGACCCTGCTAGCCCAGCATAAATACTACTTGCCAGTTATTCTGGAAGTCTGCAAAGATCCAGGCCCAGCAGACCCTCAGTCTGCAAACCTGCAAACACAGCCTGCTAGCTGTGAGACCGTGTCAGAAGCTTCATGGACAGCTCCTTCTGCATCTGGATCATCCCTGGACACATCATCCAGAAGAAGCAACAGCTCCAAGGCAGAGACTACTTCACCCCAGGAGAGAAGGTTAGAGAAACCCTATTTAACCCAGAGACTGGGAAACCTTATCATCCCTGCAAGCCAGGACAGATATCAGCTTCACCAAGACCCCCATACTGGGCACAGGCTGTGATAATCCCGGGAGGGTGATTAATAATTAATACTTGAGAGCAACACATCTAAGCAAGCCTTAAATCCTTTGTAACATAAGTTACCTCTACCTTTAGAGCACACACAGATTCAGCCCTTGCTGGGCAGACACTAGAGTTGCTAAGAGGCATTAAGCCTAAGGGAATCTTTCTCTCTGTCTATAGTTGTTGATAATTTGATATTTCCATTTAATAATCAATCCCTGTAAATATATCCCAAGCTATTTTCATAAACTTGCATATGAACCTGGATTTCGTAGTGGTTGGGGGTAGTACAAATTTGTAAATATTAATTTTAATAAATAATTTTTTAAAAAATCAAGACCACCTCAAATTAATTTCTCACCTCCCCCTAACAGAGGAGGAACAGAGAAATCCCCTCCACAACAAAGAGCATGCTGAAAGCTGAGCCTTCTCTTGGGAACAGAGTTATATCTGCTTCACACTAGCTGAAGGCACTCACCTGGAAGTGAAAGATGCCAGCATAGTTCTGTATAAAAGACTGGTCATGAGGTATGACTCTGCAGAGTAGTTTTTTATTCAGTGTCAGGCAAGCAATGGCAGCCAGGAACCAGCAGTCACCTGTAAACAAGCAAAAGTTGCAGACAAACTGAAGGGGCAGAGCAGTTAGAATTGAAGGGAAAACCTGAGATACTGTGAGTGGCCCTTTAGCTGTCAGTAGAGTGCCATCCCTTTTTGGGAGAGTGGTGAACTCCATGTGTTCTGCAGTACTTAAGCACTGTATTCATTTGTGCTCTGGGACAGGCCTGTTAAACAGATGATGCTTCTTGTCACTTAGGGAAAAACTGACATCTGATGAGCACTGTTACTAGTGTTAAGATTTCCTTGTCCCATGTGAATGCCTGTCTCCCTGAGTTAGTTCTCCTTTCAGGCTTAAAACAGCAGTCAGGTGACAGAAAATTTTCTTACAGGTGCAGCTCTGTACAGTTGAGGTTTCGTCTCCCCATTTTCATTTATGCTCTCGAGATAATCCATGGTCCCAACACTGTTCTGCAAGGACCTCTCTCCTGCTCCATTGCTCTGACATGTTTTCCTCTTTCTGAGTCTGATTGCACTGGTCTTAACACTGTCCACAGCTCTTTTCAGCTCCTCCTTCAAACCCTTGCATGAGTTTGTTGCCTCCATGCATACAGTAGTATGTTAGGTGTTTCCCCATGGGAGGATTCCCTGAGACCAGGAGTTTTCTTAACTACCAAGTGCTTGACAGAAGTCAAGGAAGTGAACAATGCTAGTAGTTGGGGGGGGGGGGAATAGAAGACAAAAGAGAGAATACATAATTTGTTACACCCCTTGGTAACTGTGAAGTTCTGGTCACCTCAAAAAGAATGACAGGTTTTGGGTTTGTTGGTTTGGGGTTTTTTTCACATATTTACAAGTAAGTATTGGGAAGATGATGAGGACATCTGTCACAAGCACAGTGCGATACTTTAATGAAAGGATTGGCAAACAATAGGATGTATAAGCTTAGAAAAAAGATCACAGGAGGAGTTCTACAACCATGAAAGATGTGGGAAAGCTGAGTGGAGAACAACTTCACAAAGCTGTGCAGGTTAACTGCTGCATGGATGATTGTTACAGAGGCATAACCTGTACCTAAACAGTGGTTCTATGTATTGAAGTAGCTTTGAGTATTTGTGCTTAAAGTGTTCAATGCAGTGGTTGTCCTTGAGTACAAGGCATATTTCACTAGAGGCCTTCAGAAGCTCCTGTAAGGACATAATGGGATTAAATATGTGGTGGAAAAAACCCAATTCACAGAACCATAGAATGGTTTAGGTTGGGAAGGACCTCAAAAAACATCCACTTCCAACCCCATGCTGTAGACAGGGACACCTCCCACTAGAACAGGTTGCTCAAGGCTTTGAACACCTCCAGGGAAGGAGCATCCACAACCTCCCTGGGCAACCCGTTCCAGTGTTTCACAACCCTCACTGTAAAGAACTTCTTCCTAACATCTAGTTTGAGTCTTCCTTGTGCCACTTTAAACCCATTACTCCTAGTCCTGTCATTACAAGACCTTGTAAATAGTCCCTCCTCAGTCTTTCTGTAGGCCCCTTCAGTTACTGGAAGGCTACTACAAGGTCTTCTTGAAGCCTTCTGTTCTCCAGACTGAAGAGCCCCGATTCTCATAGTCTATCCTCACAGGAGAGGTGCTCCAGCCCTCTGAGCATCTTTGTGACTGTCCTCTGGACTTGCTCCAACAGTTTAATGTCCTTCTTGTGTTGGAGGCTCCAGAACTGCACACAGTACTCCACGTGGGGTCTGACAAGAGCAGAACAAAGTGGGAGAATCACCTCTCTTGCCCTGATGGCCTTGCTTCTCTTCATGCAGCCCAGGACACAGTTGCTGCCTGGGCTGCATGCGCACACTGCCAGCTCATGTTGATCTTCTCATCAACCCAGACCTCCAGGTCCTTTTCCTCAGGGCTACTCTCCAGCCATTCACCAACCAGCCTGTATCTGTGCTTGGGATGGTGCTGACCAAGGTGCAGGACCTTACACTTGGCCTTGTTGAATGTCATGAGGTTGGCCTGGGCCCAGCTCTCCAGCTTGTTCAGGTCCATCTGGATGCCATCCCTGTCCTCTAGCAAGTCAACTGTGCCACACAGCTTGGCATCATCTGCAAACTTGCTGAGGGTGCACTCGATTCCCCTGTCCGTATCACTGACAAAGATGTTAAACAGGACTAGTCCCATCACTGACCCCTGAGGGATGCCACTTGTCACTGGTCTCCAGGTGGACATTGTGCCCTTGATCACTATTCTCTGCGAGCAACCATCCAGCCAATTCCTTATCCAGCAGTGCTCCACCCATCAAGTCTGTGTTTTCCCAGTTTGGTGACCAGGATGTCATGTGGGACAGGGTCAAATGCCTTACTCAGGTCCAGGTGAATGATGTCAGTTGCCCTTCCCTTGTACACTGTTGCTGTGACTTCACCATGAAAAACTACTGAATTTGTCAGGCATGACTTGCCCTTGGTGAAGCCATTGGTGGTTACCACAAACTACCTCTGCTTTGTTTCCCATTTGCCTTAGCAGAGCCTTCAGGAGGATCTGCTCCATGATCTTGCCAAGCACAGAGGTGAGACTGACTGGTCTGTAGTTCCCAGGGTCATCCTTTTTTCCCTTCTTGAAGATGGGTTTTATGCTTGCCCTTTTCCAGTCAGCAGGAACTTCACCAGTCTGCCATGACTTTTAACATATGATGGGCAGTGGTTTAGCAACCTTCAGTTCCCACAGGACCCCGTGGGTGGATCCCATCAGGCCCCATGGACTAGTGCACATTCAGATTCCATAAGTCCATAAGACTTCCTTGAAGTCTTTTTTGATTGTTCTGGAACCAGCAATCATTATTGCTTCTTCTCCTACATGGAAGATGAAGAATGGGTAGTAGTCCATAGAACGCACCAGGCTAGGAATTTTCCTAGCAACATCCCCAACTTGCACTCCAGGTAAGCAGCACACCTCCCCGTGAGAGGGGTCTGCCTGACATCTTGGTCCCTCTAGTGGCTGATGAGATTTTTCTGTCAGATAACTGTGCTCTTGCTATTTTTGTCCTTCCTCGAGGCCTGAAAGAAAGGCTAAATGTTGTTCTGTAACACACTCATAGATGTATATCACAAAAAGCAAACCACCCTGCTAAGTATCTTGCACTTAATCGTCTTCCCTGGATTGCTGCTGGGCAGATTTGAATGATATGCTATAGAAAGAAGGAATCAATAGGTGAGTAGAGCTGCATCACCTTGAAAGCAAAAGAAAATCAAGTGAGAGCTTAAACTATAATGCAGACTTCAGAAAGTGCGGAGCAGAAGCAAGAATTTCATACCTAATTCTCCTTGGCAGATGTCTGTTCTGTTGGCTCCACCAATAATAAACCGTGGATTCTCGCAGATTTCCTGTAAGACATAAACAATTGGGTGAGCAGGAAAAGTGTGCATCAGGGTGTCTGTTTGCCAGAGAAATAAAGGCTGCTATTCCTGTAGGATAGTTTGTGGACACCAACATCTCTCACAGAGTTCTCAGCTGAAGAGTTCCTCCACGAAAGTGTTTTGGAAGTTTTCCCTGTGCATCTACAGGGTCTGATAGTTAGCCTAAGGTGAAAGCACATTAAAATGAAAACCATTAGGGAAAAGTACTTCTCTACACATCCTGTAAATAAGCTCACTGAGGAAACAGGAGAGCAGGTTGTTAGAAAGAACATCATGGGGCCAGATTAAGTTCCTTTAAAATGATTGCAGGTTTAAGGTGTCCAGCATGAAGTAACTAATGTGTTGGGGTCGATGAATGCTTTCCGTCAGGAATGAACCCCAGAAATACTCCTTAGTATTTGGTACAATTGGATGTCTTATTCTCAGGAATAATCTATTGTTGCTTAAAAGGATTTTACTCTTTTCCCTGTGTTGCAATTTTTAATCACCAGTGTTGCATTCAGAGCTGCATAGAGGTATCATCTGTCTTTGAGGACAGGGAGGTCATCTTTTGTCCTGCACTTAGACAATGTATTTGGTTTGTCAGTATTTATACTAGTTTAATGGACACAAGATACTGTGCAGTCATGAACAATGAAGGAATTGCTGTAGGGAGAGAAGGATGGTGTAGTAACTACCAGCAGATGGGATAGAATTACTGTGGGGTTACACAGAACCTTTTCCATATGGGACAGAGAACTACAGGGTATAGGAACACCAAGGGAAAAAGCAGGTACAACCTGCCCTACAAATAAAAAAGCTCCCAGTTTATTGCTATTTTTAATATTTCTTAATAGAAAAAGAAGACACTTAACATTTGGACCCATCTCTTGTGAGGGTAAAGAAAAAAAGGTACTGCAACCTGAGGACCACTTCCCTGGGCAGCTGCAAGGAAGTTAGCAGGGCTGGAGTTGGGAGAAGCAGCAACTGACAGTTGCACATGTGGTAGTACAGGCAGCTGATGCTATCTCTGCAGTCTAAAGCTTCTTTCCCATGTCATTAGGGTAGCCCTGGATTTTCCCAGACTCATGTTTCAGGTCTAGTAAATCCACTTGGCTTGAGCCTACTCGTTTTGTTGCTTCACAATAATCAGCAGAGTTGCTTTGATGTAAGCATTTGGATTAGTCATATGGCCAGATAGAGTCCAGCTTCCGGCTCCTCCCAGGAGTCACCTTATTCTCCTCGGGGGAGGGAATGAAAGGATTGTCCTGTCATTTCGTGCCTTGATCAGCTGTTCTGGGATCCAGTTGCGTCAAGGCAGCTGTTTGAGATTCCTTCATGCTTTTCTCCACCCACTTGCTTTGTTGAAAGTATTTTTCCTCGTGTTGCTGTGGTGCTCTCCTGAACGCTAGCTGTGAGATACCGAGTTTTTGGAGCATGTTTTTTCAACATCTGTTAGATATTGTAGCTTGTTCCTGCTGCTATTGAATTAATACCTTCTGAAATCCAGCATGGTGTGTTTTACATGAAGGTGGTCAGATGGTGCCTACATGTTTCCAAATATTGGATGTATATCAGTGATTATTCTTCAGAGCCATGTCATAGAAACATAGAATTCTTTTGTTTGGAAGAAACCTTTAAGATCATCAGGTGTAAGCATTAACTTAGCCCTCTCAAGTCACCACTAAATCATGCCCTTTGGCAACACTTCTAGTGACTCCCCTGCCTCTCTGGGCAGCCTATTCTAGCCTATTGACTGCCCTTTTGGTGAAGAAATTTTTCCTAACATCCAACCTAAGCCTCCCCTTGTGCAATCTGAGGCTATTTCCCCTTCTTCTATCACTCGTTACTTGGAAGAAGAAATCAACACCCACCTCACTACAAACTCCTTTAAGGTAATCGTAGAGAGTTATAAGCTCTTCTTTCAGTCTCCTTTTTATCAAGATGAACAATCTATGTTCCCTCAGCCACTCCTCATAAGACTTGTGCTCTAGACTCTTCACCAGCTTCATTGCCCTTCTCTGGACGTGCTCCAACAGCTCAGTAACCTTTTATTGAGGGTCCCAAAACTGAACATAGAACTGGAGGTGCATCCTCACCAGTACGTAGTACAGGAACATGTTCAGTCCTGTAGTCGTGTTGGCCACACTCTTCCTGATACAGGCCTGGATACTGTTGGTCTCCTTGGCCACCTGAGCACACTGCTGGCTCACATTCAGCTGGTTTGTCAGCACTAGCTGGTCCTTGAAAACTGGGCAGCTTTCCAGGCATTCAGCCCTAAGCCTGTACCATTGCATGAGGTAGTTGTGATACAAGGGTAGGACCTGGCACTTGGCCTTGTTGAATCTCATACCGTTGGGCTTGGCCTGTTTACCCATCTTGTCAGTAAACCTTCCTACCTTCAAGCAAACCCACAAATCCCATTCAACCTAATGTTGCTTGCAGAATTACTGAGCATGTCCAAGGCTGCTGAAAAGTGCTGAGTCAGGAGACTGAAATGACCTGATGTTCAAGACATAGGTTGCAGGCCTGTCCTTCCAAGTTTTCCCAGCTGAGCAAGGCTTTGCTCTTGATCTCATGGGTCAGGTTATCACAGAGAATCCCCATAGGCAGCACTTCACTGATGCAGTGATTCATCTAGAAAGTCTGTTCTGAATGCCTTAGACTGCCTTTGGTACTATTGCAAAGGACCCTTGTATTCACTGTGCTCAGTGCAGACCTTAATTGCAAAGAGTCAAAGTTGCAGCAAGGGAGACAGGGAATCCTAGGAAAAAAGCCATTAGCAGTGCATGCTGCCACCTGGGCAGAGGGTTCTTAGGAGTCAGTTGGAAGGGAGCACTGGAAAACGCAAAGGCCACATGCAACTAAAAAATGGCATTTGTTATGTTTTCATTGGCTTTTCTGTGCCAGGGAATAATCTCCCAGTCAGCTTACACTGTTGCAGCAAGAGGTATTCATTCCTTTAAAAACTGCTGATAGTAAGGGATGGCATTCTAAGTAATTTCCCTCATCTGATCCTGTCAGGTAGAGGAAGTACTTCCTTTGGCCTAAGACAGTTTCTACCCTCATGCTTCTCCTTTGGCCTCTTGTGATTTAGACCATGCTACTAGAAGTCTGTGCTGCAGACTTCCAGGTAGAGTACACTGTTAGGCAAGAAGCTAGTTTTAGGCTTTCAGAACTGGATTACCTTTATCTGAAAGCCCTGTTTTGGTGGCACTAAGAGCCTTCTTTTAGTGCTGCTGTCTTTGTTTCTCAGTGCTGCCTGCAGAAGCACACATTTTGTGGTTTCTACATTCAAACAGCATCCCACCTGTGCAGCAGATGATTTGACTGATTAATTTTCATTCTCAGCAAACCCACTAGCCTCTTGACTTGGTTTTATTTATATTTGTTATTAAAAGAAAGCTTCTCCTGCTGATTTTCTTGGTTGTAGAGAGGGTCACCATAGGGAAGCTGTTGAATCTGGAACCTCATGCTGTGATTTGCTGGCTGTAAGCATGGAGAACGACAGTGGTGCATTTGAAAGCACTATGTCTACCTATTAATGTCGTAGTGTCATTAGACCAAACAGGACCTCTTGATACTATCCCTTGTGTTATAACATAGACTTTTTCTTAACTCTTAAACATTGAAGACCTCGTCCCTGTTCTCAGCTCTGGCAGACAGTATAAGGGTCTAGGAAGCTAAGGCCATTAAGTCAGCTGAGCACTGCATGTCACTGAGCTGGATATGACCTGGTGCAGGTGAGAATAGATATTTGGGCTTCTCTTACCAGCTGTAGATGTTGAAATTATTTAATATAATTGATTAACTGGGAGGGATTTTACTTCCCTTCTCATGCATACTTTGAATGCATCCTGCAGTCTTAACGTGGGAAAGCTTTCAGGGCTGTCACTTGGCTTTTGCCCAAATTGAGTATTAGGAGGTCTGCTCTCTGTATGCATGGGATGGCAGCCACCAGTTGGTTAGAATTACAGGGGCCTTCTCAATGTCCTCATGCCAAGGCTCACACCTGCCCTATGTGGCAGCTGTCTTTCTGACAGCAAGACACATCACTAGCTCCCTTGCCCTCGCTGTTCTCACAGCAGCAGTGGGCAGTCATTCTGAGTGGTGTTAGAGTAGGACCTGGCCTCCAGGTAGCACCAAGTATGAAACCAAAAGCCTGCAGGGCCAGATAGATGACAGCAAAGTGTAGCTCTGGGGCTGGGATGCTGGGTATCTCTCCCCACCTTGGTGATGACTTGCAGGAGTCCTAAGAAATTCTCTTAGGTTATTCTCATGTGGTGTGGAGGGGAAGTTGGATACAAACTAATTGGGTGGCACGGTCAAGGGTGCCTCAGGAAGCCAGAGACGCTTAGGAACAGGTTTTCTATTTCCCAGCTCTCTGGTCTTGAAGCACACTGATTGTTTATTTGCTATTTCTGAGGGCATGTGTCGTATACAATAAGCTATAGAGATCAGGAAAGGACCTAGAGTGAAGCCAGTATTAGGTCATTTGAACTGTTATTTTGTTTTCCTCTAGAATAAATGACAAAATCTGAAACAATTTGTCTGAACAGAATTTCTAAGTGATTAAAAATCACTACTTTATAAGTCTACAGTTTGTAAGTTGCTTTCTTTGCAAAAAAAATGCCAGAAGCTGTCCGTATCTTCAGATTATTACAAAAGTTAACCTGTGCAGTTAAATCTTTACATTTGGTGCTTCAGTGATTGCTTGATTGTCTTAGCAAAATACTTTCTGGCTCAGCATTATTACTTCATATTCACTTTATGATTTTCTGTTGATGGGGGATTTTTGTTGCTCCCTCCACCATTGTTCAGCACATGACCTTCCTCTGCACCTGTAAGTGCTACTTGTAAGGACTCCTGGTCTTTTGCTATTCAGTTACCTTCCTATGGATAGTTTTACGTATCATTACTTGGCCATTGAGACACAGATTTTGGGTGTTGGTAAAGACTGGCTGATCTAGAAGAGAGAGAGAGAGCATGAAGAATCTTCCAGAATCTAGGAGAGAGAGAGAATATACCTGAAAGAGGAAGCTGTGGAAGCTCCTCAGGACCATGCCCTTGTTGCTGGATAGGAGACAGCAGGGGTTGAGGCAGTGTCCTGTGGGGCTCCCTCACTTAGAGGGGAGCAGCTGCCCAGCATGAATGGCATGGAAAGATGATGACTACTCCTGCAGTACGATGGGGAATCAACTGGGAATTAGGGAATTAATCTTCTGCCTGAGAGGGTCGGGGTGGGAGAGAAGAGGAAGGCTGGCTTGGGAATGCCCACAAGTTAGGAAAAAGAAATGGAATGAGTAGGCAGGGGTGGTTCCTCAGTACCCATGTTCATAGTAGGTTGATGATATGCCAAATAATCTCTGCAAGACAGTTAAGCAACATTCAGAACAAACAACTGAATAAAAGCATGTCTCAGACCATAACCTGTCCTTTTTGCAGATTAGGAACACAGCAGAATACTGAAGCTGTGAGTGAAATACAATAATGCTTTAAAAATTAAGCCTCAGCAAACCCAGTAACTTGCTGCAGAATGAGGAGAATTTTCTTTGGTATTTCTAGACAAGAAAATCTCCAGTGAATCATGCATGAAGAAACTCTGTGTTTATTTTCCTGCATATTTTTTTCCTTGATTTTGGTTTCTTCTATTTTAGCCTTTATAGAGACACCCTCTGAGCTTCCACAGCTCCTGGGTGGTTATCTTCCAGGAGAGCTCTAAAGAAATATACTTCCAGTTTCTTCCCTCTGTCTCTCCTGACCCACACTTTGTACAAAATTATGAGCTTGGGACTGTAAAAAGCACTCAACACATGTTACTTACACGTGGTCTTTTCCATTCGAACTTGATGGGTATTTTCTGGCTGTAGAAGAGGGAGGACTCATTTGGTGGAAAATCAGGATCTTCATACAGAATATTTTGCTCCAGACACTTCTTATGAAGCTCTTCATAGGTCTTCTCCTTTACTTTGATAATGGGCTGGTTGCGACTTATAATGGCAGAATAAATTCCCCCTGAGCCTCCACCTGTACCTTCAGTAGTGCTGACAGTAGCACTGGGAACTGACCCAGAACCTGTCTGCTGAGCCACTGCTGCATTGATGGTGGACGGCATGGGAACTGGGCTTGAAGCAGATGCTGAAAGCAAGCAAGACCTTGAAAAATAGGAAGGAAATCCAAGAAAAGAGGAAGCTGCCTTGTGAGCTGCTTTTTCTATCTGTTGAAAGTCTCCCAGTCAAATTTGCCAGCACTGATATTCCACACGGTTGAGCATGTTGTGCTTGCTCTCAAAGGGCAGTATTTTGTCATAAGAAGTTGGGATTTGTTCCTTGATGTGGAAGAAGAGAGTCCGTTGGCTAACTCCTGTGCCTGAGTTGTATCTACAGCATGTGTCTGCCTGCCCTGTACACATAATCACTCAGAAGGCACAAGCTTTAACCCATGAAATCTAAAAATAGCTATAGGCAGAGAGACAGAGAAAGTGAGAGGGAGGGGGTCACTGAGGTGGCAGTCCTCTGTGCAGCTCGTGCGGAGGCCAGGCGTGCTCCTGGGACAGGATCCTTGTGCAGGCTGACTGCTGGAGTAACCAGCTCATACTTTCCTTAAGAACACGGAAACTGGAAGTGAAACTCCTGCCGGTTTGGGCATGCACTTGTGACATACTGCAAGCCAGTAAACTAGTCCTGACACTTCTGAAGGAACTGTTGCACTTAGCTCACTTCTACCTTCAGCAACAGAAAAGATAGACTTTAACTACTAGAGAGAGTTATCTGAGGGCACACTCTTAATGGTGAAAACAGTCAAGCAGGGTGAGATGATTATCCCTCTCTGTTCTCATGAGACCTCACCTGGAGTGCTCTGGTGCCTCCAGCATGAGAAGTGGGTCCTCAGGAGGATCATAAAAGATTATCAAGGTGCAGAAGCATCTCTCTTACATGAACAGGCTTGGAATTTTCCAACCTATACAGAACTCTGAGGAGCCCTTACAGCAGACTGCTAGTACTTAAAGGGGGCATACAGGTAAGATAGGAAGGAACTCTTCATCAATTTAAAACTCTAAAAGGTTAGATTTAGATCAGATATTAGGAAGAAATTCTTTCCTGTGAGAGTGGTGAGGCACTGGAACAGGCTACCCAGAAAGGCCGTGGGTGTCCCATCTCTGTAAGTGGTGAGGGTCAGGTTGGATGAGGCTTTGAGCCACTTGATCTGGTGGAGGTTGTCTCCACCCTTTTTATGAAAAAATATCATTATTTGAAGGCATTGATGTAAGAGGTCACTACCTGCTAACCAAGTTTGGCTTCTCTACAGAGCAGCTCACCAGCAAAAAGATCTACTTGCAATAACTACCTCTCATGTAAAAGACAACTTTTAATATAGGGTTGAAAATTCTGTAACAAGCCCAGCATGGAAACTGGGCCACTCTGTGTGTGTTGTAATATACCAATTTTAGACCAGTTGTTTAGAGTTAGCATGTTTATATTGTCAGGCATCAGTGGGAAAAGGAACAAATTCAGAGTCTCCCTGAAAGAAGATCTAAACATGTTGCTCTTCTCTGTAACCCAGTTCTTTAAAAGGTGACATTGTTTGTGCTGTCAGAAGTCCCCAGACACTTTGATTTTTCTTTGATTGCGAAGTCTTAAATCACATGATGACATCAGTGCTATTCTTGCCTTGTGACACTAGCCTCTGGACTCTGGCTGATGCTCACGTTGCTGACCTTCTGCCCTAGCACTATGGTGTCTTCCAAAGCATTCCATCTTTTCTTTCTCAGCCACTTGCTTGGTTTACAGATTTCAAATGAATAGCGCAATGGACAATCTCTGCAGCCCATCAGAAATCTCCACTAGGGGAACTTGTATACTAGGTGATAAAGTTAGCAATCTCAGTGCCCCTCTTAGGAGTACTATTTCTCAGCCATCTAGTGACAGCTAAATCCTTTGTTTTTTATCATGAACATAAGCTGTCTTGCACCAGCACAGCAATCAAGAAGAGGAGATTTAAATCTTTGTAGATGTAGGAATGCAGACGATTTGGGCTGGGCTGGTCAGATGCAGAATTGATGACTTCCCCATCACGTTCAGATGCAAAGATTCCAGATCTCATATTTGACATTACTTAGCAGGACAGCTTGGTGAAGGCACGTATCACTTTTCTGAGGAGATTAAGAGCAATACAAGTAGTGACATGTGAGTGCATCACACTGCACAGCTTCAGCAAAAATGCTGATTTTGAGGTCTGTGCGTATGTCCTTTCTTCCATATTCACAGAAGTAACTAAGATCTGAGATCACTGAGTCCAACTACATTTGGCCACTATAAAAATGAATCTGCTGTTTTGGACACAGCTGTTCCAGCAATAATGGCAGCAGCACAGGTGTGAATGGATGTGACAAAGTCCTTTTGGGCTGCTGGGGAGAAGCAAATGAAGGCTTAGCAGTGTCTTTTTTTTTTGCATGGTGAGCAAGTGTCAGGGTATGACCTGCAGCTATTGCTATAGCTAACAGTTCCAGTGGTGCCTGTGTGCAGGTGTGCCTGATGGCAGGTGCATCTGTACTTCTCACTTCTAACCTGATGTTGCTCTCTCTACATGTGAGAAGTGTTATTTGAGCAAGTATACGAACCAAGTTTTGTTACATAGGTCCTCCTTATGAGAGACAGCAGGTGCTAGTAAAAGACAATTGGTGCTTTCAAAGAAGCACAATTTATCACAGAGAAGAATGGATGTTCTGTCTGTTATGAACAGCAAAATTAAAACCTTTCTTCATCAGGCATTAAACCACCTTTGGCAATGGAATTTCTTACAGGCACACGCACCCCAGTAACTGCCTTGTTCAAACACAGCAAAAGTCAACTATGTGGATGATAATCTAATTGAATTTTTATGAAGTTTTATTTTCAGTTATTTGTATTCACTGAATTCAATTACTTGGTGTTTGGTTTTTTTTTTTCCCCTAGGGTAAAGTATTAATTTTTCATGGCATACAAACATGGAAAAATATGTGAGTTGCTAGAAATATCAATGTAAATGATACTCCTTGAAATGTATATCCTTGGATCTAAAGACACAACTGTTAAGTCTTTCAGAAACTAATTTCTATTGAAATTAGGCACTCCATACCACTGAAACTTTGGCCTATGAGTAGTTACCATAGTGCAGACACCGTACTGAAGGCCAGAGTATAAAAACAGTCATCCATTTTAACCAGACACTTGTGGTAGAATATACTTACTAGTAATACTCAACAGTAGCAAGAATGTTGGAAGTAATAAGGCATGGAAACTGTTTCATTGTTACTTTATTTCATTTATTTTCTAACTTCAGAAATGCCAGTTAAAATGTGTCATTCAAGTGCTCATGACAATAATTCTGCCCTGTCAGAAGTACTGCTATGTTTAAACATAAGAAGCAACCATCAATTAAAGCTCAGAATCTGATGGGAAAATAGAGTCTATCTTACTTCTCACAGATGTAAAAGATTTATTTGCTACTGTTCTACTTGCATTGACTCCACTGCATTAAGCACAGCAGTATTTAGGCTGCCAGTTCCTAGAGCCACAGGCTTGTGTTCTCTGATAGAACAAGCTGACAAACAGCTCTGCAGAATGAGAAAAAGGGAACTTAAGGGTCTGATAGGAAGCCAGCTGTGTTTGGTAGTCAGGAAGCAAGAGTAGTCACAGTTCAGACTTGCACTTACTCTTGCCAAAAGTCTACCCTGCAGAGGAATAACAGCAGCAGGTGGGAAGGACTGAACAAGCCCAGGAAGGAAAGAGCAAGAACATCAAGAACCAATGTAGAATGGACTTGCTGAGTTACCTTCACTGGGCAAAAATGGTGACCATCATTTTCTGTTTTCTAAGAGCTGATTTTATTATCTTTTTAATGAAAACAAATCTTCCAGCTTTTGCTAAAAGAAATGCAGTAAATGTTGCCCTTTTATATCCACAAAATCAACTAATGAAGCACTCAGGTTTGAATTAGAACTGTTTTAAAAACAATATAGTTGACAAGTGTAGCAAATGGCAAAGAGCAGACAATTTGAGCCATGGAGCAACAGTAGGCTGCAGAAAAGCAATGCCTGATGTGGAAAGGACTGTAGGAATAGGCAGGGTATCTCCTAATTTTGCATGTTAAAAAAGCATCAAGACTCATCACTTGTGCTTGTAGAGATGGAGGGAGCAAAAAGGAGGCAAGGAAATGTCAGGGTGAGTTTTAAGAGAATGGGGGAATAAGCATGAAGTGGGATGACTGAATTTATCCCATTAAAAGTTTGCTTAATAAATAGTAAGCTCAAATCTCAGCCCAATGCTAAAAACTGACCAAGAAATTACACAAAATATGTGTAACCTTGTAAAGATCTGGAAGAATGGGAGAAACAGAGCTTGACTGGGCTGATATTAACCAATGACATTCAATCATCCAAACCCACCAATTCTTTCCTAATAGAAGACTTTTGAAAGTAGCCTTGTGGAGACAGGAGAATAATGATATGGAAGATGTTTACACATGAGTCCAGCTGCTACCCTAAGCCAGTATTACACTTAAGTACACCTGTGACTTTTCAAAGCCAGTTACTGGAGAGACTTCTTCACTTGCACATCACTGTCTTTTAGTATTGCTCAACTGACAGCCACAACCCACTCAAACCTTACCTTCCATGACTGAATTGCTTGGCAAGCCTGTTACGTACTTTCCTGTACTGACTGCCTAATTCTGCATCATCATAAAGACTGGAAAAGGGAAGTCTTTGTCTGTCATCACACTGGGTGGCTCCTGCTGTGTTTTTTTGCTTGTCAAATTGGCCCAGTTCTACTTCTCTCAAAAACTCCAGTCTCTGGGTAGTGCAATTTAAATTAAACCTTATACCAGCAAGCCACAATCTCATTCCACTGTTTTATGATTTATCAGTGCAAGTTAAGGCCAATCTCAGTCTTAATGTCCCACTGAAAATGCCCTGGAGGAGATAACATTTAGCTTTTCCCCCAAAGGTACAATCCAAGTGCTGTTATTTTTGCTGGATGAAAGAGTTATCCAACTTCAAATGTGCTTTAAACAAAAAATAGTAGGAAATGTCAGTTTGGGGATGTGGGTGGGAAATATGTTCCTTCATTTGATTGGATTCAAATGAGTATTTAAAATCCTCCCACTATCTCCTCTCAGTCACTCAGTGAATTCTCTGAAGAAGTTGTGTCTGCTTTCAGTTGATGCAAATCTTCCAGTCAGCAGCAAGACTCAGGGCTAAGTTTTCCAGCATCAGTGCAGAGTTCTTCACATTGTATGTGAAAACCACTTTTCTTTCTTCCCCCTCTGAATAGAACAAGAGAGTTTAATAAATGATTTAGGAAAAATCCTTCTGAAACAGTTACACAGGATTCCCTCCAGCTTTTAATTTGGACTGCCCCTGCCACTGGTGGAAGGGAGCAACTGGAAAAAGAAATAATCCAATCTGCCCAGTATGCAGGTAACAATGCAGCAGAACTGGAAAAACGATTTTTTTTCTGTCTGACCCTTCAAACTGTGGTATATGAAACTATGAAACTGTTCAGAGATTTTTCTGAAAACAACCAACAAAAACCTCAGACCTAAAACTGACCCCACCTTGTTTCAGCACAGGTTTTCCTCCAAGCACTCCACAGGTGCTCAAGATTGACAGGTGGAGAAAGAAAATATGTGTCCATATGATTCCCAGAGTGAAGGAACATGCTTGAAGAGCACTCAGAAATGATAGGCCTTTTCTGTAGATGCTACTGCCTATCCATGTGGGATCTCTCACAACTTACAGAGATGCCCATGTAACCAGGAACTCCAGACACCTCTGAAGGAGCAGGAGTACAGAAAAGTGATTCTGTTTTTACTTGCAAGTTTGTAAGCCTGCCTAGTTTAGAGCAGCAGATCTGAACAAATGATCCTTTCTTTGAAATGCCATCTCTGATCAAGTTCTGTGCAAGAAAAAGTCATCTGAACCATTCCACTGATGTATCTATTGCCTTGCAAAGCAAGTGTTCCTCAGTTACCCAAGTAAATTTAGCAGTGAGTAGCTGCTGCTGACTTTCACTAAATTCTGTCCTTGATATCAGAAAAGCTGCCAACTAAACAAAAATGCTTCCTGTATGCTAACTCTCCCTTTCCAGAGCTGCAGTTTGCCATCTCTACTGAATGGCAGCAGAGCAGCAGTATTTAAAAAAAGGAGGAAAAAACAAGATAAAACCAATCCCGTAAGTAAAATATACATCTGTTGATTACCCTTGGAACAGGCTGTCACTGAAGTGGGTTGCTGTCCAAATCCCAGAACTATCACCCGTTCAATCACACATGTGCTGTGGTATTGTCCACTTTGATCTTTGTGGCTGAAAGAAAAGAACATAATTTCATATACATTAGTTTCTGTCCATCAGTAGAAGTTCAGCATCGTACAGAAAAAGTACTATTTCAGTCCCACCTTGAAAGTTCCCAGTATTGATTTCCTCTGTTTGTCTTTCTTCTGAAACAAATAAAACTTTCTCCCAGCATTAGCTAGTTTTTCACTGCATAGCAGATTTCATGAAGTCAGAAGAAAAAGCTTGAGAAGGGATTCTGTGGCAAAAACCATGGCTTTGACAACCAGAAAAGTTCTGGATTTGTGCAAAAATGGTGATTACAGCTCCCAAGGGTAAAAGTAGAGCTAATGCTGACATGTTTCAAGTAAGATGCTTCCATCTGTGACTCAATCACCTTCCATTTTCTAACCATCTTGATTTTTATTAAAAAGCTCTAAACAATCTCAAACTGAAACTTTCCTTTTTAGAGTGAATAGAATGCTGTAACACTCACCTCAACACGTTTTTTTTCCACCTTCTACATTTGATAGCAATTTAGCAACATTTTTCTTCTCTATCCTGAATTTTTAAGCCTTTCAGATTTTGTATCCCCAATAAAGAAATCTGAAGCATACTTTTGACTACTTATCCAAGCTACTCTACAGTTTTACTCTATGTAAAATGCTGTCGTGTTACAACCACTTCATCATATTTTTGAACCCTGAAGGAATAAAGAACTGCCTGTAAAGTCACTGTTTATACACTGTACAGCCCCATGGGCAAAACACCTCATTAGTAAAAAGGTAATAGTGACGTATTTGTCATCTCTTGCCCTACAAGCAGCTATGGATGTTTTTGAATTTTAGGTTGTTTCACTCAAGTTTTACAGGTTGTGTATCCTCTTGCTTCTTTCCAAGTGCTTTCCTTGTGTATTTTACCCTGCTGATACACATACTTCTTCAGTTGATCACTTACGGAGACTCTAATAGTGTCTGTGGTTCCCACATAGAATATCTCAAGTTGAAGGGGACTCATAGGAATCAAGTTCAACTCCCTGCTCCTCCCAGGACTGCCTAAAACTAAATCATATGAGTATGAGTCATCCAGATGTAGTGCTTTGACCACCTTCCTAGAAAGCTTGTTTCATTCACGGCCCACTCTTTCAGTATAGATAACACTAGAAAACACAAACACTCCAGGTGTTGCCTACTTGCAGGTCTTCCAGTTTATCATCTTTTGTCTCTCTGAAAAGCTTTACTCTTGCTGATGCCTTTCTTGGTATTTGAGTCTATCTGTAGAATCTTTACTTTGACTAGACAGAAACAACATGCCACAACTCCGTATGTCACACATTGCTGCTCTTGCCCTCCTGCAGAATGCTGCAGTTTTATGACACATTCTGCATGCTCTGGGACTTTGCTAAGCAGTAGATGAGGCTAATACTTCTAAGTTCTTAAGAAGGTCTCTTAAACCAGAAAAGGCATTTCTTATGGCAGTGTGTTGGTGGCTTTTGTCCATAACTGCTGTTACCTGGAAGAGAGAATGTTCTTGTGGAAAGTGAATTTCCGATACAGGAACTGCTTCTTGTGGAGGTATTGAAATGAGTGTCCATCATCTAGGTAGAGCTCACCTACTGCACGGGCCTGAGAAACATACCAGATGGAGTACAAATTAACAGACACTTCTAGCACTGGAAAGCGAAGCTAAAACTGTCTCACCATATGCGATGCTTCAGAGTGAAGGGTGTGTGTTTATTTGTCATTTGCAACTCTCATCTCCATAAGGCACAGGCAGTCCAGCTCTGAAAGTGCTTGAAGACTCAGAGATCTCAGTGTCATTAATTGATGTGGTTGCTAGCTGTCATCTCATTTATCAAGACAGTTGGTAGGAAGTTCTCTCTGTGTCCATGAGGAAGTTTGTGTTCTGCTCATTTTCTGCTATTTCCTCCAAATGAAGGAGGGCAACAGTCTGCCTCTAATGCTATCTGCTAATATTCAGTCTCAAGAGGGAAAAGTGGAAGAGAAAGCAGAAGCTTCACCAAATAGTAGCGCAGGAGTGACACTGAGTATACAGGTGCAGATAGCATTGCACTGATCAAACAAGCAGCATGGACCTAAGGTCAGATGGAGTCCAAGACAACTTTGTAAAGGGAACGTTATCTCCAAGTACCTCTGTGTCCGGGGCCACACGAAGTTCATAAGGAGTATCCATCATCCATTCAGTGGATTTTCCAGCTGTGATCTTCAGAGGTATTACAGTGCCTCCTCGCTGGAATACAGGAATCTGCCAAAAACAAAGACAGGGCAGGAAGGCTTAAATATTCTGACCATACAAATTTATGTTGAAACAGGGATAATTGAAGCTTGCTGCTATTATCTCATTCTTTTTCTACCACCAGGACATGTTAGTGTTCCACCTGAAAACAAAGGAGATAAACCTTTTCTTCTCTAGAGAAGGTATTTTAGATTACATTCCAACAAAGGAAGTGAAAAGGTCCCCTTTCTGATTTTGAATGTTGACAGAACAAAAGCCTGTTTGGTTTGCATTTCATTTGTTTGTGATTTTTGTTCTGTTATCTGCTCAACGGAAGGAGTATTTTAAAACGAACCCATACATTTTCCAGTGTTACTGAGATCTTCAAAGTGCCTGGATCTTCCACCCGTTTAAATTTTCTGAAATCATACCAGATCTAGGGAAAATGGGGAAAAGAATAAATAAAATGAGCATGACTCACATAGTACAATCTGTTTGCTCTGCAGATGCAGTTACTCTTCTACTTCTTAACCTTACTGTCGCAATTCCTAGCACAAGAAACAGCATTTACTTTTTGAAAATCAAATTGTAGTCTGAATGGAAAGAATACACTCTTATTCTTAAGGCACAAAAATAAGCTGATCTTTTCTACAGTTTAACATCTTGGATATCACAAAACATCTGGAAGTGCAAAACAGCATTTCTGAATCTAAAAAAAGAAAGATATTTCACTAAGTTCCAGAACAAGCATATTTCTGTTGAAGTGAAAATCAACAAACTTGCTAATAACAGGTCACAAAAGAGAGCTCCATCTGAAACTTCGCATGCAGCACATTTGCCAGCAGGTTTAATGGCTTTCAGTATGCCCGGCAGTCAGTTCCCACAGAGATCCTGATAAAGATACTCTTCTTAGCTTGTTTGGACAGCTTACATTGAGAGAAATCTTAAGTGTTCTCAGCTGCATTAAAGGAGCCACAACACTCTGCATGGTCTCACATGCTCCACTGCTGTGCTTTATGCCTCTCTAGAGCCTCAGGCTTTCCCTTAGGAACCATTTTCTCCAAATGCCTTCCTTTCCTACACTTCAACTGCTGCAGCCAAATGCTTTTTGTAGGCGTGGATCACAGCGCCACCCTGTGGATAAGAAACTTTACTTCAGCAAACGCTTTGACACTCAGCCCAGGCAACTGAATGTTGTATTTCCGTGTTGCAATTTCTACCCTTGCTCTAGCTTTCCTTATGACCTTTCCTCCAAGACTTTCTCTTTCCCACTTAAAAGAGAAGTTTAGCCCAACAGGAAACACCACAAAAAAAGCAATTGACCATTTAGTAAAACTGTTTTTTAGTCTTCAATGAGAAGCAGTAAGGCTTAAGAGGAAACTTGTATCAGAGACCTGAGATATTTGCAGCAGCTCTTGAAAAAGCACAAAAGTACATCTGTTGTGAGGCGCACATGGGAGGTATCAAGATGGAAGGAAGGTTCAGAGTAGCACTGAATGGCTGCTCAGTCCTTGGTACAGCAGCACTGCTCAGCCATTACAAAATGGGGAGCTGGAATACTGCTGTCTAAAATACTTCTTTGGGCTGAACAGCTGAGCATCTTCATATTCATCCTCACCTCCTCTGGCCCCGGAAGCAGAACACTCACTGTCTTGGCCTCTTGCTCTGTGACTGGATGCACCAACAAAGCATTTCCTGAAGAAAAGCATAAACATGGCTGTGATCCACAAGGCTGCATCTCACTGGAGCAAAAGCTGTGTGTGCTGGGGTTGTCAGCCTCTCATAGCTGTTTTAGGGGCTTGTTTGGGAATGCCATGTGCTTAGCTACAGTTACTACTGGAAAAAACGCACACGTAGGGAACCAAGGACAGATATGACTTCGTTCTGTTATGGCACTGGGATGCAGCTGGGCTGCACTGCATACCCACCAGCTTGGAGGCACTTCTGGGTCCTTCAGAGACCAAGGGAATTCTGCCTGTTTGCTCTTTGAGTAAGAATAGACAAGAACATGCTTTTCTAATCAAAAGAGTGGAAGATAGAAATGTCTCTATTTAACAAGTTCTCTTAAGCTTAATAGCTCTTCCTTACTTCTTTAGAAATTGATGTTCATTTACAAAACCCAAATGGATGTGTTCCTGTGTAGTCTGCCCTAGGTAATCCTGATTTGGCAGGGTGGTTGGACTTGATCTTTGTAGGTCCCTTCCAATCCCCAACATTCCATGATTCTGTGATATGGGCCACACAATTTGGTAGACTTCTTTCCTCCTTGTCCACTTTGCAAGGTGAAATCTCATAGTTTGTTTCACCACACTTAGCTTTGCTGCTGTGTCCTGCATACCATGGTCCAACTACTGCATGAGAAGTGAATGTCCCTTCATTTGAAAGCCATTAGTAGAAGCCCAGAGATAAAACAAACAAAAAATAGAAAAAAAAAAAGAAAAAAAAAGAAAAAAAAAGCATCATGGAGTGTGATCACACCCCAGAAAGCAAATTGCATTCTAGGCTGCATGAAAAGATGCAATGCCAGCAGGTTAAGACAGCTGCTTGTCTCTCTCTGCTCTTATGAGACCCTGCCTGGAGTACTCTTCTCAGCTCTGAGTTTCTCAGCATAAGGAGGACCTGTTGAAGGGGGTCCTGAGGAGGGCAAAAAAGATGATTGCAGTCTCCTACAAGGACAGGCTTATAGTTGGGGTTATTCAGCCTGAAAAAGAGAAAGCTCTGGAGAGATCTTATAGTGGTCTATAGGAGTCTTTAATCAGGGAGGGTAGTTAAAGTACAAGAAGTAATGGTTTGAAAGGGCAGATTTACATTAGGTATTAGGAGGAAATCCTTTACTGTGAAGATGCTGAGACACTGGAACAGGCTACCCCAAACTGATGTGGTTTGCCTGTCCCAGGATAGGTCTTTGAGCAATGTGAGTGGAAGGTGTCCCTGTCCATGCTAGATGGTCTTATGGTCTTTTCCCATTCTTTCATCCTGTACAGGCTGAACGTGCATTACACAAACATTCAGTGATTAAGCTTCATTTCTGAGAAAACTAACTTCAGCAGACAGCTGTATGGGAGTGAAGATCAGCTTGGGATGTGTCTTGGGTTAGGGAGAATTCCTCCCCTAGGAGAATAAACTCACCACAACACAGATTTTTTGATAGTCAGGGAAAGATGAAATTGTATTTCTTATAGTATAACAGTATAAAGAGAGATAAACTACTAGAGAAGAAAACAGAAGAAAAAAAATAATAAATTTAAGGAAAATGGGGGAGGGGTCAAGCAATGGCAAAGCAGCAAAAGCAGCAGCAGCCAAAACAGCAGCCGGGGAGGATAGCAGGCAGGCACAGGTCAAGCATCAGAAGCCAGCAAAAGGGGAGAACAAGCTGTGCTTCTAGACATAAACTTCTTGATACTCCAATGAAATTATATTAACTTATCTATTGTTGCCATTATGTGGCCTATCTCTGGAATGTTCACCTCCATCCCTATGTCTGAGCTAGAAAATCAGCTCAAACGGCCACAGGATGGTAGCTGTTTGCTACTGTCATTTCTCTAGTAGACTCTGGTCTTAGCTGCTACACTGAACTTTCATGTTTCAGATCAAAACCAGCCACGTGTTTTGAGAGTGACAACTGAGACTGAACTCAGGTTTCACATCTTGTATGACTCATGTTTTCAAAATGCTGTTAAAAGAGGGTACTTTTCTAAAGAGGTCTCATGTTCTGTATTCTGCTACACTAGAATTTTCCTCGGTCTTGGGCAGAGTTTTCATGTTTTCTTTTTGTTATGTGGCACTCTATCACTTAAACATTTAAGTCAGTTTCCTGAGGACACAAAGATGCTGCTTACCCAGCATGTACTCATTTTCCACACCAAAAGTTTCAGTTTTCCCTGGAAACTCTATCCAGAGAGCCCTGTAGAAAGAAAGACAGTGGAATACAGTTAGTTTCTTTTCTCCTACCAGCCTGTGCAAGGCTTTCTGGCATTTTCTTGCTCTATTTTCTCCCTCTCTTTACAGGGTGCAGCTATCAAGAACTGAAGATAGGGCAAAGTCCTCCTCTGTGCCTCAGTTTCCCTTAAAGTCATTGATGAAAGTTCCTAGTACAATCTGAGTTAAGACACTCTAATAAACCTATGATTTGGCCTCTTGCAGCTTCACTTTCTTCCCTCTGGCCATCTTCCCTACATACTTGCATGACATGTGCCTTCTTTCTGGCCAGGGGAAGATAGAAGAGTGTTTCTGTCACAGTTTACCAGTAATTCAAACACCCAGTGAGCTAGTCCCTGCAGTGCAGTCTTTCCTGTTCTCAAGCACCTCACTACTCTTACTGCTTTTATAGCACTTCCTCCTGGTCACAACTGAAAATTCTGTCCCAGAATGTCATTTTCATCCTTCCTCGGAAAAAAAAAGGTGATGTAATAACCATCTAGACTTGTATATTTAAAGGTTTGAGAGATGGTCTATCATAGCTTGCTCAGGGGCTGGGTTTCCTTACACAAAAAGCTTGGCTGACCTGCTCACTGACAGGCATCCACTTGATCACTGCAGCCCTTCTGTCCACGTACTTGCTGATGAAACACAATTTTCCACTTTGCTTGTTTCAGTGAGAAAAATGCCCTGCTTCCTCCCTAATTCTGTACCTACTGCAGCAGACTAACATAATCACAACTGTACTTAATATGGTAAGCCATGCACATGCCATCATAAGCTTCATTTCAACAAAGGGAGAAACCCATTACGTCAGTGCATGCAACAGGGACATCTGCTCCTATACCTGTGCAAACAAATGCTCCCACTGTCTGCAATGCAAATCATCTTCAAAACTCAAACCACTCAACCCTTACCAAAAACACCCTCATGTTTTGAAAACTTAAGAAATATATTGTATCTGCATAACAATCAATAAAGGTAAATGTAGTGGAAAAGGATGGTTCTAGGGCACCCTCAAAGGCAACAATGCCAGGAAAATTTATGACATTCATTTCATGCTGAAAGGATTGTTGCATTTGGCTCCTCTGAGGTTAGAGCAGCAAAACAAAAGTTTATTTTCTACTTTCACTTCTATTCCAGATTGTTTGATTCTCTACTGAAAGAAAAAACAGAAGAAATACTGCAGAGAAAGATGATCAAATTATCACTATGAAATAATTTTTTATAGTAGTAACAATTCAGAAGTAACAAATTTCAGTGAGGAGCAAAATGGATCCTCAGGAAAGGTCAGCAAGCTCAGAATCCATTAAGCACAATTTTAAGTGTGGTCTGGAGTCCACAGTACTTCAAAACCATGTTTAAAGACTGCTTTTTTTATTGAACTTGTGGTGTTCCAGATGTCATTTGGGTAAAAATAACCCAACCTGTAAAATTTTCCACTGAGAACCCTACCAAAGCTTATGCAACACACAAAAATGGCATGTAGTAGTTTTTGTGTGTTTCGCACTTCTTGACTACTTAAATAAACAATCACAAATGTAAAAGGTGGTAATTTAACTCCTTTTCTCCAGCGATTACCTTCAGGAAGTTACTTGGAAGTTCCTGATTTACCTCATGACTGGCTCCGCTGCTGTGTGTGCCCGATAGAAGAGTGTGTACAAGTAGGGCAGCAGGACGTAGCGCTCTCTGATGGCTTCCCTGATGATCTGGGTGTTCCTCTCCCCAAAGAGCCATGGTTCTCGCCGTTTGCTCTCCATGTTAGAATGACCTCTGAAGAAGGGCTGGTAGGCTCCAGCCTGATACCAGCGAACAAGTAACTCTGGTTCTGGATCTCCAATAAACCCTCCCACGTCAGCTAGACAGTGCACAAACAAAAACTCACAGCTTTGGAAATCATTCTAAAAAACCTGAACTCCTCTAACAAGCATTCCAAGCGCAACCTGTGCATTTCACAGTGTGCTTGCAGTTCTGCTGGTAGGCAGCTGCTTGTCCAAATGAGTGGAAATCTGTTACAACAAGTTACCCTTCAATAAAAATCTCAAGAGAGCTTTCAGATGCCCCAATGACAGGACCATCACAGTGATTCTACAGTACACCACCTATGGCTGGCTCTTCCAGATGGGATGCAAAGACTACATAAGTAGTAGCAGAGAAATGATGGTGAGAGCCCAGTTATTGGCTTCTGGAACCAGACTATTTTGTGAAACTGCACTGCATTGTTGAGCTTTCCACTGCTGGTGTTCAGGTCTCTCTTGGGATACAAGCTTGTCAACACCAGCAATTTATGTACAGTGAGCAAATGCAGCTAAACACCTTACCTCCACAGAACGAAATCCCTGCCATGCTGAGGGTGAGAAGCATTGGAATGGATATTTTCAAATAACTCCACTCTGCTGTGTTGTCTCCAGTCCACACTGCCCCTGGAAATACCCAGTTTCAGCATTACACCTGGATGTTGGGCATATGATTCAGTTTATACTTGCAGTTAAAGGAAGAAGACAAGAACGATCATGAACTATTGGTGAACTGCTGTTCACTGCAACACTTTTTCTCTGTACATGCATACTCAGGAAATAGTCAACAAAATCAGGGAGTGGTTTGGAACAGAACACAGGCCTGTTCCGTCCTTAACTTGTACACACTTTCTTAGTCTCTCCTGTTTTTTAATTTTTTTTATTTTTTTAAAATCTAACCTTCTGTCTTCTCTAGCTTTAACTATTACATACCAAACTGAAGAGATCAAAGCAGCATGGAAAGCATCCAGCTAGTCCCTACTTACCATACTTCTGTGATCCCGCAAAGAAAGATCGTGTGAGGACAAATGGTCTCTCTTTTCCTGAAGAACGTCTGATGAGGCCTTCTGCAGTTGCCATTTGCTAAAAATCATTTATATAAAAGTCAGGAAGACAAACTCCACAATTAGGTTACCTGAGGTACTGTCTTTTTAGCCCTTCCAAGGGAAGAAAATTAAGAAATCTGTATCCAAATACAATACTTACTAAAGCAACACTTTCTTACTAGAATACACTTGAACAACAACCACAACAGATTAATATTGTGTAGTTCTGGCCAATATAATTTCCATTGTCACAGTAGGAAGACATGGACGTTACATTTTTTTGTGACCAATACCACAGTTTATTACTAATACAACAATATCTGGCACAGCAGAGTTTCAGTCCTTAATAGAGGTTACAGGATGCTTACTAGTGTGTAAATCACCTTATTAGACATACTCCTACTGCCAGTTTGTCTGATACTCTACCTGATAGAATCCGTAGAGGTTGTGTACTTCCCGATGCTCCCAGTTGTTGTAGTGCACAGCATCTTTCTGCATTGTTAGTTCTGCTCCTTTGAAGACCGAGGGCTCATTCATGTCATTCCATACATAGAGGATGTTAGTGGATCCCTAGGATGCAGGATTACAGTTAGGATGTAACAGAGCCACTGCTGTGCCTTAATGTGTTAACCTCTGCTGGGTGTCAGATCAGTTTGGGGTCTGACCAGAAATAGCAGCAGCAAAGCAGGACAAGATAACTATGTTTTTGTGGTCGCTTGAAATAAGCCAGTCACTCATCTCCTGTCTCTTGGTTGCTGCTCAGGGTGGCAGCCTGCAAGCCCACTTCTATTATTGTTTCAAGACGCAGTAGGTACTTGCTATTCCTGCCTTCTGGAGAGGAAAAGTAGGAAGGGAAAGAGAAATATTAACTAACATGAGAGAAAAATATCACAGAAGGCCAAAAGGAAAAAAAAATGGAAAGGAGAAGCAGTATAGGAAGTGTTTGCTAGGACAGTGGTTTCAACAACTTTACTATAAAGCAGAACTTCAGGATGGGGGTGAGGTGGGACTGTAAGTAATCATCAGTGTTCCACTTTCAGCACCAGACAGGAGTGCTGGAGGGAAGGTCAGAGTGAAGTTATGAGAGAGCGCTCCCACATTGCTTCCTTTTTGTCCATCCTATTGCTGCAACTAAGCAAGCAGGTTCACTGGTGGCACAGGGGTTCCAACTTCCTTAGTGTAGACAAGTCCATGGAGAAAATCCTTCTCTGGTACTTCAGCTTATCACGGTATTCTCTTCTACATGTTGATAAGACAGCAACGGAAGTCACCAACTTACTCAACCTTTAATCTTCTCTCTTTGACCCCTTTTTAGGCTTTCTGGGATACATTTCTCAGAAAACATAAATACAAACCTTGTAAGCTTTGAAGGCGAATTGTTCTGCGTACCATTTCCGCACTTCAGGATTGGTGAAATCCAGGTAGCAGGAGGAACCTGTGGATGCGGGAAAGCCCAATTATTTACATGAGTTTAAGATCAGGGGTGCCTTGTCTTTGCACCTAAATACAGGAACCTAACGCTGGGAGCCTTTCCACAATGGGAAGCAATAACGTAGTCATTATGGTCTGAGACAAAAGCTCGAGAGAATTCTAGGCTGACTCAGAACTCAGTGCACTCTTTGCCACATCCTGCAGACTGATGCTTGTGGATTCTGGAGGAGCAGCACCATTTAAGGGTGACTGCTAGCAGACTGAAATAGGTTCAGATATGAATAAGAAAGCAGGGAGAGAAAGAATTCCCAGAATGTTGAGCTCAAGCAGCAAAGTGTCACTGAGCTAAATGACATCTTGCTATGCTTCTAGAGTTGTAATGTGTCCTTTGTTTTTTCCATATTCACTTGTCAAGACTGTGAGCTTTCTAGTTGTAAAAAAGGGGCACAACCTCCTTTGCCTCTTTTTAATGCTACTTCCTCATGAAAAATAACATGTCAAATCTATTTATGATTGAATCAGTCTTCAGTATCAGAGTTCACTTAATTATATCCAGCCTACATGGGCTGTGCTCACTGTAATAGACCAGGCTGCATGTGCATTTCTGTTACCCAAGACAAGCTGAGAAGGAGGATGGCTATTCTGACCAATAAATCCAACTTCTTTAGTTCTAGGCATTGGGACTATCTGCAGGGCTAACTGGCATAACAGAGAAAATGATAAAGCTGATGCCACTGGAACATGACTGTACCAAAGAAACCACAAAGCATTTCAAATTATAATTGTTTACCAGAAATAAGTGGATTTGAAAAATCAAATTCCACTTCTTTGGGTTCCAATTAAACTATTCTGCAAAATGTTTAAAATAAGCAGCTTGAAAGGTGGAGATAGGATGTTCTCTTACCTGGCCAACAGATGCCTTCAAAGTCTTTCCCATTTCTGTCTTTCACAAAATATCCCTTCTCTTTTGCCTGTGCATACAGGGCATACATGGGGTCAACCTTAATGTGGGGATCTACAATGACGACAAGCTGCCAGGATAAGAAAACAAAATGCATCATTAGCATCAACTGTACTAAATAAACCAGCAAGAGTTTGCTTTTGATAAAAGGCAGACAATGGTTTCACTTCAGGTAGAGACAGATGTGTTACTAATTTTAGAAAGGTGCTACTAATTTTATAAAGCGGTTACCAGTTCTTGCATATATTGTGTTAGACTCATGTGTAGTAGCTGAAATTACAAAGAGGGCAGAACTTAACACCCTCTATATGGGGCCAAAACCCATTTCAGCTAAACACAAGTACTCCAACCCCTAGAAATGCTGTTTAATTCACTGTTCTACTCTCTGGATGGCAAAATATCTCACTTTGTGTTTATGTTCCTGCTTAATTTCTGTTGAGACATATAAATATATCTTAGTTTCTATAGCATGCAACAGCAACGGAGTTTTCTCATTTCTTTAAACTTACACATGTTGTATTTTGCAGTTACTTTCTGCTGCAACTAATTGCCCTGCTGTACAGCTGAGAAAGTCCTACAGCTCCGATTGAGAGATTGTAAAACTTGAATGCTTTTCCAGCAGTCCTTCATTCATTGATTTTTGGCAAAGATTTGTTTGTATCTTAAGTAGAAAACTTTTCAACTGTGCCCATCGAGGACAGCACTCAGTTGCTTCTGTAATATGGAGCTTCATAAGGGTCAAACTTAGCTTGACAGTCAGGGCACAGAATAAACTATGAAATTACAGAAAGACAGAGGAGCTGAATTAAGGTAGCTTGTGCACTGAAGCACTGCCAGACTGCAACAGTCTATTTTCCTCTGTTAAACTGCTTTCCAGCATCTGGAGTACCTTGGCAAGGCAGACTGCATGGCCTGACAGTAAAAAACCCAAACAACCCCTATTTTCTTTCTTCCTGCTAGCTTATATACCTTGCGTTTTTTCTTCTTCAGATGTTCTTGCATCTTTTTGGGATTCTGGAACTTCTTTTTGTCCCAGGTAAAATACCTCTTGCCATCAGTGTGCTCTATGTCCAGCCATATCACATCATAAGGAATGTCATGTTCATCAAAGCCAGCATCCACTGCCTTGACATCCTCCTCATCCTCATAATTCCACCTGCACTGATGGTAGCCGAGTGAAAAAAGAGGGGGCAGGGCTTGAGTACCTAGGAAAAGTATGAGATAAAATCTTGAAGGGCATTTACAGTGTTATCTAAAAACTCCAGAAAAGTTAACATGATGGATATGTATCTGTCAGGAGCTGTGGAATGCTGGTCTGAGTTGAGTCTAAATCATGCTCTTCATAGCAATATGACTGAATTCTTGAAATAACAAAGATTACAATGAACTCAACAGTCAGAAAGTGCAGAGGGCTGCAATCACAATACAAGAGTGAGAAGGAATTTTCTGTTCCATGACACTGAAATATTATTCCAGTAACCAACATAACTTTATTCTTTAATGTTTTCTAAAGCAAATATAGTCTAGATTACCTTGACTGTCATTAATACAAGCAATTAAATTGATTTTAATGAACAGAACGAAATTCCTGTGCCTGGCTGAATGAAAACCAAGGAATTGCAATTAATAGGCATTAGAAAAATAACAAAACATACATGTAGACACATGGTAAAAGGGAGCTGGAAGAGATTCATTGGCATGCACTTCTGGTTGGCCAGATCCTCTTGAGCTATGGCTACTCTCCTATTCTTGTTCAGCTGAAGCACACTTTCTCTGTAACATTTGTGCAGCAAACCATCACTCTCACACATTGAAGAACTAGCAGGGATGTTGCTATGCTTTTGATTTTCTTTAGTACATAAGCAGTTTTGCTTTTGTGAAATGTTAGTCCTCTTGCATCCATTTCTTTCAGTTTCTTCTTGAGACTCTTGCTTCTTTCCTTTTCCCCTATCTGCAACTCATCTCTGCTGCCTTCCCTAATGGCCACATGGAATGGTTACCTAAAGCCTTTACTTTCAAGGGTATATTACTCTGTCACTTCAGTCTTTTCTCATTATAAGGTGACCTGTCCAGATGCTGACTGGTAGCTCTTGCCTCCCGTGTCTCCTCCCTTCACCTTAAGTGGTGCAGTTCCAGGTGGCAGCAATTATGCTGGCTTCTCAACTAGGGCCAAGTGTGAGCACCTGCTGACGGTACAGAAGAGCAGAATGCAGGCTTGTCTTCACAAAGTACGGCCCTCTGCTCTATCAGCTGCAGTCCTGCACACAGTGGGTTAGGTAAGTGTTAACCCACTTGTGGCTACAGCATGTTCCTCAGAGGTGATTCCAACTGAATCACAGAATTAACCAGGTTGGAAAAGACCTTCAAGATCATCGAGTCCAACCTATCACCTAATATCTCCTAATTAACTAAACCATGGCACTCAGTGCCTCACGCAGTCTCCTTTTAAACACCTCCAGAGACGGTGTCGTGGAAGGGATCAGAGCCTTTTTGCCTTATTGCAGAATTTTCATTTGTACACAGAATTGTGGCTCAGAGGCCTTCCATCGAAAAGCCAAAACAATATTTCCTATCTGCTTGCACTGACGCAGCTGCTGTACCAGCAGGCGTACAGGCCTTGAGAGAATCTCTCTCTCAGGGAAGCAAAGACATAAACATGGCTATGTTTTGGAAAAAGGGTTCGAATTCTCAGACACGGTGACCACTCGACAAACATCTGCTGGGGGGCTGACCCCTGGGTGGTTCCATAAGTTGTTTTTGGTAAGAATTAGCCAATTGTATAGGTTGATTACAACTTTGTACCAATCTGTAGAGTTAACGTGAGTCTGACTGAGTTGGTTGAACACACCTCTTCTGAAATACTATAAAAAATGTACCCACTTGCACCTCTTGTTCCTTACCTCTTGCTCCTTAACTTAACTGGCCCCTCGCTCTCTACCCTGTGCCTCTTTTGCTCGATACCCTGATCGTTGATCACACACGCACACACACGCGGCATTCGCATCGCAAACAACCAGCTCAAGACTGCACCGTTCCGGACAAGGGCCCGATCCTTACGAGCCCCGGGAGTCAGCATTCAGCTCGACTGGACCCGTGGAGCCTCAGACGACGCGCCTTAAATCCATAAAGACTTTGAAACTTCTCTGAACTGCATTTGGGACAGTGAGTGATTGATAAACTTCTATTTGAAACTGAATAACTTCTCAAGACTTCAATGAACTCTCTCATATCATAGACTCTCTTCATTTTAGTCATTCTGTATATCAAATCTCAACTACGAACCAAGAATCTACGTGGGATAATTACAAATAAGTTTGGGGAAGGGGATTTTTAGTGTATTATATTAAATTACTTATACCTTTTTTACAAAACATCGGCCTCGCATATCATTACTTCAAACCTCCCCCACCCCAAACAAACTTTCCCGTCCGAGACAGACGGTGACTCCACCACCTCCCTGGGGAGTCCATTCCAGTGGCAAATCACTCTTCCTGTGAAGAACTTCCTCCTAACTTTCGGCCTAAACCTGCCTTGGGGCAGTTTGAGACTGTTGTCTTGTTCTGTCACTGGGTGCCTGGAAGAAGAGACCAACCCCACCTGGCTACAACCTCCCTTCAGGTAATTGTAGAGAGCAATAATGTCTCCTCTGAGCTTCCTCTTCTCCAGGATGAACAACCCCATCTCTCTCAGCTTCTCCTTGTAGGGCTTCTGCTCCAGCCCCCTCACCAGCCTTGGTGCCCTTCTCTGGACACATTCAAGCACCTCAGAATCTTTCCTAAATTGAGGGGCCCAGAACTGGACCCAGTACTCAAGATGTGGCCTAACCAGTGCTGAGTACAAGAGTAGAATAACTTTCCTTGTCCTGCTTGCTGCATTATTCCTGACACAGGCCAGGATGCCATTGGCCTTCTTGGCCACCTGGGCACACTGCAGGCTTATGTTCACCTGTCAACAAGTAGCCCCAGCTCCCTCTCTGTCTGGCTGCTCTCCAGCCACTCTATCCCCAGCCTGTAGCACTGCATTGGGTGGTTGTTGCCCAAGCATAGAACCCAGCACTTGGCCTTGTTAAAACTCATGGCACTGGCCTGCACCCATCCAGCCTGTCCAGCTGCCTGTGCTGTGTTGAGTCTAGTTATGAGTAAGTACCTGTCAGCTGTGCAAACTGCTTGAAGACATCAAATGCAGTGGGCCCCATCAGCAGGAAAACATCAATGATGCCGCTCTCTGACATCCACCGCACATCAGTTACAGGCATGGCTCTCTGCTTAGCAGTCTGTGCAGCAGATCCAGACAGCACATGCTTTGAAGGAAACAAAGGTATCTCTCTATCAAATTTTGGCTGGATTAAGGAATAAAGATGACAAGCCACAAAATTCACTAACACATACGTGGCAAGTATTAAGAACACATACTGAATGTTTCTTATATATCCTTCACAAATCCTTTACTTTGCATACTGCTTATACAAAATAGAACAATAGTTAATGGGGAAAATTAGTAATGAGTGGCCAAGTAATTAAAGTTCTTTTGTAGCTAAAGACTAAGCATGTTCTGCAAGATCTTAGAAGTAACATCTATATCGAAAGTAATGAAGAACATTAATAATTTTAACCATGTAATGCAGTGATGGAATTAAAGCACAATTTTTTCCATCAGTTTCAATTTCAATAGTACTCATAGGTTTGTGTTTCAACAGTTGAGGGAGTTAATTTCCTGGACATTTTATGCTTCTTGAAGATCAGTTACATTCCACAAAAGAAGGAGCCTGCTAAATAGAAATGTGTGGCAATTCCCAACATTTAAAAACTCAGAAAGATTCCTTGAATCCCAGAGATAGTTAAGACTTTTGTCCATTCTTTTTTCCGCTTGCTACAAACACCCACATAGATTTTTATTCTGCTCCAACAGTATGTATTTTGCTTCTGCCTTCTCCTGTGGACTTGCTAAGATGTAACTTCTGAGACTTGATTCCGAAAAGGAGTAATCTCCCTGTTCTTTTCAGTCGTTTAATACACAAATATAGCAGTAAGGAGGACAGGAGGAAGAGATGTACAATTCTTCATTGGGAAGCAAAAGATAGGTCTCCAATAATGCTGTCACGTTCCTGCTGGCTCTGCTATGGAGTGTTTTCTTTCATTATTAAATTCTGAGGAATGTGAGCAACTCTCACCTCAGCTACTGCCTTTGTATTAATGTCCACCAGTGTTTCTGAAGAGTTCAGCCAGAAGATCCCTGAAGTTCTGTTAGGCTTGTGTGCTAAGAGAAGGGGCACTGAACCATAAATGCCTATTTTGTCATGTGTCTTGTGGCCAAAGATATCCAAATTATAAAGCCGGTAGGCATCACCATCACTAGGACAGACAAACAGACAGATGTTTGTTATATGTGAGCATTCTGCACTAGACCAGTTGTAGCCCTACTGCCATTCCACTGAACTCAGTCAACACTATGTATTGCAGTCTTTTGTTCAGCATCCAGATGTGAAATGGGGACAGTCCAGGTTACTGCTTCTTAACTTTGGTCCCAGCTGTCTGAATAAAACAACATTTTTGCTGCCAGTCAGACTGCTGTTCATTTGCTCCAGGCCCTAAAATATGAATTCTGAACTATCCCATTCTTCTACAGAGTTGCTCTTTTAAAAGTTCTGCTTAAACATGATCAATCTTGCAACTCAGAAAAAAAGGCATGCAAAATTGAGAGGCAACAGAAGGGGTCATTCATTAAACTTCAGAGTGGAAAGGGAAATGTGACCAACTTACTCTGTGTGGACATGGGCTATGTTTCAGTTTGCCATATCAGAAATCAAAATACACAGTACATCATGCAGATATCTTGAGCTGTTGTCTGCATTAAAGCAATGTTATAGCTCTTCTCTACAAAAATGATACTGCTCTCACTATCAATCTACCACCTTTACCTGGTGTTTTTGAGAAGAAGTGCTTCTGTACGCTGTGGTATTCCATAAACATGGTCAAATCCACATAAAGAGAAGTCTGTGCCTACAGAACTAGGCCCTGTGGGAATAACATTAAAAGAGAAGACCACAAAGTTTAATTTTCAACCTTAGCTGAATGAAAAGGAGGAGACCAACCTAACCAAAAATATGAAAAAGCAGGTTTTAGTAATTATCTCCTTCATCTTCACTTTCATTATTATTTCTGTGCCAGAAAGGTAATGTTTCAAACAGATTTTATTGTATTTATTCTGATTTTGATCCACTTAAGAAGATAAAGCAAATCACTATAACAGAGAAAAACAACATGTAATAGTGTGTCACTTCTTTATTCTGTAGTGAAACTACTTAAAATTATCTCCTGTTTCTACCCCAGTACCTACAAGCCAAGCTTTGCAGCAGAGTGGTACAGCAGAGTGGACTTTACAGTCAGTTGCCTGTTTCCTATTGCTCTTCTCTTCAGCCTCAGCCAGGGGAGTAGCATGCACAGGAGCCTCTGCCATTGATATCATCTTGCCACATTACTGAATCCAGAGCAACTTTTGGCAGGTGACCAGAGATCCTGTAGACTGACAAGCAGTGGCTTCAGGATCAGAATCTGACCAAATGGATTTCCAACACAGAGAAACAGAAAAACATGATGCTGGCCTAATACATCAGATACATCATGAAAAAGGGCAACAGCTTCCTGCTCCTCTGTGTCTTGACCATGAACTGGAAAAGGTCCTATCCCCAAAGGTAAGCTCTGTTGGGCTCCCCTCTTCCTCCTGCAGCTGTTGGCTATAAAACTCTGCATGACAATGGCAATGGACAAAGCTAACCAACTCAATTTATGTAGAATACAAGTGCACAGACAGCAGATGGTCATAAATTTGGGTAATTAATAAATTGTATTTGAGCTACTGACCTACATGTTTCTAAAACCTTCTTATCCCTTCAGACTGCTCCGTATTTCCTTTCATAGTCTGCCACTTAAAGAGTTTCTCTGTGATAATTATTAATGCTTAGACATCAAAACTTCTGGTACACTGTGAGAATAAACCACAAGTGAAATCAATGTTATGTGCTCTTACCAAAAAAGAAAAAAAAAAAGAAGGAAATAATGCATGATAGCTATGTCTATATCTATAACTGTACCAGTCAGCCAACACGGTTATGCTGTGCCAGAAATGGTACATGGTGAGCTGATGATGTGGGTGAGATGTCATGTGTTCCCTCCTGAACACAAATCTAATCAATATTGCTTTTTCAAGTTGTTACCTATCATTGATATCTCAGAAGCAAGTTAAAAGAAGGAACGAGTAAGACACTGATAAACATTAGTAGCTAAACAGAAAGCAGACAGCAAGATGAATGAACACGTACAAAGCAGCAAAGCTGTTCTCAGAACCAGACTGAGACTTACCATGAGCTTTGATGTCTAAGAAACTGCCAAATTTCTCTTGCCAGAGACCTAGATCCTCTTGTTTCTCCTGCATAAACAGAAACAGCCAAACCTAGTAAATGCAACTGCTTGCATATGTTTGTTGGCATGAGATTTGTGTGCTGTTAATTGCTTTTTTGCCAAGTATGGTTCATATAAAAAAGTCCAACACACAATTCAGATCTTACTGCAGGAATTTACACCGAAGAACCGATGTGTTAGTGGAACACACGTGCACTGTGCTGCAGCCAAAAAAATATAGCTGAGGTCTTGGATAGGATAATAGAATGATAAAATAGCCCAGGTGACCTCAAAAGATCATCTGGTCCAACCTTCCAGGGGAATAGGAGCCTAGATGAGATTGCATGCACTCTGTCTGATTCCATTTTGTAAACCTACAGAGATGAGAACTCTACCATGTCCCCCCATGAACGACTGTTCTCACTGTAAAAATTGTCTTCTGGATGGTGAACACAATTATGAAATGCAAAGACTGCACTGATGGAACTAAAGAGGAAAACCTATGCAAGGAGAAACCACCCCACTCCCCTAAACAGTAAGGGTCTCTAGATTGTCCCAAGTCCTGTGCAGGTAACTGATACTTTTAGCCTCCTTCAAATTTTGAGCCTTGTGTCCTGCCATTTGTTGTCCTAGAATTTCTACTTTTTTGCGCTTTCTTTCCTGATTTTCTTTCCTCTATTTATGCCAGAACAAGCAGATGTGGCCTCCTGCAACCACATGACTCCCCCCAAAGCAAGCACATGCCTGGCAGAACTCAGAGTTCAGACACAAGTATGCTGAAGGCTCCTGCCATTTATAACAGGACAGTAGAGCAAGCAGCCATCTGTTCTACAGGAGGCTAAAATTAAATCATGGACATAAATTGGTATGTGCTGTTAGGCACTGCCAAGACCCAGTCCTTTTTCAGGGATAATCTTACATAAGCATAAATGTAGGCAGATGAATATCTTTGCACTGTTACAAAGCAGGTCTTGCTCTTTTGAAATTCTCTTTGCAATGAACAGGGCCTTTTTCAAAATGATCAAATATCACCACAAAATTCCCTTTCACACATCTACTTCAAATCAGAGAAAACACCTGCAGTCCTAAATAAAAAGGCCATGAGAAAGAAACTTTAAACCCAAAGTTTTTGAGCTAACCTACTTGACTGATGCCTTTTACAGTCCTGGTAGAACACATAAAACTTAATTCAGAGTACAGATTTGCAAAATATCTCAGTATGAAATCCCAGGATCTTCTTGAGCTTCACTGGAAAGTGCATTTGTAAAAATAGGACCAGATGAAATTAATGTTTGATTCTAACTGTCTTTTCTACAAAATATTTATGCTGGAACTGTAGTAAGTGTTATTTACCTTAGAGGAATCACTTGCTGCTTCCTTATTTTCTGCTGTAGGCTTTCTAGTGAAAATAAAATAAACACCAGATTGTTATTAACATAAGGAAGGGTTTTGAACAGCAAATTCACATAGCTTTGCGTATCATATAAAAGGTTTGGTATTTGACTGTTCTCAGAGCTGATGTCACAGTTGAGAGCTCTAAATGGCAAATCCAATGTCTTAAAATAACCTTCAATCCATATTTGAGTTAGGTTGACATCTTGGCCTTTTGCATTTATTTCTATATACATTAGTGTTTTACTCACCTAGAAGATCCCCACTTCCTTGTCACTCTGTTAACTACAGTTTTGAAAACACTGCTCTCTAGGGGTGATGACATGTCCTGCACTGTGGTGTCTCACAGGTCAGTCCCACTGAAAGGTGCTGAAAAATCTTGCAGTTGTATGGCACATTTTAAATAGGGCAAAACTTCACTGAAGAGCTTAAATGGTGACTAAAACTTACTTGAAGAGTAAATTTAGTTAGAAAAGGAGATGATTCTAGTAACCTCATCATACTACCATCGCTCATCACAAGAAAGGCAATGAGTATCAGGATACTTCAGTGTTTCACAGTATTGCCCACTGAATGAGCTTAGCTTTCTGCACATGGACACTGCAAGGGATCAAAATGGTCTGCAGTCTACTGATGTACAATGTTAAACTTTCACCACTGTACTTACTGGTATGAGAAGAGAAGACAGACTACAGTGCTTAAGAGCTTCTATGACAGAAATTGCAGCTCTATGGAATTGCTTCTTTTCAGCTACAGCACAATCACTACATAGTACAATGCAGTAAGACAGATACTGTACCTATCACTGGGAGGTGGTTGTAGGTGCTCAAAATATAACAACCCATTGGAATTCATGCTCAGAACAGTCTCACCCTTGGACTGCAGCTCAAGATGGAAGGGGTTTGCTGTGACCTGAACTCTGTAGTCCTCCTTAACACTTGACAGCACCAAAATACCTGCCTCCTTCTGAGAGATGGAGAATCTGGCAAATGAAAAGCAGCAACAGCTTTATATGAAATCAGCAGCAAGGGAATCCACTGTCACTAAGTAACAGCTCAAACAAAAGATGGGCTGAGAACATCTGCATGCATGATAAAAACCCGAAGGCTAATGTTGCAGTAAAGAATGCCAGAACTATGTGCTGTGTTTTGGGTTAACTGCACAGTGTAACAGGTGGCTACAGAAGCGCAGTGAAACTATCCAGAGTTGGAATTCCTCTCACTTTAGGGGTAATGCCTTAGGGAAAAGTGATGCATCATAGCAAGTAGGCTATTTTTGACCAGGTCAGATAGCCTCAATTTCCTTAACTACTTAAAAAACAACTTAGTCCTATGTATTCAACCTTAATTTTTTTAAAGTAAATTAAACACATACATTTTTATTTTCTCTTCCTGAAATAACTTTGTACTGCAGAGAGACAACTGCAGTGTAGCACAAACGAGGGGGAAGGGAAAACACTCTCACAAAAGAAGCTGTGTAAGTTACTACGGTGCTAAATCATCTTCCCATCACTTACCTCTTGGTGGTAGGTTCCTTTATAAGAACATCAGGAACTCTGTATCTCGCTCTGAGAGGAGATGCTTCATCAATTTTAATCCTGAAAATATTGCCCTCTATTTCACAAATTTCTACTTGTAAAAGAACCTGGGAGCAAACAGATAAATTGGTAATGATGATAAATACCAACTTAGTTTTACACTCAACTTGCCCTTGTGGCCAAGTGGGCCTATGGCATCTTGAGGTGCATCATGTAATTGTGTGTCCAGCAGGTCTTGGGAGATTCTCCTCCCTCTCTACTCAGCCCTGCTGAGACCACACCTGGAATACTGTGTCCAGTTTTGGGCTCTCCAACTCAAGAGAGACATCAATCTACTGGAGAAAGTTCAACAGAGAGCCATGAGGATGATTTGGGAACTTGAACATCTTTCCGATGAAGAAAGACTGAGAGAATTAGAGCTGCTTAGTCTTGAGAATACTGAGAGGGAATCTTATCAATGTCTGGGGGTGGTTGTCAAGATGAAGGTGGTGTTCTGTTTTTGGTGGTGCCCAGTGATAGAGCAATGAACAGTTGGTGCAAGCCAGAACACAGGAGGTTCGCCTCAACATGAAGAGACACTTGAGGGTGACAGAGAGCTGGAAGAGTCTGCCCAGAGAGGTTGTGGAGTCTCCTTCTCCAGAGACTTTCAAAACCCACCTGGATGCATTCCTGTGTGGCCTGCCCTAGGTGATTCTGCTTTGGCAGAGACGTTGGACTAAATGATTTCTAGAGGTCCCTTCCAACCCCTAACTCCATCAAACATTGTAAATAAAACATGCCTGATCTCTAAGTGAACGTTCTTTCATGCTGCTGAGCAACAATCATCATCTGTATGAATTTATACCAGCTAAGTACTTCTCATTTGAAGAAGCATGTCTTTTGAAGTGCACTTTTTAGTCTTCATGTCTCTCACATCTTGTATTTTGCAGATCTCCCCACAAGCAGCATGGACAACAAGGGTAGTATAAAATTATCTCAAAGTTAGGACAATTTCACTACTGTGCTGTCAGTGGGATACCACAGAGCCATGGGCTTTTTCAAAAACATTATTGCTGTGTGTTCATCTGCATTCTCCTTGGTGCTGACACTGATGAACTCTGTCAGAAAGGCACCTAAAGAGAATGCCTAATACTGCCCTACCCACTGTAACTTGTAATTATAGAGTTGAGGGAACTGGGAAGTCACTCGCATCACTAGCTCACACAAAATGACTGATTTTAATTCTGTGGAGTGTCTCTACACCACAAATTTTATTTTCTTCTTGTTTTTTTTTTTTTCCTTTCTCAGCCTCTTGTGCAACACAATACTGGCTGAAAAATTTGGCCTAATATCTTTTCCCTTTACTTGGAAGCAAATCAGGTCTGCTCTCTTCAAAGGCACGAAAGAATCAAAAAGCCATAATAGCAGAGGGAGGGCAGGCAAGAAAGAAAAGATTCGCCTGGAGTTCCAGATTCTGCTTCCTAGGAAATATTTTACATTATGCCACCTTTGCAAAACCTGCTGAATAGACCAGGATATCACAGAGCTTTCAGCTTTTCATCTACCTTAAAATCTAGACAGAAAAAAAAGGCTGCTTTTTATGTGCTGACTGCAAAGAAAGCCAGGATTAACAAGAGAGGCAGAAAATACATCTTTGCAGAGATCTACACAGTGTGATGCTTAGGCCATGGAAGGGACATGTACTTCCAAAATCTCATAATGAGGAAGGGTTAGGCTGCCTGTTCCCTGAGGGAACATGCTACCTGCTACACTATGAAATTAGAGATAAAGATGACACTCCTCTTTCTGATTGTAATCTTAACTGTGAGGAAGACTTCTTTTTCCCCAAAAGCTGCCTTTGAGCAAACACAAGAACACAAAGGTGTGCTTAAGAGTGGCTGGAACATAGGTGTTATTTTTTTATTATAGAAAAGTATTTGTTATTTTGGAATAGTGCAGAAATCTCTAAATTTAAAATTAATTTCTAGATAGAGCTCTACTCAGGTTTTTCCTGAAGTCATTTTAAGATTTTGTTTAAATTCCTTAAAATACCTATTCTTGCACAGTCACAAGCTGTCAAGTAAATGCTGACTGCTTAAGACCTCAACAAGCTGTTATTTAGCATCCTATCTTAAACACCTATCACTGAGGAATTTCAAAACCTGCTATATTATAGAATCAACCAGGTTGGAAGAGACCTCCAAGATCATCCAGTCCAACCTATCACTCAGCCCTATCCAGTCAACTAGACCATGGCACTAAGTGCTTCATCCAGTCTTTTCTTGAACACCTCCAGGGACGGTGCCTCCACCACCTCCCTGGGCAGCCCATTCCAATGGGAAATCACTCTCTCTGTGAAGAACTTCCTCCTAACATCCAGCTTGCTAATACTCTTTTTTTCTGTAAGGATTCTCTTATGCCAGGTGGGATCTTACCTTGTTTTCTTCATTAATTATTTGGAATTTGACATTTTCATCACTTAATGTGACAGAATCCAGCAACACTCTATACAAAGTTTTTCCAGGATGTAGAAGTTTCTGACGCCTGTCAAGACAAAAATAAACCTATTTTGCTCTCCCCAGTTGTTGTGGCTTTTATCACACGGAGACACAATATTGTTAGAAAAGTTCATTTGATTTTGATTTGAATTCTTTTCAGACACAATTATTATCATTGCTTTGAGCCAAGAGGCAAAAGAGGTAATGTAGTTCTGAGTACGCATCCATGCTTATGAAAGAGATGTTAAAAGAGATTTGGTCACACCATTCTATAAGGTTTTTTAAAATAATAGAAGTCTCAATTTAAGTGTCCAAGTAAATTGTCACTTGCCCAGTTACATTCTTCTCTCTGTGACCCCAGAAATTTCAACTGAAATTTATCTGAACAATCTGTTTTTTCCTTTTGTCATTTACTTGTCAAACCACAAACCTCTGCTTGGTTTGCTACCCACTGATGAACAGTTTCTCTGTTCTGTGGTGATGCTTTAATTTGTAATGTCTTGATATGCATGAAGGAAGCTGTTTTTCAGCAAGCCTACTGACCACAGTTTTGTCTGCAGTTTTCGGTCCTGATGATGTTTTTAAGACAAAGACACTGAAATAGAGGCTCTTTCAACTGTTTGTAGAATGTCCCTTGGTGAGTCCAGGTTTTATGAACTGTTTAAAGAGAAGTGTCTTGGAGGCTACCCTAGAGAGAAACTTCTTCACTAGTAAACTGTTTCTTTGCCAACAGATACTGTATAATGATAGAGATAAAGGGCTTCCTTTCAAAGCAGAGCAAGGACAGGATCTGATGCTTGACTCTGTGTGGCAACCTCCTGCTGAGAAATGAAATGTATTAAGGTAAAATGACCACAAGCTATAAAGGGGCTGTTGTGAAATGGGGAGGGAGTCCTACTCCCACTGTCAGGGCCAGTAGTTTCTGAACATAATTCCCTGCAGAACCTAAATTATTACATGAAACTCTGCTCTGTATTTCAATGACTAATTGGTGTAGCACTGTGCACTCATTTATCTCGCTCAGGCACCAGGAAATAGAAGATAACAGAAGATGGGAGTTGAAAAAGCTGTCGGACAGGTGAGTTAGAAATGGGATGAGAAGGATCGCATAGCTTAAGGTTAGCTTCAAGAGACTAGTGAGCTAAAGTTTAGATTTGATACTGAATTCCAGTCAAAGTACTTGTAATCATGTATGCAGTTGTCACAGATTCATGGTCTGTTTTGGATATTCAGGAAATATTCACATTAAGAAAACCATCTGTGTCTGAGCATAATTATAGTTAAAATCTTGCAAGATGAGAAGATTGACTTCCGAATTTTAACAAAAGAGGTTTTGGGTTAAAGATTCCATCCTTTAAAGTATGTTCATTGTTCCTTAATGACAGATTAGTAGAAGACTCTGAAAGATTAGAATACTGAAGGTGGCACACTAGTTGTGCTTAAAAATCTTTGTGTAACCTCTTCCTGTATCTTTTTGTTTAACTGTACACTTCAATTCTTCTCTTTACCTGTAAAAAGCAATCTGGTTGCATTCCTTAAAGGTACTTTTCTCCACAGCCTCATCTTGGACACTAGAAAGAACAGATAAAGAAAATGTTTATATGTGTTCACCAAACACCTGCTGAACGATCACATAACGGGCCCCCCTCAAGAGTGGTAAGGATGAAAGAGGGTGCAGGCAACTGTCGGTGACATAAAACGTGATGGACTTTGAACTAATGGGTTTGGATATGGGAAGAATCTCTCACACAACTAGTTCCAAGCTAAACCACTTCCTTATAAACTTCGATAAATTTGGCCAACAACTGAATCCACGACTAACAAAGCTGATCTTCAGCATAACTGGATTCTTGGGGGTTTTAATTTTGAAGCCAATTTTCCCCCCTGTGGTTCTTTCAGTTAATTAACTTCCAGTAGTGAGACCAGCCAAAAAAGTCAAGATTGTAAGAAAAGACACCAACACTGCACCCTTCTCCTCCACCTGCAATTGGACCAACGAGACAGGGAGGCTTATCACACAGACTTGCTAACAGCTTTATGTCAGTTCTAGGCTTGAGGTAACCTTTAGATCTATTAGATAACAGTAATTTTCTTGGCTCTGCTTAAAAAAAATGTACTGCCAGTTGTGCCTACCATCAACGTACTTCCCCGGAAATGCTACTGCCACACTCAGAATAACAGACAAATAGCAGATGTTTAACAAATACTTCTTAATTATACACACCTATAATTAATTACGCAGCCACGAAGACTAGGCACAGTTACTGTAACCTAAGTGTTAACAGATCTGAATTAGTACTGGAGACGTCACCTATTCAGTCAGTTTGCCTGTTCCCGTTTTAGCCTGAAGACACAAGTGCCCTGTTGGGTTTTCCCACCAGGCTCAGCGGGACGCTGTTGCCAAATTTAACACCCTGCGATTCGACTACTCTCTAGGGTTGCAGCCTGCTCCCCATCTATCCTGCGAGATGCAAAACCTGCCCGTGCGGTCCTCCCTCCGCGGCCGGGTGCACAGGATGGCTTTGCCCGGGCAGGGGCGGCGAAGACAGCAGCGCTACGGCCCCCGCCCGCTCCCAGCCCCCGCTCGACTTCTGCGGTTGAGCACGCTCCGCGGAAAGCGGAGGAGCCACTCGGCAACACCCGGAGCGAGAAGGCGGCCGACCAAGGAGCCGCTACCGGGCAGCATTACCTGACTTCCCCTGCCGTGACTGCCTCCATGGTGGAGCTTCCCCGACCGCTCGCCCACTGCCGGTGGCGGGGCCCGGGAGGCTCCCCAGAGGGACGGTTGGCAGCCGGGGGAGCGAAGAAGCTCCTCCCGTAACGGCCGCGCCTGGCAGGTGCTGGCAGCCCCGGCCCTGCGGTCTGTCACCAGTAAAGTTAGGGGCGGCGATAACCCGGGCCCAGCCGCGGAACGGCTCCGCCCCCCGTGTCGCTCCTGCCGGCCCGCGACAGCCGCGTTCCCCCGCGGGGAGCGGAAGAGGCGCGGCCAGCGCAGCGGCGGCCTCCGTGCGGCGGGATGGCGGCGGTGCCGCGTTCCGGGAGGTGTCGACGGCCCGGGGTCGTCCTGCTGCGGTTGCTGGCGCTGCTGCTGCTGGTGGGCGCGGCGGGGGCCGGGCAGCGTTCCAAATGGCGTCTTCCAGTGCTTATGGTGAGTACGGGGAGTGCGCCCGGGGTGCCGAGCAGGGACGCGGGAGAGCTGCGGCCTGTCGCTGCCGCTCTTCTGCGGTCCGGCCCGCGCCTGTGCGGAGCCTGCCCGTTCCCAGGGCAGGTGCGAGGGCGCTGGGTCGCGACGTAGGTATTGTGCTGCCGCCGGGGCCCTCTGCCAGGCTTAAACCACATTTGGCGGGTCGGCGGTGGCGACAGGGGAGAGAAAGCTTTTGCTGGAATTAGTGTCCGTAGTCGGCGGAGGGAACGTGGCCCATGTGAGGCCGTAGAGACAGAGACGACTTGTCTGGCTGGGGCTCGGCCTTGGTGGGGCCTGTGCGAGGAGGGGGCGCCCCGTGCCGGCCGGGCCCCACGGTTAGTCTGCCCGTGTGGCCTGGCATCGGGCCCCTGAAACCGTGAACCGAAAGAGATGTGGGCCTCTGAGGAGGGGAGGGGATTCCTAGCACGCCTGTTAGACCGTGTATGTATGAAGTTGCGTCGAGGAAACCTGTTTTACCTCACGTTAAACCTAGCTTTAGCACGCTATAGAATGGGATAACTTTACGTGAGGCTCTTAAGCTTCAGGAGGGAAAGTAAAGGATCATCGTGAATAGTGCTGCTGGTTCTTGGAGGTTTCTTTCTGTGTGTTGGGTGGTGCAGACCTTCTGATCACTAACAAAAAGCCAAGCATTTCACCAAATGTGAAATTACTTCAGTTTTGCAGAAGAAAAAGCTTCACAAATCAGCTTTAAAAGCAGATTGAAGGGGTGGTGAAGCATGACTGGAAAATCCAGTAAGGCTAGCTTCTGGTTTGGCATGCACTTACGTTGCAGTATTGACTTAAAACTCAGAATGGAAGATGATATTTACTTAAGCTCAGTGACAGTAAGCCTACTAATAATTTTTCTTTTTTTTTTTTTTTTTTGTACTTTTACAGGGGAAGAAATTTAACTTTGGGAAGATTCTCTTCAGCAATACAACAATTTTCCTGAGATGTAAGTGGTTACATGGGATTAACTTGTTCTCTGCTCTTTGACACCTCGATCTCTAAAATCTGGGACTCAAGACACTGTGAAGTGTCTAGCTGCAGCACTGGATGTAAGCTGCTTGATATGGTTGGATGTGACAACAGTCTTGAAACTTCCCAATCGTTACCTGTTTAGGCTGTAGCAGAAATTAATGGTTCATTGCATATCCTCTGAAGAGGGCAAGACGTGCAATGCGAGCACCACTTCATTTCGGTCAGTGGGTAATCAGGTGTGGGCTCTGCTGAGCTTGTGCTGTGAGCTTTGCTTTCTCTGTCTTTAGGTATGCTGAATTCCCCCAGCTAGGAGATATGGTGCCTACTGGAGCGAAGCTGTTTGTATTGTAGGGTGACTGATGCCAGTGTGTGGGAGGCAGTGCTTTTTGAGGCCCTGTTCCTCTTCATCTGGATGCTTCTGAGAGGGTTGCACTCTATGGCAGAGCCCTTCTGAGAGCTGGTCTGTGCTACAGAGCAAACATATTTGCAGCCTTCTCATTTATTCTTTCTGTTTATTGCTCTTTGCTGATGTGACCAGGATTTGGGGTTATGGAGGTTACTGCTTAAAGTAGAATTTCTGTAAAATTGCCCTCCTGTTGCTGAATGTGAGGACGGCATTTAGATGGCAAGAAGAGGATATAGGTGACCTCTGAAAGTGACTAGGTGATTTGGAAAGGCTTGAAATCTTCCCCAGGCACTGAGCACTTTAAGGGGTTGTGAACACCAGTTCTTATCATGGCAGGGGGAGGGGGAAGCTGTTTGATCTGCAGCTGCTAGTTGGATGGTTATACAGGTGCAGTGCCTGTGAATGCCATTCTGCTCTTGTAGCCAATGAAGCAATAAAAGTCACTTTAGATACAATTAAGGAGTAATTAGAGTAATTATTAGTGAAGGTCCACTGTGTCAGGGTTAAGGATTTTCCACTTGTCAAAGGTAGCTCACATAGTGAGTTTTGTGTACTGCAGCAGAATGTTTGTAAGTGTGCAGCTGCAGGGTCAAAATGTAGAAATCCTCTTGGGGAAAAGGAGAAGGAATTTGAAAGGGGGTTTGGAGGTTTGGTAGGTGTTAGGCTTTCTTGTCTGAAGTGAAAAATACCTACCGCATTTATGCAAGCACACTAAGATGTGAGTTCCTGCAGTGATGTGTGTGGGAAGTCCATAATCATGAGGGTTACAGCTGAAATAACCAAGAGAAGGAAGGAACTAGGGCACAGAGAAAAGGATGTTTGTTACAAGACAAGTTTGTGGTAGATCTGTCAGTAAGAATTTGATCCCCTGTGTCTTGATGTGGAACTTCAGCTACACTATGCTGCCAGGTTTTAAAACAGGCATTAAGCCTTAAAAATCTTCAGTGAAAACACCTGTTTTACATACCAGTGTGATTAAAAGATTTACATGAATTTGGATAATGAATCCCTAAAAGTAGAAGGAGCAAAGACTAGGAACTTAATTGTTGTTTTTTAGCCTAGATGATACTTAAACTGCATCTAATAATGGAAGGCTTCAGCTTTTACATATTGTGTCTGTGTGGAAACTTGTCTCTCTTGTTTGCTGTCTGTTGCCACTTCCATCTGCTCTGTGATATTTGTTTGGATGATGTGGCTGTTCTTGCCAAACATGAAGAACTCATATTTTTGGTGAGCACCTGCACCTCTTCCTCCTTTTTCGTTGCACTTCTTGATTATGTTTCTTTTTTTGTGTGTTGTGTATTGGTGTCCGATGCTTTAGACTTCTGACTGTTAGGACTGCCACTGGTGTTTAGTATTGTGAATAATGAATTTATATTTATCTACTACTTTTCTCAAGTGTTGTTCTAGAAGGCATCTGCTTTTCTATCTGGGACCATGGTAGAAATTCTGTACTCTGTAAATGACTACAAAGACTGCATTTGTGTTGAGTGTTGCTGGTTTTGTTTGAAGGGTAAGGAATTTAGATTTCCATGTTGTTGAATTCAATAAATGCCATGGATGCTTTTTCTGTCTTTACTACTTAATTTTCAAGGTTTCTGTAGTTTCTGATGCTTGCAGATATTGGCCAGTCACAGCCTATCTTTACCTTTCGTTGGTGTTACTTCTGAAGGTAGATTTTCAATCATCTTACTTGCTTTTAGGTAAAAAGGTCTTTAAAGACTGTGAATCCCTCTTTTTTTTTTTTTGTGAGATTCCTTTCAGATGTTCTCATTAGATTAATTTTATCAGAAGTGCCTTTGTCTTCCAACAATTTGCCATCTACCTCTGTCATTGCAGTGTTTGTGTTGCTTCTTGGTTTCTTTATTGTGCCCTCTGCAGCATCCAGGGCTCTGTGGAGAATGTGTGCCTTGTTTTCATGCTTACTATGAGACATCATAAGGAAACCCTTTACTTTTCAGTGATTGCATTCCAGACTTTTTTTGTTGTTATTCTTTGGCTTAGAGACTCAGTTGAGGTTTTAGCTCTGCATAAACTTGCTTTAGTGGTCATGTGGTTTGCTGTGGGGTTATGGCTCCACGGCAAGGTCTTTTTTGCATTGCATTTTTTACTTGCAGTGGTCATGATGGAAACATTCAATAAAAGCTCTGTACATGTGTATGATGCACTGGTATCTTCAGAAAGTGCTGTCACCTAGCAGAGACTGAGATGAAGAGTAAAATCAGTGAACAGAAGTAGTTCTAGCTCAAACCAGGACAACATGGAACAAATTTGAGGTTGTCTAATCTGAGATAAGTGTCTGTAAAGGTGTGGGGACTCCTAAGCCCCTAGAAACATACTGTCAACTTGAAATGAGTTTTGCCTATTGACTGGCAAAACCTGAGCAGTCATCTATATGTCTCTTCCAAGGCTGAATAATCACTGCTCATTCTGTTTACAAGTAAAGCTTACCTTCTTAATGTCAAACTTAGCAGGCTTCATTTTCAGAATGAGGTTTGAAACAAAAATCTTTTCCCCTACCCACGTGCTTCAGAAGTCTTGTGTAGAAAGTTTTCATATTGCTCTTTATAGGTAGTATTGCAATTTTGACAGCTAACATGTAGATGGTTTGTTTGTCTTTTGGGAGTGTGGGAAGGTGGATGTTGGCTTGCAGAAATACTTTTTAATTTGTTTTCTTGCTGATGGTATTAGTTTATTTAAATTATCTGTGTGAATTGCCCGCATTTGGAAAGGGAAATCCTTTGGTGGATTGTAATCACAAGACATGATTGCTGTGCTCTTGCCTGGTATTTCAGTTGCTGAAACATCCCTGATTGTCTTGAGAACAAAAAGGTTTCCAAATGACCTTCAGCTCTTTAATATAATTATGTAAGGCTATAGTGGAACACAGTTTTCCATATGCTGCTTTCTTTCACTGAACAGCAATGGATTGCATGAGCAACTGTTTTTCAATTGTTTTGCTTTCAGTTTTGTGTTTAAAAGAAATATAATTATGCTAGTTGGGCAGAGAATGGGAGGAAAGGCATGGCAGGTAGGGATTGCCTTACATCTTCTTACCTGTTTTTTTTTTTTTGTTTTGTTTTGTTTTGTTTTTTGTTTGTTTTTTCAGTTGAAGGAGATGAAAAAGCTTGTGATCCCTCCCAGAATTTCACCATTACTTGGTACTTAAGATACTCAGACTGCTACAATGAAGTCTTCAACTTTGGGGTAAGAGTTATTTTTGAAAAAATGTGGGCTACGATTTCTGGGGGTAGGCAGATCTTGGGGGGAGGGGATTGCAGGTGTTTCGCTTGTATCCTCACTGGTTTTGGGGCTTAAGAGACACACACTTTGCCTTTAGAAGATAATAAGCTTTTGATTGTTGAGAATGGGGTGAAAATGAATTCATCATAGCTTGCTGGAATTACTGACTTTTCTGGGTTTTGAGTAAGGTGGAAGTGTTTCACAGAATCACAGAGTGTCAGGGGCTGGAAGTGACATTAAAAGCTCATCCAATCCCATCCCCCTGCCAGAGCAGGATCATCTATACCAGATCGCACAGGAACACATCCAGGCAGATTTTAAATATCTCCAGAGAGGGAGACTCCACAAGCCCCTTGGGCAGCCTGTTCTAGTGCTCTGTCACCCTCACAGTGAAAAAAATTCTCCTCGTGTTTAAATGAAACTTCCTGTGCCTCTGCTTCCACCCATTGCCCCTTGTCTTGTCACTGGGCATCACTGCGTAGAGCCTGGCTCCATCCTCCTGTCACTCAAGCTTTACATATTTATAAACATTGATAAGGTCACCTCTCAGTCTCCTCCAAGTTTCTCAGGATCCTTTTAAACCCAGAAGCTTAGGTAAATTCATTGAGTGGGAGTTTACAGTAGATGAAAATATCACGTAGAACAATGCTTAATGACAGGAGAAATTGACTATTTTCACATCTAGTTTAAATGTTCTTTGTGGATGTAGATTGCAAGTACTAGGAATTTACACAATGCATAGTGTTCCTGTGAAGTGTGGTGGGACACAAATGTAGCTTATGCCCTGTAACACCATTGCTATGTTTACTTAATGATGACAGTTGTAACTACTAACCCAACATAGTACTAGGTTCTTTAATCATGTACAGTTTGTGTAGATGGAAGTTTATGCTGGCTGCTTCACCTCCAACGCAGGAACAGTGGATTTCTTTCTTTTTTTTTTTTAAATTGGATACACATTCTTATGGAAAGCTTGTATAGATTTTTTTGGCCCTCATTATTACAGTCTTCTGTGGTCTTCATGGCCTTTATCCTATTAAATTCGATTCAAGAGTGTGTGAAGAGCGAAGTTGTGGGGCTTTCTAGGTCTTGCAGCTGCTTACTAAGATATATTTGATATGTTGGATGTGAATCTAAGTTCTATTGTATGCTTGGCAGGATGAACAAGCAGAGTACTATTTTGGGGCTACTTCTGAAGAGCATCCAGGCTGGTCAGGATATTATGCCACAGCTTCTCTTCTCTTTTCAAATTGCTCTGAGCTCTTCAGGCCTCAGGTATGGGCTGAAACTTCAGTTTGTTCTGACCTCATAACATGTACAGAAATGTTGTAGCTCCTGTTAGATGCATTGGCATCCTGTGTAAGTATCTAGGTTGGGAGGTACTTGTTTTTATCTGTTTATGGCAACCAAACTGCAACGATTATTTCTTAGTTCTGCTTTACTTTTTGCTTGTTGTTCAGTATCTGGCCCACTATGAAGGAGCAGGGGGTGTACCACCCAAAAACCACTGTAAAATTCTGTGGTTTTTTGTTTTTTGATTCTGTATTCTGAATTTGTTTCCCTTAGAAAAGGCTGCTGCTAGCTAACTAGAACTGTGAACTTCCCACTAACTTGGATGGATAAAGGACTGGCAATTTTTAGTCAGATCATGTTCATTTATAATAATGGAAAGAGTCTTGAGAAGTGGATTATTTAATCACTGATAGCAGGTTAAAACAATGAAAATAAGTAGTGCTAAAATTTGTTTGAAACAAATCAAATGGAAGAGAGGAGATGATGCTAAACAGGCTCTATGCCAGCTGTCTTTCACCATGTGAAGCTGTGTAATCATAGCAGTGACTGTATCAATGTAATGGTGTGCTTAATTTAAAAATTCAAGGCAAATGGTGTAGTGTTGCATCTATTCAGCCATGCCTAGTACAGACAAAAGGCTGTGGATAGAGAATACTGGAAATGTCTCATAATTATTGAACCTACTGTTGTGAGGGTCTGTTTTGTTTTTTCAAAGGAACAAGGCATGCCTAAAGGTGACTTGAAAAGGGGTTTTAATAGTCTGTTTCATGTCTCTGATTCCTTTGACACATGATGACAGCTTGAAAGGTTTTAAAAATTCTATATATATTGTATACTGCCTGGTTTTTGTGTTTAATAGTATGAGAAGTGTCAGTTCTAGTTTTGCTTGGTTTTATAAAACAGATGTTACGGATTTAGCTGTGTAATGTAAATTTGGGTATTTTAACCAAATGCTCAGGTTGGTGAAACTGAGTTTTTACAAATCTTCAACTTCAAAAAGTCTACTGAAATTTTAAGAGAAGACATTCGTCTCAGCTTTGCAGAAATTTCTCCTTTTGATTCTTCATGTCTTGTGGTATAGCAGCTTCAATAGGTGTCAAGTCACTGTAGTTTGGGAGAGTTGGCAAAATCTGGATAGCTAATAGGCACCCATTCATGTAGAGACTTTCCTTGCAGAAATCTCCAAATCATGTCTCAATCTGTGTGGACTTTATCTAGTAATGGAGATACCCAACAGACTTGTACTATGAAAATTCAAGTGGCTTTGCTTCTATCGTATCTGTGGGTCCATTTCTAAAAGTATAGAACTGTTCTCTGAAGGGAGGAAAATCAACATTCAAATGATGAAGTATTAGTCTTAAGTATTCAAGAGTCCCTCAACAAAAGGACAGTTGTTTAATTTAGAAAATGAAAACCCTCTAATACAACTGTTCAGAGAATCATTCCTTGTAAGTGGATTTACTGGAAACTGTTCTGGTAGTGTCAAGGTAGTATAAAGTGCTTATAAAAGCTGTATCTTTCTTATGTCTTGCAGACTTTCTATAAAGAATTTGTACATCCAGAGCCTCTCTCACCTGAAAAGCAAGAGGTAAATTTTGCTATTTTTTTCCCCTTCTAATAGAACAGATAGTTTTGGCATATTGGTTTATATTATTTTCTGTTTTTTTTCAAGGGCTTGAAAGATAAGAAGGAGAGTGGAGGAAATCACACAATGGTGACAGATAAAACTGTATGTATATTGAATTTAAATCTGGCTTGGAATCCAGCAATTCTAATTTGTGGGGTTTATTGCTGTTGTGTTTTAGATTTTGTTTGTTTGGTGGGTTTTGTCTGTGTTTCAGTTTGTGGTTTGCTATTGCTTTGCCTGTTTGTGTTTTTTTACTTAATTGCTGGTAGCATTTACAGAGATGGTGCAATTTTGACACCTGGATGATTTTTTTTTTCAGCTTGAAACTAGGTAGCACTGTGTTGAAAAACAAAATAACTGCTTCTATGTGTCAAATGAAGAACTTGCACCACTCCAACTCATGTATAAATGAAAAGAGTTTTTTTTTTTCATAGTAGTCAAAGTAATCATTGCTGTGCTCCATTTTAAGTGATTAATAATACCTATATAATGTTTGTTTTCATCTTTACCTAGGCAGTCATTTAAAACATTATACCTAACTGGTTGAGTGATTACTTTTGATTTTCAAATATGTTAGTATTTTTACTACTTAATGGTCAAGTCTTAACCAGGAACAATTGTCAAGTTAACTTGAAATTTAATATCCTGGATGTCAACAAAGAAAACGTGTTTAACGTCCTGTGTACTTAAAGGGCCACTTACCTTATTAAAGCTAAACCATAAATAGCTTTGTGTGCAACTGTGAAATAAGGAATCAGTGCAGCAAGTGATGGAGAGCCTTAAAAGGAAAAGTGCTGTATATTTTCTTTGAAGTTTACTATGTTTTTAACTAAGTCAATGGCAACATAAAATCTTTCTCTTTTTTCATACATAGAGTTCTGTTGGGTTTATATATTGTAGTCAGAAGGCTTCTTAAAAAATGCCTGCTCTTAATACTGAAATCTTTCTGGAGATGCTGTTGCAAAGAGTGTCTTTGTGATAATTCTGCAGTGGTCTTGTGAATGGTATGCGTGTAGATAGTTTTAACCTTGAAGCTCTTGATAAATATTGCAGTTTCTAAGATGGCCAGAACTTCTTCAGTTGGGAAGTTAACAGTTGGTGTATGTTGGAGATGGTTTTGGTGTGGGCTGGTTTTTGCCCTTTTTTTTTTTTTCCAAGCATGCAAATATTTTTCTGGATAAGCTTCCTCTTGTTAGTTCATTGGCAGGGTTTGAGTCTTCTAGGTGTGAGAGCTGTTGCAGGGGCAATAGTAATTTCCATAAGAGGTGACTACTTTTAACTACCTCTTCTATCTTAAACCGTAACATTTAGCCTTCATCGGGGAGCTCAGTTATATGCAGATATGCTGTTGTCAAACAGTTGATTTCAGGATGAAAGAAGTATCTCTGTGATGGTCCTAATGTTTCTAGACTGAAGGTGAGGAATAGAATGCTTTGCTGAATTCTTTGTAGCTTTTTCAGTATCTTTGAGATGCGTCTTGCAGTAATCCAATATTAAACTTGCAAATAAACCCTGACTGCTTCCCAGATCTCCGAGTAATTATCTTCTGTAATCAAACAACTAAATTTCAAATACTATGTCTAAAAGTAGATTTGGAATTTACATATGAAATATTTATTAATATGTTTTAGATCTAGGGTGAGAACTTTATTTTAACATGGAATGTATCAGCCATGTACAGCAAGTCTGCTGTTGCCTTTTTAGTGTCTTCTTTGCCATGTGCTATCTACATGTAGACATTTTATTTTCAGGCAATGAATGCTGTTATGAAAACTTGGCGAGATGGGCCATATATATTTATCGTGCAAATTAGTTCAACTGCAAAGGATTCTACTACCAGAGTTAAAAGAACGGAGAGAACACCACCTTCCTCCTATCAAAATAAGCCCTTTACAAGTAAGGTCACTGTTTTTACAGTAAGCTAACATTACATTGCCATTTTTTATGTATACCAGGCTGAGCATATTCTGTGTACTTTAATATTTTAGGGTGAGTTTCATAAGACATTGTCTTCTACTTCACACATCTGTAAGCATTGCCCATTACTATCATAAGAAATTATGTAGTTGTTAGTGTCTGGGAGATTCTAAGACTGTTAGTATGTCAGTTTAATAATGGAAGTAGAGAGTAATTCTAGCAGTCGAATTTTGAAGGCTTGTTGTTGTTTTAAAACTGTCCAGACCAGTAATTTATATTAGTAAGCTCCAATCATGTAGAATAATGCAAAGATCTTGGCATACCTGTGTTAGCAGGGGGGCTGGACTAGGTGCTCTCAAGAGGTCCATTCCAACCTGTACCATTTCATGATTCTATTGTAATTGTCACCTTTAAATTCTAGTATAATAACAGGATATTAGGGGTTGGAATGGACCCAAGGAGATGGAGTCCAACTCCTCTGACAGAGCAGGACAATACTATCTAACACAGATGACAGAGGAACACATCCAGGCAGGCCTTGAAAGTGTCCAGAGAAGGAGAGACTCCACGACCTCCCTGGGAAGCCTATTCCAGTGTTCTGTGACCCTTACAGTAAAGAAGTTCCCCCTTGTGTTGAGGTGGAACCTCTTTTGTTACAACTTACACCCATTGCTCCTTGTCTTATCACAGGGAGCAAGTGAGCAGAGCCTGTCCCCCACTCCTGGCCAGCCTTCAGATACTTATAAACATTTGTCAAATCCCCTCTAAGTAGTCTTTTCTCCAGACTAAAAAGCCTGAGGTCCCTCAGCCACTCATAAGCCATGCCTTCCAGTCTCCTAATCATCCTTGCAGTCTTCCACTGATACTATGATACTACTATGATCCCTGTCCCTCTTAAACTGGAGAGCCCAGAACTGAACGTAGTATTCGAGATGAGGTCTCACTAGGGCAGAGTAGAGGGGGAGGAGAACGCTCCCTGATCAGCTGGACACACTCTTCTTCATACACCCCAGGATCCCATTGGCCTCCCTGGCCACAAGGGCACATTGCTGTGCCATGGTTAACTTGTTAGCCACCAGGACCCCCAGGTCCCTCTCCACAGAACTGATTTCCAGCAGATCACCTCTCAGCCTGTACACTGGTGGAGTTTGTTATTCTTCCCCAGATGCAGGACTCTGCACTTGTCCTTGTTGAACTTCATCTGGTTCCTCTGTGCCCAGCTCTCCAGTCTGTCCAGGTCTCTCTGGGTGGCCACACAGCCTTCAGCTGTATCAGCCAAGCCTCCCAGCTTGGTGTTGTCAGCAAACTTGCTGAGCAGACACTCTGTGCCCTCATCAATGTCATTGATGAAGATGTTGAACAGGGCTGGCCCCAGCACTGATCCCTGGGGGACAGCACTAGTCACAGCTCTCCAGCTGGACCTGGCACCATTGATCACCACCCTCTGAACTCTGTCTTGCAACCAGTTTCTAATCCACCTCACTATCTGCTCTTCCATCCCACACTTCCTTGGCTTGCTCACTAAAATGTAATGGGAGATGGTGTCAAAGGCCTTGCTAAGGTCAAGATAGACTAAATCCACTGGATTCCCTGAATCTACCCATTCACTGATGGCATCATAAAATGCTATCAGATTAAGCATGACTTTGCCTTGGTAAATCCATGCTGACTACTGATAACCTTCTTCTCTTCCAAATACCTTGAGATACCCTCCACCAGGAGCCGCTCCATCATTTTTCCAGGGATGGAGGTGAGGCTGACTGGTCTACAATTTCCTGGAACCTCTTTCTTGCCCTTTTTGAAGACTGGAGTGACATTGGCTCTCCTCCAGTCCTCAGGCACATCTCCTGTCTGCCATGATTTGGCAAAGATGAGGAAGAGTGGTAAAGCAATAACATCAGGCAGTTCTCTCAGCATCCTTGGGTGCATCTCATCAGGGCCCATGGACTTGTGAATGTTTAATTTGTGTAACTGATCCCTAACCCAGTCTGCACTGACCAGTGGGGAGCGTTCCCTCCTCCAGGCTTCCTCTCCTTCATCCAGGGTCTGGAGTACATAGGGGAGTTCAGCCTTAGGTGTAAAGACTGAAGCAAAGAAGGCATTCAGCAACTCTTCCTTCTCTACATCCTCAGTTATCAAGGCTGCCTCCTTGTTCAGCAGTGCCCCCACACCTTCCCTGTGCTTCCTTTTTCTACTAATGTATTTGAAGAAGCCCTTCTTGTTTTGTTTTACTTTACATTGCCAGCTTCAGTTCCAAGAGGGCTTTGGCCTTCCTTGTAGCTTTCCTTCAAGCCCTGACTACTTCTCTGTAGTTCTCCCAAGGGACCAGTCCTTTCTTCTGTGAATTGTAAGATTTCTTCTTCCCTGAGATTTTCTTTAGGAGCTCCTTATTCAACCATGCGGGTCTCCTAGCACATCTACCTGATTTTTTATTTGGGAGAACACACCTAGATTGGGCTTGGAGCAAGTGGTCTTTAAAAATTAGCTAACTTTCTTGGGCTCCTTTACTCTCCAGAGCCTTAGCCTATGGGATTTCTGCAAGCATGTCCTTGAAGAGCACAAGGTTAGCTCTGTGGAAGTCCAAGGTTGTTATTCTACTTGTTGGTCTGATTCTACCCTTTAGAATACTAAACTCCACCATGTCATGGTCACTGTCCCCAAGGCTCTCAACCAGTCCCTCCTTATTAGTTAATACAAGGTCCAGCGGTGCACCTCTCCCTGTTGATTCCTCCACTACCTGCATCAAGAAGTTATCAGATACACTGCAAGAGCCTTTTGGACTGGCCTGACTGTGTGATCTTCCCAGCAAATGTCAGGGTGATTGAAGTCTCCCATGAGTACCAAGGAGTTAGCTCTAGAGGCTACCTCCAGCTGTCTGTAGAAGGCCTCATTAACATCTTCCTCTTGGTCCTGGTGGTCTATAGTAAACCTCTACAACAATTTTGTCTCCTTTTCCACATCCCCTAATTCTTACCCATGAACTTTCAACCTGTTCTGCCCCCTGCCTTGGACGGAACTCAGCACATGTGTTGCTCTCACACATAGAGAGCAACTGCCCCACCTCCTCTTGCTGGTCTATCCTTCCTGAACAGTACGTAGCCATCCATGACAACATTCCAGTCGTGGGAGCTGTCCCACCGTGTTTCAGTGCTGGCAGTTATATCACAGTCATTCAGCCTAACACAGATCTCCAGCTTCTCCTGCTTATTCCCCATGCTCTGTACATCGGTGTATAAGCATTTCAGGGAGGGAGTTAGTCCATTATCTTCCATTCTTGCTGTCTCACCATTCCTAGCCCCTTCCATGGTCCCTAACCTAGCTCCCAACATACAAATGATGTATGTAATACTGTAATGATAACCTAGCCAAACTTTAAAGTAGTTTGGAAACCCCCTCTTAAAAGGTAACTTGTGTGAATCTCCAACACAAATGACTTCTAATACTACTGTGAGTTACTTGGTAATGGAGCATGTAATTTTAATTGCATGCTTCTAGTTGAGTGTGTTATGAATCTTAACTTTCTTTGATAAAGTGCAAGTCAGATTTAAAAGTTACGTGACGATTTGGAATTTCTTCAAGTAAAAATCAGTTAAGTACTTTATCCTGGTTTTCTCCTTTTTGATTCTTGCTCATTTTGTTGTTTGTGGGGTTTTTTTGACAGTGACAGTAGAACTGAAGGGGCCATATGAGTATCTCTCACTTGCAGACTATCCTCTGATGATTGTAAGTAAACCAGCTTTTTTTTGACCTGTAAAGTCAGTTGATTTGAATTTAAGTACTCTCAGGAAAAAAAAAAGACAATGTCTCAGAAAAAAACCATTTAGTAGAGAGAGAGTATGTGTGGGGTTTGCCATTTTCTTTAGTGATTTTGTGTGTGTGTGGTTGTACCGAATACAGTGTCAGGCAAACAGATTTCACACTTTCACATTTGCCGCTGTTGCCTTTCTCTGTATTGTTTGACTTGATTCTTGTCAATCTGCAGTTCCAGAAGTTAGTAGTGTCATCAGTTTTAAACTGACCAGTTTACAGATGCTATTTGACTCCTTTGCTCTTATCTTAGAAAATTTGTTATTCTATACTTTATTCACAGCTACCCTTTCATTTGTTACTGCTTTCTTTGTTCTTCTACAGCTTAATCTTTCTTCTTCCACCAGCTGTCTTATACACCACAGGCAGGTTCTTAATGCTGCCTAACAGTGAAAGCATAACTGAACTACAAAGGGCTAATCCCCTTCTTCTTCAGAGGAATTGTTGACTTGATTCCTAGTTGCCTCTGTTGGTGAGGCTAGGAAAACAAAGGAGCTTAAATATTTATGTAGTCTAAATAGACTTTAGCTGGGGATCGATATCAAGGTTTCTAGCCTGACTTTGTTGGTGAGGATGGCCTGCAAGTAGGAGAGCCTGACAGCATTTCAGAAACGTATTTTACTTCCTGTAGAAGTAAAAAGCCTCCAGCAGCTCTACTGGCAAGCAATTCAGTAGTGTGAATATCCCTATGTGGCAGTTCCAGCAGAAGGCCTGCCTAAATGTTTCTGCATGTGAGCTAGCATGCCTGGGTCCTAGCCAGTTGAACTGCATGAATTAGCCAGACGTGAAAATCACTAAGCTGTTATACTAAGGAAAGTGTTTTCAGTTTGAAAGTGTCAGTGGATTGTGCAGTTAAATTGAATACTTGCTTTGTTTAAAAAAAATCTTCTTTTTGCAAGAGGAGACTTCTTATTTCTGCCTTATGTTTTTGCTGAGTGTTTTGTGCTATTGATTTGTCTCATTTCCTTCTTTATAAAGACTTAACTTGCTCTGGTGTGGTGCTGTCATTTAGAAAATTCAGCACTGAGTAGCATTCCTAAGATTGTTGTTTGCTGTAGGAAACTGTGAAAATTCTTCTGAAGCAAGTGACTGAAAAAAATGACTATAAAATGATAACATTTAAATGAAAACCTGGGTACCTGATTCAATTTCAGATTTTTTTTCTTGGTCAGAAGGAAATTAACTTCTGAGACTAGTCGTCAAATTATTTCGTTACAACCATCAGTTGTATTTGCGTTCTGCAGAATGGTCATAGAATGATTTGGGTTGGAAGGGACCTCCAAAGGTCTTCTAGTCCAACTGCCTTGCAGCAAGCAGGGACATCCTCCATTAGATCAAGTTGCCCAGAGCTCCATCGAGCCTGACCTTGAGTGTCTCCAAGGATGGGGCCACAACCGTGTCCCTGGGCAACCTGTTGCAGTGTTCCACTACCCTTATGGTAAAGAACTTCCTCCTAAATTTGCTCTTCTCTTATTTAAAACCATTGCCCCTTGTCCTATGATTACAGGCCTTTGTAAACAGTCTTTTTCCAGCCTTCTTGTAGGCTTCCTCTAGGTACTGGAAGGCTGCTGCTAGAATGATGTGTAAAGGTGACCTCAAAGTGTATTTGCAGAACACTGTAAATGTACAATGAAATTGCTGATAAAAATAGGTGAGAAAGGGTGGGATTTGTAGTACTTGATGATTTTCCTGAGCTCTTATCTGAGTTTTTGAAAGCTAGTTGCTATCTTGTTTAGGAAAATTGCCTTTGAATAAATTGGCAGACTGCTCTTCAAGAGAGAAATTGCTCAGAAATTCAATTAATTATTCCCTTTGTTGGCAGTGAGAAATAAGATTGTCACTGTGAAAGAATCCAGAGGAGACAGATGAAGGGATGCTTGTCCTAGCCACTTAATTTATATAAAAGCTTCAAAAGTTGCTATACTCAGGGAGAAAATAGAGCTGTGTAACAGCTGTGGAATGGAAACAAGGAGATGCCTTTCTCAGTCTGAGGTTTCTGTGTCCTGCTTCTTTTTATGTAATAGTTTTTCATGGTGATGTGCATCGTGTACGTATTCTTCGGGGTTCTGTGGCTTGCATGGTCAGCGTGTTACTGGCGAGATCTCCTGAGGATCCAGTTCTGGATTGGTGCTGTTATCTTCCTGGGAATGATCGAGAAAGCAGTTTTCTATGCAGAGTTCCAGAACATCCGCTACACCGGGGAGTCAGGTGGGTAGCAATTACAGGTTACTGTTTAATTGGTGGGGCAGAGGACTAATGGCTTGTGCTAAACTGGGGTGACAGATGCATATTGAGGATTGTTTTGCAGACAGAGTTACGTAGTTTTAGGGTTTATTTTTGATATATTATGAGTGTAATGAGCTGTGTTCTCCTAAGGCTAAAATGCTGTTGCTTACTCTGACTCCTGAGTTTAGTTTCTTAAAGATGTAGAGTTGCCAGATTCTGGAGACAGTTTACTGTAGTGCTGGCTTAGAGTTTGAAATAAGGGTTCCTAAGTGTAATTGATCTCTGACAGTTGGTATTTGCCTTAGAAAGAGACTTTGAAATGCTTTGTTCGACATGACAGGATTGCAGATAACTTTTGGTATTCAGCCCTTGGCTGGATGAGCCATCTTAAGGAATTCTCTCCACCTAATGCTCTGGGACTCTGGTTTTAAGTTTTTAGGATGGGTGCATACAAATGCATCTCTGCAATTAAGACTTCATTATTAGCTTCTTTAATTTGCCACACCCACACACAATTTGGTAGTTGACTTGTTTGTGAGATAGTCCAGGCTGATCTGATCTTACGGATAAATATTTTGTGGATCATTTACTCTCCACTTGCTGTGGATCTAAAATTTTTCAGTAGCCTTTTATTTTTTTAATGCTAAGTGAGCCTTCCAAAAGCTTCCTCTAGATGTAGTTGATAAAAAGACACTTTAATAGCCTACTTTCTAAAAATAACAGTGGCTGTTCTGATACTACAATCGCATGCAGTAGTTAGCAACACAGAAATTATGTTTAATAACCTGCCTTCTTCCTCCTTGCTCTTGGTAGTTCAAGGAGCAGTAATACTGGCAGAACTGCTTTCCGCTGTGAAACGATCATTGGCTCGAACTTTGGTCATCATAGTCAGTCTGGGATATGGGATAGTCAAGTGAGTAATTCTGTTACAGGTTTGTTGTGTTTCATTAAAGCTTTTTGCTTGTTTTTAATAAATTGGGGCAGTAATCAACTCTGGGTACTTTGCTGCTTCAAATGTGAGTGCTTTAGTTAAATGCTGTAAAGGTCTAGACTTCTTCACTAGTCAACAGAGACACACAATTCCATAGGGTGATTGCTCTTTCTGCCCCCTTCTGTGTATTACTGTTGGGTAGGTTTCTAAGTCACTGCTGATACAATCTACTGACTGAAATGGGAGCTTAATATATTTGCCTTCTGAGCAACGAACTTCTGGGAATGGGAGTGGTCAAGACTGATAGCGAAGGGGATGTGCTTTAGGAGGCTTTTGCTGCCAAGCTGGCTGCCCATCCGTATCTCTCCCCAGCTGTATTTAACATAAAAACCAACATGCTGCATGTAAGCTTCTAGCAAGTGTGCATGTGCATGGGGAATTGGCCAAGAGGAAGTGGGCTGAGATGTATTGAACTAATCAGGTTAACTGGGAGTCAAGACTGTTACCAGTCTCTTCCTTAGTAACACCATACTAGAAGACAAAATGAATAGCAAGTTTCAAGCACCATAATGAAACAAATTTTGGATCTAGAAGTGACTTATCACAACAAATTTTTATTTGCATGCTTGATGCCTTGTGTTAGACTCAAACTGATATGACTTCACTTTGATTTCCTCAATATAAATTCCACTTTTCTTTCCTACAGGCCTCGCCTTGGAGTTACTCTTCACAAAGTAGTTATGGCTGGAGCCCTTTACCTATTATTTTCTGGCATGGAAGGCGTTCTTAGAGTCACAGGGGTCAGTCGTTGCTTCACTTTTTGTCATATGCTGCAAATGCTACTGGTTTAATTTACTCTTATGCTAAGGAAGAATCCCAAGGCTGTGCTGGAACAAGGGAATAGAGACAATGAAGTGATTCAGCTCTGAGACTGGGCATAGATTATTGACAATTGCTTGAAATGTGACATCTTTATGAGGATGTAATTATTTGTATTTTGAAATAATTCTAGTAGTTTTCGAATTAGTCAGGTTTCAGACACTATATTCTATTTGGACCCTGTTGTGTAGTAATTTGGATTAGCTAGGGCTGATTGCAGTCACAAGAGTACAGCTTGAGTTACATGCCCATGGGTCTTAGGAAAACCCAACCTAGTACAAAAAATCCAAAGCAGCCAAATTCTGGAGGTTCTACCTGGTGAAAGAGCATGGAAGTGGTGCTGTTTCTTGCTTCATGAGGTGGTGCATTTTGGAATATAGATTTCTGTTGTTCTGCTGTGTTATCTTGGTATCAAGTCTTTAACATATCATATATTTGGTGCTTTTTCAGTTTTTCTATGACAGTGTGGCTCTGATAGCAAACTTGGCCCTGTCCATGATTGATGCCTGTATTATTTTGTGGATATCCTTTCATAAACTGCAGAATGTTAGAAATCTAGAGCTTATTATTTCTCTCCTACACTTAAGAGGAATAAAAGGTGATTTGCTTGTTTTGATGGGGCTGTGACGTGCACACAAATGCATTTTTTTGCTGCTTTGAGTCAAACTCATGGTTGTCAGTGGAACATGCATTTTGTTCATGAGTAGCATAAAAGATTTACTACATCTCTAACATGCTGATTTCTGGTTTTCTGTTAAGGAAGTGGCCAGAGCACTTCATCACGGCAATTACCTCAGCATAGATTCCTTTTATGGGTGCTAGGTCGACTTAGTCTGATAAGCTACTTCTTGTCTTGCTGGTAGAGAGCTGACAAGGTGGTATTTATTGTCAGTTCCTCTCTGTTCATTGGATTAAAGTCTTGCTGCAAGCTGTCTGCTTCTGTAGTAAAACTCAGAAGCATTGTGGTGTAGTATTTGTTATTTCTCATAAAATAGTCTGACTCTCCCTTTGTTTCTTCTGTACCTTGTTTCCTTTTCCATTTGTTCTTACTGGCTTTCTCTTTGTCTCCAGGCCCAGAATGATCTTGCCTCCTTGGCTTTTATTCCCCTGGCTTTCCTAGATACTGCCCTGTGCTGGTGGATATCCTTCAGTATTTAACTTGGTGGGGGTGTGTTTTCTTTCAAATTTGGCGTTTTTTTGGGAAATCTTTCTGGCTGAACCTTCTTTTGTGTTTTAAAATCAGCTTGAAGTGTATGTTCTTTTTAATTCTGGTAAAGGTAATAGAAATTCTGAGACTGAGTATTCAAGTAAGCTTCTGTAACAGTCAGTGCAAGGAAAACTAGGTACCCGGTAGATACCTGTGTTAGAGCAGCTCTTTAACACAGACAGTGAAGTCTGTCTGTTTACCAGTCTCTGATTGCTGAAGTATGAAATTAATGTGTTCTAGTGTAGCACTGTAATGGTGCCATGGTGGTAGCCTTTGGAAAACACTCAGCGTATTTTTTGGGGAGAACATTGCTTAGCAACATTGAACCTAAAATTCTTCCTGTAAAACTTGACTCACCTTGAAGGTGACAAAATGAGGCAGTGCTACATTCTTGGTGTCTTGACATATAACAGCCAAACATCTATTAGCTTCTTGTGTAACTTCAGCAACTGCTATCGAATGCTGAACTTCAAGCCTTGTATAGAAAAATCCCTATAAAGTGTTTTTAGTGAAGGTCAACCACAAAACTTTTTAAGATGTAAATAGCTTGTGCCTAGCCATGACAACTCCAGTTCTCTCCTAGCATGATGTCTCTCCTAAGCACTTCTCTTGTCGCTATGGAAATAAAATTATAGGCAAAAGGCTGAAGGCATTTCTATGCACCAGTGGGATTTTAACACACCTCTAGTTCAGACTTGATTTTCCATTTGTCGGATGCTTTTCTGGAGGAATGGGCCATAGTCCTAAATAGAGGCTTGAATACTAGCTTTGTGTGACAAGACTTCTAGGTATAGAGGATTAAATAACATGAAAGGGATGGATCCTGCTCTTTGGTACTTTTGCTGTAGGATGACCTTTTCTGCTGAGTGTTGTATGCATTTTTGGAGGGCTGAGTGTGCAGGTGGGGTAACTATCGATCTTAAGATCTGTGTCTTTCTAAGTCTGTGACCAGCTTGCCCTGTTAGAGGCTTTCCTTGACTTCCCATACATATTCATCAGCTTAACTCAAACAATGAAGCTGCTGAAACTTCGAAGGAATGTTGTGAAACTCTCTTTGTATCGACACTTCACCAACACGCTCATCTTGGCAGTAGCAGGTAAGGAGAAAATTACACCAATCAAATAACAGCACTTGGTATTCCCACATCTGGTTTGGTTTGGTCGCTCTGCAGGGTTTTGAGTTTGGTGACCCTAAATGCAATCAAAATATGCAGTAGTTCTAACATTGGACCCCTTTCTGATAGCAGTTATGTGCCAAGTATTGATATTTCAGAGGCACTGGATTATTAGTCTTTATGTTGGTAAGCTCAGTACTTCTGTGCACTTTATCTAACAGAGCACTTCTGTCCTCTTAAAGCTGCCAGGGACAGCAGGTGTTAACTTTCACAGAGGTAGTATCACTGTGTGCTGTGGGATTTTTGGGATGTGATTCTTGGCAAACGGTATTTTTAGTATTGTAACATAATGCCCTCTGTGTTCTGGAACGGTACAGGTTCAGATTCTCTTCCATTTATACGAGTGATCATTTGAACTTCAAGACTAAATCTGGGTATGCAGTGCGTGTAATGACCAGAAAACTGCTGAGGGCTCTGTTTTTTTGCTTAAATAAAGCACATTCTTTTTAATCAGTAGCTCTGATTAAATTCCTGTGGTGGGTTAGGAGCTTTCCCCCAATACACTGTTTGGAATTTACCAGACTAGCTCAGATGGCTTGGAAGTAAGATGAAGCTATATTTACAGCAAAGCAAAATTTACAAGCATATATGCACAATATATTTATAAGAATTTATAACTATATACAAATAAGTAATAATACAGAAATCCAAACTCCCTCCCGGAAAAAGAAACTGCCCAGAAGGGGCTCCAAAGCCACCTTCTGTTGGAGGCAATCTACTTTCCCAGACAGACAAACAAGCCCAAGAGCCAGCAAAGCTTACATTGTTTTCTGTTAGTCAAGATTAATGGAAAGCTATCAGAGCATAGTTAAGATGAAGTGAACAGGGAAATGTCCCAGGATAGAGTGAGGGAAATTACTTACATTTTGGCTTTTTAGCCCTCTTATTAAACCAATGAATAACATAGGCTTCATAATTTTTTTTTTCAACCAATGATCTAATTTCTTTCATTAAAATATTCTAATTGGCCTCAAACCAGCACAATTCCTTTCAGTACCTGGTTCTCAGTTGCCACAGAACACCTTAGTGGAGGGAGGTCTCATCTTCTAAAACAGGGGTGAGAGCATAGTCTGAGCTTTTGAGCTCTTGTGGGTCCAGATCTAATGCATTCAAACAAATTGGATGGTTCAGTTAGTTCAAGGCAGGCTTTGTTTGTCAGCTCATAATGAAATCATGTTTTGGAGGCTAGATGAATGTAATATGAGAGTAGTGAATAGGAATGAGGAGTTAGCTAAATACTTGATTTATGCTTTATCTCACTGAAGCTCCAAGAGCAAAATATACTGCTCTGTGCCTAAATTACTGTATAAGGTTGGTGCAATAAATCGATCTCACTGTTTTCTAAAACTAATAAATTGCATTCCAAAATTTCACTCTTTCTATCATTGCCCTTTGTTTGGGAAACACAGTCCTGTCAGTAGTATATCCAGATTAGCATATTTAGCTGTAGTGAGCAGCTTGTTTGTTTATATATTGCAGCGTCCATTGTATTTATCATCTGGACCACCATGAAGTTCAGGCTGGTGGACTGTCAGTCGGTGAGTTTATGTTGAATGCTTTCTGCAGTTACTGCCTCTTTGTGAATTTACAGTTGGCAGTGTAAGAGGTGAGATTGGCCCTTCTGGAACAGATTTTTCTTCAGATTATGTCTGGAGTACTTCCCCATATGCTAAAATTCTCAATGTTGTGGGTAACCAGCCACTTTGTCAGAAGGCTGTAGTTCCCCTTTCAAATTGCTGAGGAGATGGAGTCTCATGTTTCACAACTTTTTTTCTTTGTGCTGCTCTTTTCCTTGACAGGACTGGCAGGAGCTATGGGTGGATGATGCCATCTGGCGTTTATTGTTCTCAATGATCCTTTTTGTCATCATGATTCTGTGGAGACCATCTGCTAACAACCAAAGGTACAGCTTTTCTTAACTCTTTCTAAAAACACGGTTTTGGGGAATGTTGTGTTGTTTTGTTTTTTTTTATCCAAAGTTCTGATGGGTGATTTTAGTTACTATGCCCTGATCCATAAGGATACTAAGCATTGTGTGTAGGGGTTTATGGAAAATTAAGTGTATGGAAGTGACATAGGTAAAATTCAATCTGCACCTGGTGGTGAACATAGAAATTACTTAAACTTTTGATAATGTAGTTTAGCTTAGATCTGAAAAACAATGACCTACACAGAATAATCAAGCTGTGAGTATTGGGGTAATGAATCTCTTGGGTGGCAAGGGATATTGTTCTAACACAACTCTAATTCTTTCCCTCTTAAAGGTTTGCTTTCTCACCACTCTCTGAGGAGGAGGATGATGATGAGCAGAAAGAGCCAATGTTAAAGGAAAGCTTTGGTAAAAGCAATATTTTACTCCTTCCCTCCGTAATTTGGGTGCCAAACACACACTTCTGAGGCAGTGGGGGTCTTTTGTTCCTTAACACAAAGTTCATTACCACTCTGAAGACAGAGTCAGTGCTTCCTTGTTGCTGTTGATTTATGCACTTGTCGAGGAAACATTTGCTATCTGTTTGGTGTTTACATTGCATGCTTAGTTCTGGGCTTATCAGATGGCAACACCCTGTTACTGTGGTGATTATTTTACTGTGCCCACTGGAATTGGGTTTATTGAATACGTCAAGTCAGGTTTGGATAGAGTCATGATGACAGATCTCTTGGATATTGTTTGTGGGCAGAGGTTTCATTTGCAGTTCTTTAAAATCCTGTTTAAGGATTTTCATTTATTATGTGTTTCTTGAACTCTGCAGCCTTTTGAATTTTCAGTATTAGGGTACAGGAATGTTCAGTGTAAATCTGTCCCACGCTATACAGCCCTCTATTCCCTGTCTGCTATCTCTGTTTTGTGTCTAGTATAATGCTATTGTTTTTGAGGTGTGTAAAAGATAGGGTGATACAGTAACTGCTGCTGTCTGTCCACAAACCACTTCTGCTGAGCAGTATCAGTGCTCTTTGACTAGTTTGGGACCTGAGGAAGGGTGTGTAATTTGTTAGGTGCTTTTGCCAAATCAGCTGTATTTGGCTGTCTTAACAGACTGGCAGATGTGTATTGCCTCTCACGTTTTAAGTCACTCAAGTGGTGGATCAGTAGTCATGACGTAAAATGAAATCTTTGGTAATTGTCTATGTCTTCCAATGGTTGAGGTTGGAAGTGACCTCTAGCAGTCATCCTGTTCAAAATCCTTGCTCAGGTGGAGTCACCTAGGACAGGCTGTCCAGAGCTGTGTCCAGAAGACTTTGGAGTATCTCCAAGGACTTAGATTCCACAGCCTCTCCAAGCAACTGTGTCTTTGAGTTCTTAACTAAAAGGGATGGAGAGTGGCCAGGAAGAAAGGGACCTGGGGGTACTGGTAGATAGTAGGCTGAAGATGAGGCAGCAGTGTGCCCAGCTGGCCAGGAGAGCCAATGACATCCTGGCCTGTATCAGGAACAGTGTGGCCAGTAGGACAAGGGAGGTTATTCTTGCCCTGTACTCAACACTGTTCAGGTCAAACCTTGAATACTGTGTCCAGTTCTGGGCTCCGCAATTCCAGAGAAATGTTGAGATACTGGAATGTGTCCAGAGAAGGGCAGTGAAGCTGGTGAGGGGCCTGTGTGATGGTTTGGGTATTACCCGCTCCCCTACACGTTAGAAAATTACCCAGACTAGACTTAGCTGGCTCTGGAAATTGAATGAAGCTTTATATTTACAGCTTAGCACAGCAGACAAGCGGATATCTACAATATATACAGTTACATACAGAAACATACCAGTTAAAAGGTAATAAAGTAATACAACAGCCCTTCCGGAAACCCGAGTCCCCAGGAGGGGCTCTGAAGCACCCTTCCACCTTTCCTCCCACCCCTCTCCCTTACCCTAGATCTTGCCTTATGCCCAAGGAAGATTGGAGGGTCGGCCAGGGGGGTTAGGAAGCAGGTGGATTAATCAGAGAGACGTTAGGTTAGAGAGAGAAATGCAGCCCACAGCCCAGACAGAGAGCATCTCCCTTATCTATATTATATATCTCAGCCAGCCTGTGAGTGAAGTAGAAATCACCATTGTTTCTCTCACAGCATGTAATCTAGTTCTTCTCACCAAAACATTCTAGTTAGCTTCAAACTAGCACAGGCCTGGAACACCAGCCCTATGAGGAGAGGCTGAGGGAGCTGGGGTTGTTTAGCCTGGAGAAGAGGAGGCTCAGGGGTGATCTCGTTACTGTCTACAACTACCCAAAGGGAGGCTATAGCCAGGTGTGGGTAGGTGTCTTCTCCCAGGCAACCAGCAGCAGAACAAGGGGACACATTCTCAAGTTGTATCAGGGGAGGTATAGGCTGGATGTTAGGAGGACGTTCTTCACAGAGAGAGTGATTTGCCATTGGAATGGGCTGCCCAGGGAGGTGGTGGAGTCACCATCCCTGGAGGTGTTAAAGAAAAGACTGGATGAGGCATTTAGTGCCATGGTCTAGTTGATTGGCTAGGGCTGGGTGCTAGGTTGGACTGGATGATCTTGGAGGTCTCTTCCAACCTGGTTGATTCTAGGACTAGAAATCAGTATTTTCTAGGTAAAACTGCACAATGCAGAAAAGCTAGGTATTCCACCTGGCAGGAGAAACATTCTGAGCCTTTCAAATGGAAAGCATTGTCTTAATGATTAACTTCTCTGTCTTGCTCTGTCTCTTTGGATTTGATGAGGTATTCTGAGCAAACACTCAACACTTTTGCTTACAGGTGATGAGCAATTATAGTTCAGTTATCTCTATCTTTTTTCCTTCTTCTGCTTTCAGAGGGAATGAAAATGAGGAGTACAAAGCAAGAACCGAATGGGAATGTAAAAGCAAACAAAGTTGTGAGTATGCCCTTTCTGTCTTGAAGGATATAGATCTGTGTCTCTTGTTTGATTGCCCTCAGTTGTAGGTCACAAATACACAGTGTTTAGCTTCTAAATGGGGATTTCTTAGTTCACTTCTGAGTAGCAGTGAATCGGTGTCAGAGTGCTTCTGAAAAAAAAGGTACATGCAAATTTTCAATTAATTTCCTGTGCAAGGAAGCACCAGGGAAACTTGAGAACTTTGTGCTTTAGGAAAGTTTCACATCCAGTATATTCTGACCAGGAATAATACATTATTTTTACAAGTTTGTCAGGCTGAGAGGAGGCTGAGCCATGTTTTAAATAAATAGTCTTCTAATTTTGAGATTTGTGATTCATTACTGGAATGAAGTGATGTGTATGTTACTATGCAGCTACCTAAATAGTTTGGGTTGAATGTTTTTAATATATTTGCCCCTTTTTTTTTGTATGTGGACTTAAAACAGATGGTTTCACATTCAGCTAGGAGGTAGAAAGTATGTCTCAGTCTTCTCATGGAATTCCTGCATAAATTTAAAGGTGGAAAGAACCTGTAGGAATTAATGATGGCAGCAATATTTTTGCTGTTAACATTGTTTTTCTCAAAGGTTGATTGCAAGTGTAGACCGCTTATCTGAGTACATCATGAAAATCAAACCTTCCTATACTGGGGACGAGGGAGGATGGGAAAGGAACAATTTTCCAGCTTCAGATGTGCCTGTGTTGTGAATTAGAGAGTGCTCATCAGAGAGCAATGAGAAAATGTGCCAAGACAGTTTAATCTTTGCAAAATCTAGCTTATGCATTTCATAGTAATTTTTCATCTATAACATCGTATAACGATGATGTCCTACTGGGGGAGAGTAGATGGTATAAATAACCAAAGTGTCCTGGTCATCTACTCCTAGGCACCGTTAAGACTTACAGAATTGACAGTAAGTTGTAGGTGGGGTTTTGGTTCTTTTTTTTTCCCACTTGGAATGTTTAATCTAAAAATCAAGTTGAAACTGAGGGCTTCTATTTTGTTGTGGTGGTGGTTTTGGTTCTGTCCTTGTCTTTTTTTTTCCATACTGACAACATAAATACACTTTGTCCAGTGGCCTGAGAAGAAAGAGACTTTCATGTGACAGCATTTTGGGAAAACTGACTTTTGTTTTCCATTTCTTTACTTGTAGCAGGAGGATGACCTGAAGTGGGTAGAGGAAAATGTCCCTTCATCAGTGACAGATGTGTAAGTATTTCTGTAGTCACAGTAAATGCAGGTTGCTGGGACACAGGAGCACAAATACATAAGCACAGTTCAGCCTGAAATTAGCCTCTGACTTGTTAGCATGCTTCAGCTTGGCTTTATGCAGTCTGCTGGGCTTACAGTTTATGCCACTTGAACTTAAGCTGATTACAGAACATTGTCTCAGGCAGTGAAACCACAGACTGATTTGTAAGCCACTGGATGATATCATTTAGTTCTCAACTTTATTGGGAATGTCTGTTGAGTCATTTTTATTGTGGCAATATAGAGAACTACATAAGCAGTTCGTATCTGTTCTCCTTTTAGTAACCTTTGCATCCTGAAAATGTCAGTATCTGTGTCGTCTTTTTTATAGCAAAACAAAAGCTCCCAGATAAATTATATTCACAAATCTGATTTGGTAATTTTGGCAGAGGCTCTGGATTTAGATACAAAACTCTACTTCAAGTTAGTTGAAGATGAAAAAAAAAATCAACTGAAGCTTCAAGAGGATAAAAAATTGCATTTTCTCAGTTGACTTTTCCCCCCGCCCAGTTCTAGGACTTATTTTTTGAAGAAAGGTAGTATTCTTTAAACAAGCAAGGACGAGGCTGGTGTAAGCTAGGAAAGAGTGCTTTGAGGTAGTCTGCTGCAGGGTTTTGTGTTTTTGAAAATATGATCAGGGCTGTGAAGAGATGATATATCAATAGCTGGGAGGTTTGTTGTAGGTGAAAAGGCTATGGTACCAGTCTAACTTGTTTGATTTCTGGGATGTATTTTTACAATATGGTCCCATATTGTAATGTCTTTGGTGTAGTTCAGCAGTGCTCACATGTGAATGATTAGGCTTACTTAGTGGCAACGTGGAAATTGTTCAGTTGGTAGTAAGCTTAGAAAATAATAACCTTCACAGTTTTAAAAACGATGATTGTGCTTGGGATCTTCCTCTTTTGTGTATCTTTCTCTAAAGTCTGTTAATCTAAGTTTTACCTTCATTGTTGTTCTCCTGTGCCCTAAAAAGCTGAAGGTGCAGTCTAAGGCTGAAGCTGGTTGTCAATGATATGGTCTCTAGTAGGTGTTGTAATTGTCTTTTTTTTTTCTTTCTCCCCTCTGTAGTGCTCTTCCAGCTCTACTGGATTCAGATGAGGTTAGTAAACAAATCTTCAGTTCAAGTTAGGCTTCTGACATGCCAAAGGAGTCATGAGTCAGCTGTTATGGACTCAGTTTATTATAACTGGAATCTCTGATCTTGCCACCGCAGCAGTAGAGTATGACAAGGGGGGGGAAATGATAGTGGGGGCAATTGTGGTACAACTTCTCGGAATACAGGCCTGTATTCTAAAAGAAGTGATCTGTCTGCTGTGTAAGGTGGACTGCTGACTTCAAGTACACTCAGGCATTTTTGTTATGAATGTTCGAAGCATATCACTTTGTTTCTGACTAACATTTCTTTTCCAGGAAAGAATGATTACGCACTTTGAAAGGTCCAAAATGGAATGAAGGAGTAGCTTTTTGCTATTGGAAGTGGAGACGCCTCTCAAAGTTGCTTGGTGGATCAAGCACATCCTGCTGATTTGTTTCTTGATCTCAGCCTGGGAAGATTGATGCTTTATTGTCATGAGGGCATCTTGCTGTGGAAGAAGTTCACAAGGACATGATAAACCTTTTGGAAATTTGAATATACGAAGTTGCTGCAAGTTTGGGTTTTTAAGCAATTTAAGTGTGTACTATTCCAGCACCTTCTGTAACTTTTCAAATATTTAATCTGTGAAACTAAAATTCCTAATGTCTGCTTGAGGAGTGTATATTTCCATGTTCCAATTGACACCTAGAGGTGAGCTGCCTGTACCTTTTTGGGAGGAGGGTGGGGACAGCGAAATAAGCACTGAAGAAACTACAGACCCGTTTCCTGGTAGATAATGGCTTTTTGCTGTTCTGTGTTGTGTGTCCAACATGAATGAGACGTTTTTTTGAGAGAAGCTCCTGTTAATGAAGAAAATGAAGATGCCAGAAAGGAAATATTTGGAAAAGTTACAGTGGTAGGAGTTTTTAACAAAATCAAGTGCAATTTTATTCATAACACTGTGTAAGAAAGATTTTTCTATTTTAAATGCCATTGACCTGTAGGTAACAGTTGCATAGAGCTAACACTTGTTGTGGCACATCTCATTGCCGGCAATGTGGTGGATGCCTGGGAAAAAGATTTGCCTCTACCTTCCATGTGCTGCATGATTTATTTAAAAAAAAAAAGACAGAGCCAAGTATCACCAGCCCCACTCCTGCAGTGCTCCACAAGTGCTTGATTACTCATGTTCAGTAGGTATTAATTAGAGATTTCAGCAGAACTCTTCTCCCTGCACCTGTAACATCTCCCACACTTCTAGGAGAAGATTGCATTGCTTTCCAGATGGTGCAGGCACTGCTTACCTTACTTAAAAGTGAGGTTAATTAGAGGCCACATTGCTGGAATAGTTCTGTTCCCAGCATGTTTGGAAATGCCTCCTGTGTCAGTGATTGGATGATGGGTTTTCCTGTCCCTATTGGTCCCAGTGGCTAAGAGCTATTCTGACATCACTGTGTTTAGTCAAAGTTGCAGATTTCTATTCTATATAATTGCTTTTTGTTTCTCCTTTTCAAATGAAAAAGAGCTTTTGGACAGTGTTGTGCTTTTGTTCTGTGCTTGGCTGTAGGGGCTTCACTTGCAATAACTTACACATGGAATCCCACTGTGAACTGTATGACAGAAGCTCTGATTTGGGTTCATAACCATCACAACTAATAATTACCAGGCAAGTAGCAGCACAGCTGGACTGCTAGGCAGCTGCTGTGGCTGCTGCTGGAATTGCATAGGGAGTTAGCTTTTCTGTTTCTTCACTCATAGCTGTGTCAGCAGAAGTGGCAGTGTGCCTGTACTTCATTCGTTCCACTGTAAGGTCTGGTAGCTTAGCTCGACTTCATCTTTATCAGTGTCTTGTGCTGAAATGTGGCACTTTACAGTAGAGTAGCTGAGGCACAAGTACATAGTATCTTCTGTTAGCTGTGCCATGGGGGCAGCAAACTCTCAGCAGACAGGCAGAGGAAAAAAAGCCTGTGACTATGACACCTCAGTCTGCTTCTGAAAGAGCAGACTGGAGCTCTTCTGTCATTCCTTTTAGGCTGCAGGTAGACCCTCTAATATTGGAAAACATTTCTAATATGATATGCTTAGTTGAGATACATGGGGGAAAAAAACCCAAAACCAAAAACATCTGTGTCCTTTTGAGGAGAGGAAAATTTTGTGAAATAAGGCTACACAAAATTCGCTATTTAATGCCTTTTTTTTTTTTTAAGTCTTCTTTTTGAGAAAATAGGGGGAAATGTTCTTTACTGGAAGCACAAAAGAAGTTTGTATTTACTATTTAATAAAAGCTAGGCCAAGAGTAGAAAGGCTTACATTGTGTCTTTCCACTTTTTTACTGCTGATTCTCTCACTACAGGAAGTGTTAACTGTCTTCATAAAGCTCCCTCACTTCTCTTCAATGCCTTGTTGCATGATACTTAGAATGCAGTTATTCCCAAAAGCTTTTTGTCTTACTATGCTTGGCCATGAAGTCTGTCATTTCAAAAGCTGATCTAGATAGGGCAAATCAAATTTGTTAACAGAAGTGAAAGTTCTAAAGTTTCCATAGTTGCATTTGTGGTTTAATTCAATGTCTAAAGGAAGTGAAGTAGTGGTGTGGTGCTTTCAGCCCATAATGATAGTTGTCTTGGACAGCCTTGGCCTTCTAGCCTTCACTTCTGTAGTAACTTCCATCAGTATTTGAAGTTGTCCTGTATTCCACTGTGGACTTGTTGCTCCCATAGTTTAGCTGTTCTTGTTTCTTTGCTTGCTAGCAGAGTTTTGGTGTCTATGGAAGGCAGCATCTGCTTCCCAGTGTGCAGCAGGCACATGCTGTGACTTCCTTGTTTGCAGTTCTACAGAGAACTTGCGTCACAGCCCAGCTCCCACAGTATCACGTGGGCTTTGGTACATGCACAACTACTGTAAGTATGATTGTGGAAGAAGAGGTGGTGAGACACGGGTGAAAAGCGAAGTGTATGTGTACAGTGGAGCTGTAGCAACACAGCCTCTCCCCTGGCAGTGTGTTTGGTCGTGTGTTTGGTCATGTGTTGGTTCCACTAAGGAGATCTTTGCCTCTCCCAATTCCTGGTAGTAGCTGTGATATTGCTGATGCAGTTGTGGCATGTACATGCCATTCAGAAAACTGAATATGAAGTAGTGAAAAGCTGGTCAACATCATCTTCACTATTAGGGTGACAAGATGTTCAGGCCAGGAGATTGAAGGAGAGAATGAGTAATAAGAGGTCACATGGCCTGGTAAAGAAATGTAACAGGCTTAATAGGCAGAGTGAGTCAGGATCATGAGACCTTGGGCAGGGATGGATATGTTTGTCTTATGGTTGTAGGAGTTTATGGGCTTTTAGAAATCTGTTCATTTTATAGTGTTTCATGTTGTATGCTAGAGGAGAAGCAGACTACTTAACACCTGAAGGGGCCAATGTCTCACATAATTTACACGGTCCAAAAAAGATTACAGCCATATGTATGTGAAGTCATTACTAAAGCTTTAATTTCTTTGCTCTAAATTGGGGCCGTGTCCCTCTTTTGTAGGAATCCTAGGTCAGGGAGACCAGATAGATGCCTGAGCCCTAACTCCTTCAGCAACTGGCAGATTTGGTATCTGTGAAGGGGATGGGACTTTGCATGTTTTTTATGTGTTAGCAAGGTTTTGCTCTTGGTCAGGAAAGACATTGGATGCAAGATACTTGTTCTCCCATTCCTTCACTTTGGTCTCTCAACAGTGTCCTCAGTCTCTGTTTCCTAAACCAGTAGTGTGTGTTTGTGAAGATGCTCAGCCAATTTAGCAACACCATGTGCTTTTTTAGTTTGGTTTACTTCGTTTAGTTTCTAGGTCAGTGGTGATGTTGCACCTCACCATGGGCAAAGTATATGTTCTGAAAGGGACAAGGTAAGAAGCACAGATTTTCTCCCAGAGACTGAACTTCACTGTCCAAGTTCCTGGGTTAGGTTCATTGCAGTAATATTTAGGAGCTCCAGCAGTAGCCATTTACCTGCAGGAACTTCATCTCTTTCATCTCTTTTTTGTCCCGGTTGCGCAGGTCCCTTTTCCTCTGTGTACAGCATCACTTCCGTGTTCGTTACGGTTGTACCTTAGCAAATGCCAGTCTGACGCCTCTGCTACGGACGCTGTTGTGGGAAGACAAAACGAGCCCTACAGCTCTTAACCTTTCCGGGCTGTACGGGCTGCGGTAGGGCGATGAGTGTCCTTACGCCCCCAGGTGCCGGCCCTGCCGGCCGTGCGTGCGCTGCGCCCGGAGCACGCAGCCCCACGGGGACCAGCGCCAGGCGGGGGCGGGGGCGGGGGCGGGGTCGGGAGCAGCTCGGGGGGCGGAGCCGCGGCAGCGGGGCGGGGCTGCCGGAAAGGGCGGGGAGCGGCGGCGGCTGCGCCGTGGCGCTGCTGTGTTCTTCCGCCGCGGCTCCGCGCAGGGCGGGTCGCCCATCCTCTGCCGCCCTTCTGCCTCTCGGCCCTCGGCGCCCGCGGAGCCGCCGCTATGCACGACGCCTTCGAGCATGTGCCGATCCTGGAGAAGCTGCCGTTGCAGATCGACTGCCTGGCGGCCTGGGGTGAGCCGGGGGGCCCGCGGCATCCCCGAGCCGCCTCTATCTCGAGGGGCTGGGACGTCCTGTCAGCCGCTCTTGGGCCTGCTGCATCCCGTCCAGTGCCTGCTGGACCCAGGACAGGTTGCAGAGGGGCCGGTGGCTCAGCCGCCTCCTAGGCCTGGGTGTACGGGTTGAGCAGGAGCCTTTCCCCGGTTTTAAGCTCGCTGCGTTGCCTTTGGTGTCTGCAGCTGGGAGGCCGAGCTCCGCCCGGGGGGTGCCGGCGGTCGTCTGCCGCCCGCAGCCCAGCTGTAGAGACTTCATGGTCTCCAGTGCGAGCACCGTGTGCGACTCGTTCCTTGCTAAAAATGAGTCCTTTATGGTTTGCCTAAAATGTCTCTCGGAAGACAGGCATATGTTGGACCCTCTGGTTTCGGATCAGTTTGCCTGTGTTTTTGCTGCAGAAATGTAGGTTATGTTCTGGAGCGTAATTGACAGTCTAGATTTTGGTCAGGTGATGGCAGCAGCTGTGGTAATGATAAGGCTGGGTAAGGCTCCGAAGTGCTTGAGCAGTTCCCATCAGATGTGCAGCCAGAGCAGAGAGAACTGGTCATTAAAAGATCCAGACACTGGGACTGTGACTTCTCTAATCATTTTTAAGACCAAAGTTATAATCTGAATTGTAATGCCACGTTTAGATATGCTTTATTTATGTTAATGTGGTGTAGTAGAGAAGACACAAGGGCAGATTATTCCTGCCTTGGGGCTTTTATCTTGTTGGAAAGCATTTATTGTGCTGAAGTAGGAAAAAAGCCTATGAAAGTGTGGTGGATTAAAGCGCTGTAATTCTGGCTCTACAACTTGTCTGCTAAATAGTGGAAGAAAGATCTTAGTGGAAACAAGGTTTTACTAAAATACAAGGATCTTCAGTAACCAGGGAATCATAGATGTAGAAATCAATACTTGTATGTGCTTCTTTCTTGCATGACTTTTATCAGGGAGGAAGAATTTCAGCCATAGTTGATGATCGATACAGAGACTTTTTGCATGCTCTAAATGCTTTAAATAGGAAGAATCTGAAGTGCTGCCAGAGAGTACTTTTAAAAGAAGTTCTTTTTTATTCATATTGAGTGACTGTTGGTTGGCCAAGCAATTCAAACAGCATCTAAGCAAAGCTGCCACTGCACTTCCAGGCACAGTAGTTAAAAAAAAATACCAGTACAAACCAACCCACATAGAACCTGTTTTTCTTCCTTATGGTTCTTCCCATTATCAAGTGTTGTTCCTCCTTGGGAGATAGCAGTGTCTGAAGATGAGTTTATTGCCCCTTTTGATTGCACAAAATGTGCCCTGGTTTACTTCTTGAGCTTTGTCTAAACAAGTGAGATGTTTAGGCTATAGTCTGTGCTTTACTACTTGGTCTCTGACCATCCTCTCCTGAAAATGAAAGCTATTTCCACCAGAGAGATTAGAGGAGATGTGTGTTGTCGCAGGAAGTCCTCTTTGGCATGTGAAACAAGTTTCTGAGTGTTCTGGTAAATCTGAGTGAGATGGACAGCTGAAACTAATTTGTTGCAGTAATTAGACTCTTCCTCTCCCCTATGTTTGTAGAGGAATGGCTCCTTGTTGGTACCAAACAAGGGCATCTTCTGCTTTACAGGATCAAGAAGGACATAGGTAAGTTGATTTTAAGAATGGCACTTGTTTTTATTTTCTGTGCTTCAAGAGGTTGTAGTAATATTAGTGCATATATATTGAGGTTAATGATGATTTGTGTGGCATCTTTGAAAGCATATCATCTGTCAGATGTACAAGAAAGAAAAGGTTGATGTTCATTGCTATCTGCTTTGAAGTATGTTTTATATCAGGCCTTTATATGTTTGTGTTTATATTAGCGTAATTTTTGTGAGTACAGTGCACATAAACCATCCTGAGTGTCTGTAGTCTCTTCTAGAGGTGCCACAAATAAAACTGTGCTATTTTTGGTTTAGTTAAAACGTATTTTCACTGAACAAATTTGTATTTCACCTTATCTGCTGTCATGTAGAAACTGATGTTATTGCTCATAGTAATGTTGTGTAGTGTGGTGCAGGAAGGAACAAACCCAAACATCTCTTTCCAAGTTCCTCAGCTCTTGGAACAATGTTCTTTTGTAGCTACTTGAGACTGAATTCAGATTGCTTTTTCTGAAACTTGTAGGCTGTCTGTTCCAATCAGAACATGCTAGTCTTGAGTTGCCAGTGTCTTATCTCACGTGGTAAATTTCTCCCCCTTTTTTGCATCAATGCCAGGAGAGGTTATGTCATCAGAAAGTGTCTGTAAGTCTTTATACCTAAACCTCCTTTTAAACCCCTGTGGTGTAGTGTTTATTCCTTGTCTACTTTGCCCTGATGTGCCCCTTAACAATTTAAGATGCTGATACTTGAATGCTAAAGTCTTTATGGGTGTCTTTGTATCTATGAGGTCCAAAATATTTACAAATAATTCCTGTAACCTAAAATTCCAGCAAGGCAAAAATGTAACTTTTGATGAGGCCTGTGGATGGGTACAAGAGGTGTAATTTTCACCTGATTGTAGAAGACCTTCTGATGTATATAGCTATTAAGCAAAAAGCACAGATATGTTGGAAGAGTCATTCTTCTGGTCTTAAAGTGGCCAAATTTGCTTTCGTATTTCTTTATAATCTATTTATTGTGAGAGATATTCAGTCATAAATTTAAGGGCAACTTCAGTTTACATCCCCTCTCATTTTTTTTCTGTTAGGTTGCAATAGGTTTGAAGTGACGCTAGAGAAATCCAACAAGAACTTCTCAAAAAAGATTCAGCAGGTAAGAAATGCCATGTCTTTGGTGTGGGAACAGTTGTCCATTATTTTCAGCCAAGAAATGAAATAGCAAATGTGTTCCAGGAATCCTTGCTAAACTTAACACAAAATCTTCCTCAAACGATAGATTCTTCTGGTCTGGTGTTTTTACCCAGTCTTCCTAGAGCAGGAATATGCTTGGTTTGGTTGCTAAAGCAGGAAGGAAACTTTGAACTTACAGGTTTATTTTTGGCTTTTGTGGTAAGGCTGCTGTTTGCAGTAGGTCTTCTACTGTTCTGAGAACATTTGTAGAACTGGTGGTAATATGCCAACAGTCTATAATAGAAAATTTGACCGTTAGATAAAATGCTGTAGGGATGTGAATGGAACTACGTAATTCCTCTTATTTGGAATTTAAAACGAAACTGATTATCTACTGCCAGTCTTAACACTGTCTTTGGGGATTTATTGTGTTGTTGGTTGGTTTTGTTTGGGTTTTTGAGATTTTTTTTGCTTGTTAATTATATTGATACTGACAAAAGCAGTTACCTTGAAGATTACACAGCCTTTTTTGCAGTGCTGCATATCGTTTAGGAGTACTATTGTACTAGTAACATGCCACTTATTTCAGCACTTTTTACCAACTTAGTTTTCCAAGCTCTATTTGCTATAGCTTTTAAAAGCTTGAGTGTAAGTGAAAAGTGTTGCAGTGGGTGGAGGAAGATTGTGCATAGATAGATGCCTTGCTAGTGTATTTTGTATTGTTTTGAGAGTATCCAAGATGTGTTTTCTATAATCCAGTATTGTTCAGAGGTGTATCCAAGATGTGTTTTCTGTAATCCAGTATTGTTCAGAGGTGTATCCAAGATGTATTTTCTGTGATCCAGTATTGTTCAGAGGTGTATCCAAGATGTATTTTCTGTGATCCGGTATTGTTCAGAGGTGTATCCAAGATGTATTTTCTGTGATCCAGTATTGTTCAGAGGTTTCTCATTGCTAATAGATATATTTTTTTTTTAAATTTCAGATTCATGTTGTTTCTCAGTTTAAAATTCTGGTCAGTCTATTAGGTAAGTGAAGAAAATGTATTAATGTTTTATGAGCTCTTCTTGATGGCAGTTCCTTGGCTGGATATGGCAGCCTTTCCAGACATCTGCATAGCAGTCTAGTTGTTGGAAAGTCACTGTGCAGGAGTTTTTTGCTTTGCAGAGGAAGCATTATGTACCGTAGATTGAGAAGCAGTTTTGCTTGTTGTAATCCAGCTTGGACTACAAAGCATCAATGCTAAGTTTTGTGATTAGATGTAAAAAAATACATGCATGCACTGAAGTAAGTGTGTGTGTATGTATAGTTTGTACTGGCACGTGTGTATACACACGCATGCATACATATGTGTGTGTAAGTGTATGATAGGGGCTAAAGCTTTATCCAAATTTCTTTGGTATCTGAAAGCTATTGTTGATGTGTTACACCAAATTCAACTGATATGCAGATGGTAATCTTTTCCCATCTTGTGCAAGATCAACGTTTGCTTGTCTCTGGCTATATTTGTTTAACTTTATAATCTGCCTATATTGTTTCTTGCTTATCTTGCTACTCTTTTCTCCAAGTCCCAGCTGTTCCAACTCCAGCATGTGTAGATTTCTGCTGCCTGCGTCCTCGTGCGTACAAAAACTTGACCACAATACTCTACATTTGCTACTGTTCACTTTCCACTAGTTTCAGGAGCCAATTAAAAATGGTCTTTGTCCATACGGTCTTCCATCATGAACTTTCTCTGCTCTGGCCTGCTTGCTTTCGCTTCTGCTCCTACCTTCTCTGCTTGGTTAGCCTCTGTTCTCAGTTCCTGTATATAATTTTACCAGTGCTGGTGTTAGCCTTTCTGTATTTATTGTCTTGTGCTTGTGTGTGCCTTAGCACTTTTCACACCTTGGGAAAAGATTCCTTTTCCTTTCTCCTTGCACAAGTTCTTCTTTTTTCATGTAAATATAAAATGTGGTAACTTACTTGAATTAACAGTGAGCTCTATGTGAGTTAAATACTGAGTAGTAATTGAAATTTTGTTTAAAACAGAAAATAACATTTATGTCCATGACTTACTGACGTTTCAACAAATCACCACGGTTTCCAAGGCAAAAGGGGCATCTCTCTTCACTTGTGATCTTCAGGTAAGAAGAGGAATGCAGCAGTATGTATGTCCTTACTGTTACTAATAAGGATAACGTCTTTATACTGCCATACAGGTTAGGTTTGCTAATTTTGTGTTACATGCAAGTTGCTTGAGTACAAGTGCTTTTAAAATTAGCACTCACTGGATGTTCAGGCAACAGTTCTTAATATGGGCACCTTAATTTTCTTCCTGTGCTTTATAAGGTTTCTTCTGACTGTTGTGATTTGTAGCCTTTAGCTTCCTAATACAAACCTTCAGGCATTTTTATTCTGTAGTGATTTGACTGTCTTCTCTTTTTTGAGAAGACCTCTTCAGTGTGAGAGGCCTGTGCTGCACGCTCATAGAAGTTCCCTTTACCAACCGTCTCCACAGTTGCTTGTTACAGATTTGTTTCCATTAAACTGTATTGGCCTGAGAAGTCCCAGGGCAGTTGTGGCAGATTCAGGCTGTAAAATGATTCCATCAAGTGTAGCAATGCTCTGTTCATATGTTGTGCTTTATTAAGTGACTCGTTTCTGTCCAAGGGACTTTTTGATTGAGAAACCTTATTCATAATCAGAAGAAGTGACCTTGTGCTGTTCGTAGCTTTTTAGCTCTTCACCCATGGAAGCTTAGTGGTAAATATTTTCTAGTAAGAACTTAAGAGTTTTCTAGGTGTTAAAATTGTGATGTCTTTCAAAGCACCCTTAAGTAAGATCAATCCCATAGTGCTTTGTTGTTTGTATAGGCACTTTGCTAGCATTTCTTGTTGGGAAGCTTTTCCAGTAGGCTTAACTACTAAAACAGCTATTAATGTTTTTACCTGACAGTAGAACCCATTCTGTGCATTGTTCCATTTCCTCACCTCTCTTATGCTGCATAGACTTCAAGCTATTCATTCTGATAAAAGTTGTCTAGCCTTCAGGGCTAGGGCTGATAGCTCTCATCTCGTATTCTGTTGGGGGGGGTGTGTGTGTATGTCTTTGTTACTCTTATTTCTTTGTTTCCTTGACATAGTAATCCCTGTGAAAGGTCTTCTGTCTATGCTTTCTTATTTAGGGAATGCCCTTCTAGCATGGATGAACAAAGCTTCTCAGCTGGCAGCTTTGCTTCAGGCTGAGGATTCTTTTGGCCTGGTTTTATTTTACTTCCCTCTTAGCCTTCAGGTGCTTCTAAGTTGTGTCTGTCTTTTTCTGCAGCAGTCAGATACAGGAGAAGAGGTGCTGAGAATGTGCGTGGCAGTGCGGAAGAAGCTGCAACTTTATTTTTGGAAGGACAGAGAGTTCCATGAGTTGCAGGTGAGTTGTGTTGCTTCTGTAGTCTATCATGTTTCGTCAGGGAGTGTAGTTGGTCTTTACTGCTTCTTTAGTCCCTATTGCTTAGAGACACTGCTGACATTCAGAGCACTGACTCTGCTTCTGCATTGATTCAACAGTGAAGCAACACATCAGTGGAAATACCTGGTTGAGATAATTATTTGCTTTAATACAGTTCCATAAGTTAAATCAAGGACTGCATCCTCTATTGTAGCATTTTGGATACAGTACACTTATAAGTCAGTGAAGTGTATTAGTTTGCAGTCTCTGTATATGTAACCCTCACAATAACTGTGTGTAACTGGGTCCACTCCTACTCAAAAGTTTTCAGGGATGTCATTAGCTCAGAAAGTAGTTATTGCCAACAAGCACAGAGAACTGAAGTTGTTATTAACAGAATGATAATAATAACTAATGGAAGTGGGTAGAGAGTTATTCAGCTTCCAGGGAGTTGCCAGCTAAGTTAGACTGTGTACATGAATCTAGCCTTTTAGTTGAGTACTGCTGTTTCTTGACTAGCTGAAGTTGGATGTGTTTGGTGGGCTGTGTGGTGTCAACAGGTAGTGCTTCCTGTTACACTCTGCATTGCTGGATTTGACTTTTGTTTTTCTCTTGTGACAGCCATTTAAATGTCTTTTTCCTCAGGGGGACTTCAGTGTACCTGATGTACCCAAGTCTATGGCCTGGTGTGAAAACTCCATCTGTGTCGGCTTCAAGAGAGATTATTACCTGATAAGGGTAAAGCTGGAATTTGGGATACAGTGTTTGAAAGATTGGATAGCAGTAGACCTTATGGAGGCTGCTCCTGTGCTCAGGGATTTAGCTAACAGACATTTCAGAAAAATAGAATCTGGAGCTTTTGGAAAGTGTAGTCCAAGTCCATCTGTTCAAACTGAGGTTTTGTCAAGAAATGATCTTCTGTTTATTGCTTTTGAAAACAATGTTTGAAGATCTTGCAGAAAAAAAAAGGCTTCGGAAAAGATAAATGTAATAATTTGACAGCAGATTGTATAAGCTCAGTTTGCATTTTATATAGTATATTAAGAAAGAAGATAGCTCTGAGAAGGAAAAAAGACCAAGAATATCTTTTCTGGCAAACAGTGAAGCTTAACTATTTTTTCTTGTATTTTTGTCCCTTCCTGAGTTGTATTTGTCTTAGTTTAGAAGTCTCTAAACTTGCTGTTGTTAATTTAGTATTACAGTTTCCACTTAAGCCTCATTTGAGAGCTGTATGTGATTTCTCTTTTCTGCCTTCACAAGTAGCAAATATGGAGGTGCACTGCACATATGTAGTGCATGGGTAGCAATACTCATCTGGAGTCTTCCAGATGGTGATTCCCACCATTGTAGTGATGTGTGCAGTTGTGCAGCTCAAGCAACCATTGTGGAGACTTCTTGTGCAGGTGTCTACTATGGGCTAGCTCAGATGCTTGACTGACCCATTCTTGAATGGCTTAATTTTAGTTAGGTGGAAGAAACTCCCATGTTTATGATATTATGTCCTGCTGTCTAGCTGATGATTTATAAGAATGCTTGAGCCTAACAGAACGGATGCAGCAGGAACTTTGTGCTAGTGTGAAGCTTGCTAAAATGTTTTGGTGAGAAGAATTAGATTATAGGCTGTGAGAAGAAAACAGTGGTGTCTACTTGACTCGTAGGCTTGCTGAGATATATAAGAACAAGAATGTAAATATAGATAACTCTCTGTCTGGGCTTTGGGCTGCATCTCTCTCTAACCTGCTGTCTGTGTGACTAATTCACCTGCTTCCTAACTCCCCCTGACTGACCTTCCAGTCTTCCTTTGGCACAAGGCAATGTCTAGGGTAAAGTAGAAAGGGGTGGGAGAAGGTGGAAGGGTGGTTGGTAGCCCCTCCTGGGGACTCAGGTTTCTGGGAGGGCTGCTGTGTTTCTGTATTACCTTTTAACTTGTATATTTCTGTATATAACTGTATACATTGTAAATATCTGCTTGTATATTGTGCTAAGCTGTAAATATAAAGCTTCATTCAATTTCCAGAGCTACTGAGTGTAGTCTGGGTTATTTCCAAAGTGTGTGTTGGGGTGGGTAATACTCAAACCATCCCAGAATTTAAGAAAAGGGATTCTCGGTTTCAGTGGCAGTGATTTGTTAGATTAGCTCATGAAGCGACTCTTTGCTGCTAAGGCAGGCTAAAGAGGATAGGCAGGTTTCTAGGCTGGGAGTTAATTTCTTCTGTGGCAACACTCAGGACAAGAACATGTTTAAGTTTTGGCCCAGGTGAAATCCTCTCTTTATACCAAGAAGCATTTGAACTGAAGTTGTTATTGTGCCATGCATTTTATAAACCTGTATTAACTATGTGGTCAGCTGCTGTTATAGTAACAGGAAAACAATCTCTCAGATGCAAAAATGTGTTCATTCTTTATGTCCACATGATCCATAAACAAGATCAGTGATGATGTGCAGAAATTTTATTCTACTCTTTAAAACTGGTCTTGTCCTGTTAGTGATTATTCTGCATTGCAGATCCCGCCAGGGAGGTTTGGTCTTACACAGCTTTGATACAAAGGTTATTTTGAAAAACATTTAAATTTTTTTTTTCTTTTTTATCCTAGGTGGATGGAAAAGGATCCATCAAAGAACTGTTTCCCACAGGGAAGCAGCTGGAACCATTGGTAGCTCCTGTAGCAGATGGGAAAGTTGCAGTTGGCCAAGACGATCTAACAGTTGTGCTCAATGAAGAAGGAGTTTGTACTCAGAAATGTGCCTTGAATTGGACAGATATTCCGATAGCCATGGGTGAGAATTACAGTAGTGGTTTGGGTTTTATTAATTTGATGGGGTCTTTTTACTCTTTTGTACATGGCAAAATTGCTACATTTCCAGTATTTAGAAACTAGCTGGGTTTGGAGTGTGATGATTTCTGAAGTACTTCAGGTTGTACTCTGTGGAAGGCATACGGTTTATTTTTGTTTCTTCCCCTACTTGTAGTCTGTATGCCTAATTCCTCAGAGAATAAACATTCCATATCTTTTACAAAGGATAAAAATTTTGAAATGGTAGGTAGTGTGTTAAAGCAGTGTAGTTCTGCTGGGCTCCTCAGTGCCATGTTCTTTCTGTAGAGAGGAGAACAAAAATCCTGCTGTCAGTGTTGGGCATTGGGTTCTGCTTTTAATAAATACAAAAGGGACAGCATTTCAGGGGATGGGGTGAGGAGGGCAATAAGAATAAATTGAAGAGAAGAACCCCTACTTGAAGTTATGTCTTGTTTCAAGGAATATTTGAGTAGGATCAACTTGTGATTTCCTCTTGTTTCTCTAATAGAACACCAGCCTCCCTACATCATTGCTGTTCTGCCGAGATACGTGGAGATCCGCACCTTTGAACCTCGGCTGCTGGTGCAGAGTATTGAGCTGCAGAGACCACGCTTCATCACTTCTGGAGGGTATTGAGTATAGCTGATTATTACTTCTGTAATAATCCGTGTGTGTGTGTGATAGCACTCTGAAATACTGAGAGCAAAAGAGCTTTTCTAACTGCCTCAGCTCAAGACCTAGCCCTGAAGCGGCCCATTGTCTTTTAAGAACAAATGAGCAGGTGAGCATTTACTCCTTCTGGAGTAAATGACAGAGATGAGTGTCTTTGCAAACTTCTCATCACTGGACATACTTCTTGCTTTGCAGTATTTCTGAAGCTGTCTTTTATCTAATTGATGCATGTGTGTATTAAGGAGGATTCTTGGGGTTTTTTTTGGTTCTGTTTTGTTTTTTTAGAGTGTTCCTTCTTAGTGCTGTGATTCAGTAACTGATCCTTTAATCTCATTTGCAGCACAAATATTATTTATGTAGCAAGCAATCACTTTGTTTGGCGGCTCATTCCAGTGTCCATAGCCACACAGATCCAGCAGCTTCTGCAGGACAAGCAGTTTGAGTTGGCTTTGCAGTTGGCAGTAAGTACTCAAAAACCTTTATGTTTGCAGTATGCGCACTTGTTAGAAAGCACACAAAAGGATGTTTAGTGTAGCTAGTCCAAGAGTTTAACATCCCTCCTGTCTGCTTTGCACAAACTGGTGAACTCTGGCCTTTTTTTGAGGTAGGTTTTAGTTTTGTGCTGCTGTTTGTCCATGTTGACCTACTGTGGTTTAGGTTTTGAGATACCTTGTATGCCAACAGTTTTCTCTTAGCTGTTTAATTGGTGACTTTCTTTTAGTTCAACTGGCTTCAAAGTCTTCAGACTGCTTGTAAGCAATTTTGCTAGTTGTGTGTTTTGTTTTGCCCAATTAACAGATTTTCTTGTAGTGGCCTTCTGTGTTAGTCCTGAAACGTAATAATTTCTTAGAGATACTGAAGCAGTATGTTTAGTCATATTGCTATGGAGGGAAGCTCTTCACCATGAGAGTGGTGAGACCTTGGAATAGGTTGCCCAGGGAGGTGGTTGAGGCCCCGTTGCTGGAAGTAAGGCCAGCCTGGATGAGGCTCTGGCCAGGCTGATCTAGAATAGGGTGTCCCTACCTGTGGCAGGGGAGGTTGGAACTAGATAATCCTTGTGATCCCTTCCAACCCTGACTAATTCTATGATTCTATGATTTTCTTACTGTTCTAGATATTCTGCTTTCCATAAACTTCTCTGGAGCTATACTGAAATTAATTAATTGCATTTTGTGTTGCTGACTTGAAAATAAATTTAGCAAAGGGAAATGAATGAAGAGATGGTTGCTGTGGTAGAGTGAATATGTAGGTAACCAGAGGTGGCTTTCAAACCTTACAGGTTATGTCTGATACAATAAGCATAGCATCTGAGGATCACCCTCAGAGGTGTTCATCTTGCAAGATTACCTTTTTTCTTCTTGTTCTTTCTAAAGGATTATCCTGTTATTTCTAGAGTGTTTCCATCTCCTTTGTGAGACCTGAGAGTTTTTCATGTTCCTTAATTTGTGTGTAGGAAATGAAGGATGATTCAGATAACGAGAAGCGACAACAGATTCACCACATAAAGAACCTTTTTGCCTTCAACCTCTTCTGCCAGAAGCGCTTTGACGAATCTATGCAAGTTTTTGCCAAACTTGGTACAGGTAAATGCTTGGGTTCCCATTGGGATACTTAGGTTAGAAGGAATAAAATGAAGCTCACAGCCTATTGTGTGGGGATTTTTTGTTTGTTTGCTGGGGTGGGTTGTTTGGGTTTTGTTTTCAAACAGTGTTGTCTTGTGCAGACAAGTGCTCTGTGAATGTCAGATAGCCAAAGCAACTATTTAGCTTTTACTTGTGCGACTGGTTATAGTACTAAATTAACTTCACTGAGTGAGTTAAATCATGAGTTTGCCCTTTGTGCAGAAGGTACTTCTATTGTATTATATATTACAGCATGCAAAGCATGTACACAGACCTTTAAAGATGAAGGTTTCCGCAGCTGCCGAAAGCCTACTTGTAACTTGGAATGAAAAATAAGGAGTATCTGTGGTCTGAGAACCCTTGATCCTGTTTTCTGGACAAAACTTCTGGAATCAGAATGATTTTCTGTGCTTTTGGAAGTCAAAATTATCTCTGATGCTCTTCCTGTGGGTCATACTAGGAGTATTGGATTGTACCATACTAGGGACATCTGGTTCATACTAGGACTGAAGACTGGATTGTGCCAAAGAATAATTCTTTAGACTGTGATTGTTTTATTGGTGACAACTTGTACCATGTGCATTTAAAACTATAACTTCTTGTTTTGATGATGCTACGTGGAAAGTTACTATGAAAGAAAAAGACTGAGAAGTCAGAATATTTTAATGTTAAATTAGAGAGCAGTTATTTTGAGTTCACTTGAACTCAGTGAAAATGAAATGCTCATTAGTTACAGAGGGTACTATTGGGTTCTTGTTTCAGAAGCACAGTAAATCTTCTCTTAAAATATTGCTTGTTCATAGAAATTCTGCCCTGCTGCCAGAGTGGTTAATGCTGGGATTCTGCAGTACAACAGATTATAACAGCAGCTTGTCTGGGTGTGACAAATGCATATGTTGGAACTTGTGCTTGGACTTTGAAACAGTCTTTCTCTTGCTTCTTTTGCCTTGTTTTAGCTTCCTTTCTGTAGTAAGCAAATTCTGTTATCTGAAGCCTTGTGGACATAGAAACAATCAGCTCTTTTGGAAAGCTGAGATAGCTCAAAGATTACACGTGTTTAAGAGTTTGCAAAAATGATGTTATGAATGGTTACTAATACTAGTTATTTTTTGCTTAGATCCCACTCATGTGATGGGTCTGTATCCTGACCTCCTGCCCACAGATTACAGGAAACAGCTACAGTATCCCAACCCCCTACCAGGGCTCTCTGGGGCAGAGCTGGAAAAGGCACATTTAGCTCTGATAGACTACTTAACTCAAGTGAGTGCTCCTATGTCTGTTTTTAGAGCAGGGTTATTTAGTTTCAGCATACTTTGTTGGTTAACTGATGTGAAGGAAGCGGTAAACCTACTCCAGCTCTGTCATGCTAGCCTTAATGGGCTGTCTTTATGCTTGGGAACTATGGCAGCAGCTCTTTAGAAGGCAGGGGAAGTGGAAGATGCAAGGTGCTGCCCAGGTATGTAGGAGATACCAGATGTGACTTTTGTGAGCACTGGATAAAATTCACTTACGGACTGGATCTGGATAGGAGTCCAGTATTTCTGACATCCTTCTGAAGGGGACTTGAACTCTTGGTCTTTTTGGTTTTGTTGACTTGGTAAGGTGCACTCTGTGTAGAAGAGACAGGTCAAAAGCATGCATTAAAAAGTGGAACAGAAGGCAGTGGCTACTGTGCCTTCCTGTCCTTTTTATTTTGTTGGAATCTGCTGCTGTTCTTAATAGACTTAAAAGGAAGCTTGTGTCTGAAGTAGGATAGGTTGTTTTGTGCCTAGCAATACAACACCTAAATTCTTTCCCAAAATGTTAAATGCCTATTCAAGTGTCTCTGTTTAGGTTAACAAAGTTTCGTTCTGACTATTTTCTCAAGACTGGACATCTGGCAAAACCAGTTTCTCAGTGCAAATATATACACCTGAATGTGGCTGGAAAGGTGATGTGTTAAGTAGTTAACAACAAAAATCTTTTAGGAAACAATCGATTAAAACAGGTTACTAAATTGGTTTAATTTAGTCTTTTTACTTGGCTGCATTATGTTTGCTGAGGTGGGATGGAGAAATTCATGGCCTTTTCCTGTTAATTTTTCATTTGATGCCCTGCAGAAAAGAAGTCAGCTGGTGAAGAAGCTAAATGATTCTGACCATCAGTCCAGTACCTCACCCCTTATGGAAGGAACACCCACGATCAAGTCCAAAAAGAAGCTGCTACAAATCATTGATACCACCCTATTGAAGTGCTACCTCCATGTGAGTTTTTTCCTGACCTTGAGACCTCTCCTTTAGCATGCAAGCTCTGTTGGAACTTCAGACTGAAATGTTTGAGGATAAGGAGTTACCTCAGAATTTTTTGCGCAGCCATCTGTATTTGGTCCAAAACCAAACTGTGGCAATATGGTGTTAGCAAATTTGTTCACTGGTCAGGAGGTAATTCAAGGAATAAAGTAGATGTGTCTGTTTCTGGTGCTGTCCCTGTTAAAAGAATCTGCCCATATCTGTGTATTTGGCAGTTCTAATGAGTGCTACTTGTGTTGCCTTGTACTGTTAAATGCAGGAGAGTACAGTCTTTGTTCTCAAGAATGTTTTTCAGAGCTGGCACCTTTTCTTGCAGGGGAATAGCTCTGATGTGTTGTTTTCTTCTTATCTCAACAAGTTAGGGAAATGATGATGCATGTTACTCTAAGGTGTTAAACTGTCACTTTTTTATTTTGTAAGGCTTTTATTTACCGTCCCTCCTCCCAATTAATGTTTTGTACTAACAGCTTAAGATGTGCCCATTAAAAGTATGTTCATGTGCTCTGTTTTTGCTTGCAGACAAATGTAGCACTGGTAGCACCATTGCTACGACTGGAGAACAATCACTGCCATATTGAGGAGAGTGAGCATGTGCTGAAGAAGGCGCACAAATATAGTGAACTGATAATACTCTATGAGAAGAAAGGTCTGCATGAGAAAGGTAGGTGTGAAATTGGGATGGGGAGTGGTGAAGAGATAGGAGCATTTTTTTCCTGGTGTTGAGCTTTAACTTCAGTGACAGACAATAATCTGAAGAGACTTCATTTCTGGGTCAGTCTAGTGATTAAATCAGTCCTGTTCCTGTTGCTGGTTTGGTCTGTGTTTAAAATAAAACTTTGGGTTGTCTCTGTTAGCAAAACAGGAAAAAACGTTTGGGTTTGTTTTTTTGTGGTTCAGGCTGGGATGATACTCGTGGTTACAAAGGAACTAACCTTTTTTTCTGTTGTTCTGATAGCATTACAGGTACTAGTGGATCAGTCTAAGAAAGCCAATTCACCTTTGAAGGGTCATGAGAGGACAGTGCAATATCTGCAGCACTTGGGTGAGTGTGAGCCACGAGGATCATTGGGGCACTTGAGCATCTCCCCTTACGAGTAGAAACTGAGAAACCTGGGCTGTTTTGTCTGGAGAAGAGAAGACTGAGAGGAGATCTGATCAATGTGCACAAATATCTGAGGGGTGGCTCTCGAGTGGATGGGGTCAATCTCTTTTCAGTGGTCAGCAGCGATAAGACAAGGAGCAAAGGCTACAAACTAACATAGAAGGTTTCACCTCAACATGAGGAGAAACTTCTTTACAGTGAGGGTGACAGAGCCTGGAACAGGCTGCCCAGCGAGGTTGTGGAGTCTCCTTCTCTGGAGACTTTCAAAACCCACCTGGATGCATTCTTGTATGAGCTACCCTAGGGAATCCTGCCTTGGCAGTGGAGTTGGACTTGACGATCTCTGGAGGTCCACTCCAATCTTTAAAGTTCTGTGATTCTGTGAAGGAGAGCACTGTTCTTGTGAAGATGTTACTGTTATTTGGCTTACTGATCATTCTAGTTAGTGTTCAGCAACTTTGTTGGGACTATCAAGCTCAAAGAAACGCATGTCATCTTCTCTGGTTTCTCACATATTCTGAATTTTCTTCCAGTGATGTTGAAAGGAAACCTGTAGGTAGTGACTTCATGTTTGATGTGGTCATGACTGCAGCAAAGACAGCTTGACCACTGTTGTAAAGAAGCCCTTCTAATCTGATGTATGCTTATTAAGGAGTTAGACCTGCTTTTTTGTCTCTTGTTCTACATGTGAACTTACCCCTGTGCTTGTCTTGTCCTCTGTATATTGTCAGTGAGACTAGCAAGCCCATTGCTATACAGTGCCCTGTTAATTCAGAAAGTTAATGGAACTTCACTGAAATTAGACTTGCAACCTCAGTGCTCTTTGCTGAGTCACTGGTTTCTGCAGCTTTGGCACTGGCTCTTGTGGAGGCTCTTTTTGATTGTTTTGCTTTGTAGTGCTTATCTGCTGTTTTTTCAAATGCTGTTCGTTTTAAATATTTAAAAAGTAGCTTAGTCCTCCTGGTACTGTGGGATGAAGAAAAGCAAGCAGTGGCTGCTTTTTCATAGGATTGAAGGTTTCTCTCTCTTCTGTAGGTGTGTTGTTGCATTGTTCCTCCAGTAAGTGCTTTGCTGGCTCTGATAGGGAGAGAGAGGAACAAGTCATGTTTTGCTGAGATGTTTTATCAACTTGGTGAACCAGATTGTCCAAGTTCAAGTATTCCTGTCAAGAAACAGGTCCTCAATGTTCCTAGAAGTAGACAACTTACTACCTAACCTGTAGTTCCTATGCCAGTTAGTTCAGTACTATGATCTGTTACTACTTATTATGAGGTATTTGGTCATTTGCTATAGGAGTCATTAGACTGGCAGGCTGGAAATTATAGGGTGGCTTGGAATGGAAGGGACCTTAATGATCATCATGGCCAGGGGTATCTTTTGCTGAAAGAAATTATGCAAATGAGAAGTACAGTGTTTTTTCTGCCTTAATAAAAACAAATTGCAAGGGAAGTCTTTATGAATGTGGTTAAGGCAACTGAGCTTGGGTTTGGTCAGAAGTCTTTACATTTGCTGGCGCTTAGTATTTTAGTTAGTTCTTGTTTCTGTTTGAAATCCTATTTACAAAGTAAATTGTGGCTGTAGTCTCAAATGGGTGATTTACTTGACTTGAGCAGGGAGAAAAACAAATTAGATTCCTCCTGTAAATTATGCTTTGCTGGCTTTGAAAGCATCTGCTTGTGTTGGGAGTAACACTGAGCACCGCTGCTTTTTGTATTCCAGGCACAGAGAACTTGCACTTGGTATTTTCCTACTCTGTCTGGGTGCTAAGAGATTTTCCTGAAGATGGACTGAAGGTAAGTGTGCTTGAAACAGGCACTTTGCCCTTGAAATTCTTGGTGGGGCATATGGAATTTGGAGAAGTCAGTGTAAAAAGCCATCTATTAATGCTAAATCAAATTAAGTATATAATTTGTTTTTTCTGTGTTTGGTATTGTGGTAAGGTTAGTGGTAGATAGAGCAGGATAACTGCAGTTTTCTTAAGCTTTTCCCATCTTGGTATACCTTATCTTGCTGTAGGTAGTTAGGAACCTTTGACATAACATTTAATGTTACTAATGTCATGCTTTTTGTACAAAAGCCTAATTGAGCATTTATGTCAAATGTTAATTTGTCTTTCTTATTTTCCCATTTCTCTATGCTGTAGAATTGACTTCATTAGTTGGGAGGTGTTAGGCACTGTGAAATAAGAGAGTTAGCTAAGGCACAAGTGTTTGTTAGTCCTTTTAGTTGCAAGGTGGCTTCTGATTGTGCATCAGTAAGTGCTCAGATTTTTTTATTCTTACATTTCTTGTGCTTGCTCTTTGACACATGTGGTGATTTGCTGGGCTTCAGTGCCTCAGAGGAAATAGACTGTGGCCCCTAGATTTCAAACATTGCTACTTTGTGAATAAACTTTTGTTTAACAGATATTTACAGAAGACCTCCCTGAAGTGGAAGCTTTGCCACGAGACAAAGTGCTCAGTTTCTTGATAGAAAATTTTAAAAGCTTGACTATTCCTTATCTGGTAAGAACTCAATCTCTACTACTGCATTACATCCAGTACAAGTTATTTGTAAGTCTGTGGCTCCTCAGGCTTTGGAGCCTGATGATATCTTGGAGAATGCCAGCTTTGCCGGAAGTTGGGCAAAGAAAAAATGTTTAAAACACATGAAATTCTGAGGTGAAGCTTGGTGAAGGCAAGAATGGGACTGTTGCTTTTTTATAACAAATGTTTTTCCCAGAGGAAGTGTCTGTAGCTGAACTTGAACATTTACTTACAGGAGCACATCATTCATGTCTGGGAAGAAACCGGTGCAGACTTCCACAACTGTCTGATCCAGCTGTACTGTGAGAAAGTGCAGGGCTTAATGAAAGAGTATCTCAATTCCTTCCCTGCAGGTATGTTTAACCTTTTCTGGTGGGAAGGCCAGGGGCTTGGGATAGCATAGGGGAACCTTCACAGTCCCTTGCTGTAAGCCTTTCCTTTTCACATTCAGAAGAAGGTGGGATTCCAAATGCTGAAGAAACTTGACCTCCCTACAAGTACACACTTGTTCAAGTTAAGTTGTCTCCTTAGAGACATTACAGGAATGAGCGATACTTTATGATTAAATGGAATGGCAGCTACTGTCCTTGAATTCTGCACATTTTGTCTAGGGAATGGTCTTGAATGACCAAGTTTATTGTTTAACCAGTCACCGGAGGTGTTTTAAGGAGCTGAAGTAATGTGACAGATGCATCAGAATCCCAGCCCATTTGGTTCCTCCTTGTGATCTGTTTATCTTCTGTGTGTTGGTGTAGTGAATTAGTTGTAATAGTGTGGCTTATGTTGGTTTCTTCCATGTAGATAAAACTCCAGTGCCTGCAGGGGAGGAAGGGGGAGACCTTGGGGCTTACCGGAAGAAGCTTTTACTTTTTCTGGAGAAGTCTAGCTGGTATGAACCTGGTCGACTAATTAGTGACTTCCCCTTTGATGGTGAGTTCAATTTGCACAGGTTAATTAAACCCTAGTGTATTGCACTGTACAGCACAACCTCCTTGCTTAGTGTAGGATCACAGTCATTAGAAATGCAGAGGGTCTCTGCTGTGTACATTCACTCTGCTTTGGCTGGCACAGCTGATTTTACCAGCCTCTGCAGGATTCCTCTGTCTGCTGGCCTAAAGCTTTGTGGCATCTCCCATCACTTAAATATTTAACCTGACTTTTTGGTGAGCCCAGATTACTCAACAGATCTGAAGTTCATTGTTTCTTAAGGTTACTTTAGAATTCATAAAATATTACTGAGACTAGTGTGAAGTTCCAAATGCAACTTTAACCTGTGCTCAGACTACAGTTTGTATAGTCTCTTCTGATGGTCTGGTCACTAATGGAACTTCTGTTGTTTCTCCGTGTAGCTAATGACTAATCTTGTATGCTATTATTAGGTCTTCTAGAAGAACGTGCTCTGCTCTTGGGTCGTATGGGGAAACATGAGCAAGCTCTGTTTATTTATGTTCATATTTTGAAGGACACCAACATGGCTGAAAAGTAAGGTTTGGTTGGTTTATTTACTTACTTATTGCAAGGCTTGTTACTGCCCTATGTGATGTGTGATGAAATGTGACTGCAGGGAGCATGAGGGTTGTAAGCCTTAAGGGTCTTGTGAGTTTTCATTTTTCTTGACTGTTCCAGGCATCTGTTCATTACAGATGATGGTGTCCCTTTGAGGTTTACCTTTTCATACTCTTTTGTCACAGCACTTGGCAGAGCAGTCTCATTGTCATCAATGAGTTCATAGTTTCCAACTGAACTTAGCTTGTGAATTCTGTGTGTTATTTTGCTTCCTTTCTCTTTGGAGAAGCGTTCACTAATCCAGATGCAAAGTTAAGCTACTTTGGTTAGCAGAATCTTCTCTGGGAAAGGCACAGCATTTTGCTAGGTCTGATATGTGAGGGAATTTCTGAGTGAATTTGAAGTACTTAAGTGAAAATAGAGTTATCCAATACTAGCAGGTGTATCTGAACACTGGGATCTGTTCAACATATCTTCTTTTAAAGCTAGTTTAAGCAAATCCCTGTTAGGTGATGTTCAATCTCATTATGCAATGTACACTAATGAACACCTTCTCTTTGTGTTTCAGATACAGTAATTAGATATATTGACATTTTTATGCTGTGATGTGCTGATTTGAGATGTCTTTTTTTCACTCTTATGGAGCTGAATTGAATTTAGACTCTGCATTAAAGCTTTGAAAGTTGACTGGAAATAGGAGACTTGCACAAAGCCTCCCTTTTCTCAGCAATGAAATGCAAAGTGATGGTGTCATTTTGTTGTGCAGTTTGATTAATTGTTTAGAAGTGGATGTATGGTCACCTAATTTGGATGGCTTCAGTTACTGACGCATTTAAATGGTAATTTTTATGGACTGGGTTTGAAAACTATCTTTGAATTTCACTTGATTTCTTCTTTGTTCTAGCTACTGCCATAAACATTATGACAGAAACAAAGATGGTAACAAAGATGTAAGTAGCTTCATCTTTGCTGTCTTCTTTTCCAGTAAGCAACTATTAGACTATACATACCATGTTAGGGACTTCTGACTTGTAAAGTTTTTGCCCTGCATAGACTTTTGCAGTTTGTGTAGATGGACAGGAACCTGGGTATGAGGTCTTGGAATGCAGAAATTACTAGATTATTGTTTGGTTTTGTTTGTTTGTTCGTGTTTGTTGTTGTTGAAAATGTTACTGTATCACTAGAGTTGAACATATATTCCGTAGCTAAAGTTGTGATGGAATTCAGAAGACAAAAAGCTGCCTGTATTCCACATCTACAGAAGTGTTAATGGTAAAAACAATGAAGTGTTGGCTTCTAAATGAGCTATGTGAGATAAATGAGTGAGGTTTGCTTAAAATGAGTGTTTGAGAAATATCTAGTGTAGAATGCAAGCCTTAAAAGGCCTTGGGCATCACCGGGGCCCTTCCGGTTTTGTTAAGACAAGACCTGTTTACTTGAGTACATCAGAGGTTTGAATGGTATAAATACAACTACTTACCAGCATGGGATTCTGCACTTCAGCCACAAGAAGCCCGTGCAGTGCTACAGGCTGGGGACAGAGTGGGTGGAGTGCAGCCAGGCAGAGATGGACCTGGGGGTACTGGTTGACAGCTGACTGAACATGAGCCAGCAGTGTGCCCAGGTGGCCAGGAAGGCTAATGGCATCCTGACCTTTATCAGGAATACTGTGGCTAGCAGGATCAGGGGAGTCATTCTTCCCTTGTACTCAGCACTGATTAGGCCACACCTTGAGTACTGTGTCCAGTTCTGGGCCTCTCCGTTTAAGAAAGATGTTGAGGTGCTTGAACGTGTCCAGGGAAGGGCACTAAGGCCGATGAGAAGGCTGGAGCACAGCTCTGTGAAAAGAGGCTGAGGGAGCTGGGATTGTTCATCCTGAATGAGGCTCAGGGGAGACCATATTACTCTCTACAGCTACCTGAAAGGAGGTTGTAGCCAGGTGGGGGTTGGCCTCTTCTGCCAGGTACCCAGTGCCAGAACAAGAGGACACAGACTGAAACTACCCCAGGGCAGGTTTAGGCTGGATCTTAGGAAGAAGCTCTTCACAGGAAGAGTGATTGGCATTGGAATGGGCTGCCCAGGGAGGTGGTGGAGTCACTGTTTCTGGAGGTGTTTAAAAGGAGACTGGATGAGGCACTGAGTGCCATGGTTTAGTTACTTAGAAGGGATGGGTGATAGGTTGGACTCGATGATCTTGAAGGTCTTTTCCAACCTGGCTAATTCTGTGATTCTACCAGCACTGACATTTTTGGATGCAGGCAGTGGTTTCTGAACTTTGCTTCTCTGTGCCACAGGTCTATCTGTCTCTGCTCCGGATGTATCTCTCCCCACCCAGTGTTCATTGCCTGGGACCAATCAAGATGGAAGTGCTGGAGCCTCAAGCCAATCTGCAGGCTGCTCTGCAGGTTTTGGAACTACATCACAGCAAACTGGATACCACCAAGGTAATAAATACCTGTAAGCACTCCAAAGGTGACAGGGTACTGGAGCAGGCAAGATTTGAAACCGTGTCAGTCTAAATGTTTTAGTTTCTAGTCTATTTTTTCTCTCTCTCTTTTTCGTACATTTTATCTAACCAAGTATATTTTGCTCCAGGCAATAAACCTACTCCCAGCAAATACACAGATCAGTGAGATTCGAATCTTTTTAGAGAAAGTCCTTGAAGAAAATGCTCAGAAGAAAAGATTTAATCAAGTTCTCAAGAATCTTCTTCATGCAGAGTTTCTGAGGGTAAGTATCTACCACCTCTCATTTATTGGAATGGTACTTTAAAACACATGTTCAGCATTTAAATGAACTGTTACTGATAGAGAATATGTGTTCTCCAGATGGTGCTGTAATGTCCCTGAAGGTGATGCATCAACTAAATTGAATGCCCCTTTCTATTGAGATGACAAATATGTTCATTTTAGTTTGGATGGCGTGGATGTCTTTGTGAGTCTTTGGCTGCACTGTGCTCTGGTGTACATTGCAGGATGATCTTGGAGAACAGAAACTGGATTTCTTTCAAATAAACTAAACTAGAGGACACAGTTTAGAAGTTCATCTGAGCACCCCTTAGTGGTTACAGTACCTTAGTTTGTGGATGAGACTAGCAGAAAGTAAAATCCTGCAGTTGTCACAGTGTTGTAATATCACCTGCTGTGCTCTCCAGACCTGCTTTTGTGCCATACAACTTGCTAATGTAGATATAGTCACTGAAAATTAATGGAATCATAGAATGGTTTGGTTTGAGTTGGAAGGGACCTTAAAGATTATGTAGTTTCAACTCTTTTGTCATGGGCATGGACACCTTCTACCAGACTTACACCCTGGCTTTGGACAACTCCAGGATTGGAGCCTCCCCAGTGTCTTTGAGCAGTCTGTTTCAGTGCCTTTTCACCCTCGTTGAAAATAATTTTCTCCCACGGTCTAATCTAATTCTGGCTTCTTCCAGTATGAAACCATTGACTGTGGATGTTGTTTACCTCGATTTTTTTTTTTTAATAAGGCCTTTGACACTGTTTTCCACAGTGTTCTCCTGGAGAAACTGCTTGTGGCTTAGGTGGGTGGATGCTTCACTGGGTTAAAAACTGGCTAGATGGTGGGCCCCAAAGAGTGATGGTGAATGGAGTTATAACTGGTTGGTGGACGGTCACAAGTGGCATTCCCCAGGGCTCAGTACTGGGGACAGTTCAATATCTTTATCAGTGATCTGGATGAGGCGTTTGAGTGCACCCTCAGTAAGTTTGCAGATGACACTAAGCTGGGGAGAAATATTGACCTGCTTGAAGATGGGGAGGCTCTACAGAGGGACCTGGTCTGGCTGGATCGATGGACTGAGGCCAGTGGTATGAGATTCAAGGCCAAGTGCTGAGGCCTGCACTTGGGTCACAATAACTCCGCACAATTCCCCAGGGCTGGGGGACTGAGCGTTTGGAAAGCTGTCTGGCAGAGAAGAACCTGGGAGTGCTGGTCAACAGCTGGCTGAACATGAGCCAGCATGTGTGGAGGTGGCCAAGGTCAAGAGCATCCTGGCTTGTTTAGGAATAATACAACAGTTAGGACTGGAAAAGTGATTGTGGCCCTGTAGTTGGTACCAGTGAGGACATACCTTGAGTATTGTCTTCAATCTGGGGGCTCTCACTACATTGAGGTGAAGAAGTGAGTCCAGAGATGGGCAACAAAGCTGCTGAATGGTCTGGAGAATAGGTTTTATGATGAGTGGCTGAGGGAACTGGGATTATTTGGCCTGCAGGACAGGAGGCTGAGGAGAGACCTTATTACCCTCTACAGGTACCTGAAAGGAGGTTGTGGTGAGGTGAGTCTTGGTCTCTTCTTACAAGTAACAAGGGATAGGACAAGAGAAAATGGCCTCAAGTTGTACTGGGGAGGTTTATGTTAGATATTAGAAAAAACATTCTTCCCTGGACTTGTTCACTAACACTAGACTGGGCTCTCCAGGGAGATTATTGAATCCCCACCTCTGGAGGTGTTTAAAAGACACATAGATGTGGTTCTAAGGGATGTGGTTTAGTATCAGACTTGTTAGTTAGATAATAGTTGGACTTAATGATCTATTGAAGGTCTTTCCCAACCAAAATGATTCTCTGTTTCATTATCTCTCATTGTGTCACTACAAGCTTTTTAAAAGTCCCTTTCCAGCTATCTTGTAGGCTCCCTTCAAGTACCATAAGGCTGGTATGAGATCACTCCAGAGTCTCCTCATCTTCAGGCTGAAAACCTCTAACAGTTTTCAGTCACCAGATAAGAAAGGAGCTGTGGGTGTCACATTGCTTTTTGAGCAAGTTTGTTACAATTTTTTTATTCTTCAGGTCCAGGAGGAGCGGATCCTGCATCAGCAAGTGAAGTGCATTATTACAGAGGAGAAGGTGTGCACTGTATGTAAAAAGAAGATAGGTAACAGGTAATAGAGCTACACCTTAAAGCTTGGGATCTAGCACGCACAAACTAAAAGTGGTGCAAAACTCGGCATGTGTGTATGCACAGGGAGAGCAGCAGTACAGAGGAGACCTCTGAAAAGGGAATTACAAACAACATTGCTCATCTGGGGGCTGGGAAAACATCAGAGCTTTAGTCAGCCAAGTTTAGCACAAGACTTGGAATTGTGCTTTCAACAAAGCAAAGCTGGATCCCTTCAGAAACTCATGAGACCTCTTCACAACTCTAGAAGGCAGAAAATTGCTTCTCATACAGAATTTGAAAATAGCTTTCTGTATCTGGTGGTTTCCTGGTTCCCTGGCTGATGACCATATCATCTTAAGGCATCTCAGTGTAGAACTAATTCACTTCATAGGCTGACATCAGTAACTTTTCTTCTGCCAGTCCGAGTAGGTTAGGATAAAATGCAAATTTTATGTGCTTTTTTTTCTTTTTTCCCTTTGCAGTCCAGTGAAATACTGTGTGACTTACTCATTGGTGCTGTTATTGATGTGAACTTCTCTAGCAATAGCTTTCACAATGATAGGGAAATCTGCTTTTTCCAAAACATTTAAATGCATTTAAAGGTCTAAATACAGTTACTGCTGTGCAAGTTCAAGTGCTTTTGCTCTTAGTGTGTATCATGTAGCATTAGGTTTTTAATTGGCACATGCAGTAATGTTTTGGTTGTCTGAAATTTGTCTATTGCTGTTAAGTTAAACAAGATTTTGAAGGACAAGTCAGGATGTCACCCAGTCTCTGTTACCAGTGACTTCAAGGTAAAGTGTACCTGTAGAAATAGATACTACTTTTAAAGAATTAAACTCTTCAAATATCCACAGAGTTATTCTGTGTGGTCTTTCTCCAGAATATATGCAGGCTGTGGTTTTAAGCAGGAAACAGGTACTGTCACTTAAGTACCTGTTCCTGATTGTGCACAACTTAAATATTCTTGTTGGAACAAGGAAAACTCTGTGTGTTAACAGCTGCTTTTTGTGTTTTCTCTTCACAGTGCATTTGCTCGTTACCCTAATGCAATAGTTGTGCATTATTTCTGCTCCAAAGAAGTCAACACGTTGGACACCTGACCTCGTCATGGTCAACAATCCCAACACTCATATGACATTGGGAACTGATGACTTGCAGTTGATGCCTCTGAGATTTGTGAGGCTTGTTGCTAGGTTCTCTTCCACTGGGTAGAAGTCATTTGTATTGTGGACCGACTGTACTGATATGACAATGCTGATTTACTAGAAAATGATGTTAGCCATCCTGTTACAGTGCTGATGGCGACACTGAACCTCTCAGTACTTGGATGAAGAACAGAAACTGATTTTTTTGGTAGTGATTTTTGTATTGCACTCCAGCCTTGTGAATGAGTTGTCAGACAACTGTTGGGCGTTGACCACAAGTCAAGTTTTACTAGAAAACTTACCTCCTTGGGGTGACAGTGTTGTGGTTTGGCCTTGTATGTAAATAGTTCTTCAAAAAAGAAAACTCCATTAAAATCATCGCAGCTGTATGATTGTTGCATGGAGATCACCAAGTGTTTGGCATAGAGAGGGCTTCTGTGCCTGTTTCTGGACCTAGAAAATAAAATTATACTTTCATCTCAGTACTGGGAAGCTGAAGTGCTGGCCAAAGCAATCTTGCTTTTTTTTTGGTATTCAGTGTTACCTCCTGACATGAAATTCCACAGGAGACACTTAAGACAAACATTAGATACCACTACTAAGCATTTTTTCTCTTTAGTTTGAGAACTGTAAATTGAATTAACTTGTGTTTTTTTTGCACTGAATCTGCTCACTCCTGGCATGAGTGGAAGCTCAGAGACTAAAGAAGTTCACTTACACACTCACACCAAAAAGCAAAGAACACCCTGTAAAAAAATCTCTGAAGGGAGTGAACTATAGTTACTGCTTCATCTTTTAAACTACACTTGAGATTTTTGTATATCGGTTCTTTGGTCTGTGGTTCACTTTTCAGCTTTGAAGTAAAATCCACACTATTTCAACAGCTCTCTTCAAAATGCGCTAGAACTGTGTTCTGCACTGGCTGGTACTGTTCTTAAGTTACTCTTAGTCCACAAGACTTAACTACAAGCACGAGATTGTACCATACTATTTGTAGACTGTAATATTTTCATCAAACTTTTTTTTCCCACAGATTTGTCAGGTTGACGTGAAGGATATTAAAATGTTTGAGTGCAGAAAGTTTCTGTGCAGTTGTAATGAAAAGGCAGCAGTAGCAAGTAATGGGATAAAGTGGCTGTTTGACTCTCAATGCCCTGATCTAGCAATACTTAGAAATAAGTAATTATTTAAGTAGTATGGAGCATGGCTTGTAAGTACCCCATACCACCTTTTGATGAACCAGCAGATGAATAAAGCCTGTCTGCCTAAGGTGCAAAGTGATCTCAATTAACATAGGTTTACTTAAGACATGAGTGTTTTTTAGGGACAGGTCTGCTCTAGGCTGACAGAAGTTCTAATTCATTTACATTTGCCAGTGCTAATAGTATTTTTTAACTTGACAGCTGTTGGTTTTTTTTTTTCCCCTCCCTTTCCACATGTGTCTGTATTTATTGTTCATATGCCATGCGTTCTGGATTACTTGGGCCAGTGTTTTTCTGCTTCTGTACTTGGATATCTTGGGCAGTAGAGCTGCTGATGTCTTTCTGCAGATGCTAGGGAGAGAGGGAATCTGTAGTGTTTTTTAACCTTGTATTTCTTCTATTTGAAGGAGAGAGCCTAAAAAATACTTACTTTGGATTTGCACATTCTGTATAGATCTTTATATACTACAGAGGGAAGATAGTTTGGGAGAGTTGTGTTTACAAATCACTGAGAAATGAGAGAAGGGTATTTTAAAAGGCCCTGTATTATTTGTATACAGGTATAACAATACTGGTTTGATTTTTACCTGTCTTATTTTAAGTCTGATTTTTTTCATCTACCTTCATTATCTGCCACTGGGAGAGCTATACTCCCATATGAGGATCTTCATTGTGCTCTTACATGGTTACACTTGTGCCTCTGTTCACCTGCACTGCATACCTTTTACACAGATGTGGTTTGTGCTGTAATTTTTTTTGTATTGTTGGCTGTTACGGTGTGGTTTGGGTTTACTAACCATACAGCAGGTTTCTCTAAAGCAATAGATTGTAATAAATCTTGTGAACCAGGGTGTTTCAGTCATTGTGCAATTAAGGTTCTCTAGGCTGCTGTAGATGGATATTTTTAATGTACTAATCCTCACTTTCTCTTGAAGTCAGACCCAAGTATCACTCCTGCTATAATGTGTGCAATTGAAATGATTTCATGTCCTATGAGAGCTGCCATCATGTCTCATCTTCAGTTTAGAAGTTTGCAAGTTTATAGGATGCTTATGAATGTTCTCAAAATCCTACTAAACCCACTTTTGCATTCTCTCTGAATAATGTTTTTGAAAGTCTTACACCATTAAATATGTACTTACTAGAGAGTAGTAAAATTACTGACAAATTGTTTGTTAGTGATGATAATGCTGTTTCAGGATGGGGAGGAGTATTGAACTCTGTGACACCAAACTATTAAATATTTAGATTCAGAGGTTTGCAGTTGCTTGAATTGTAGGTCATAGACTGGTCTAGTGTTGGAGGTAGAATGGAGATCTTCAGTTTTCCTGTTCTGTAGAAAGTGGGACATACTAGTGCTGAGGAACAGTCTTTTGTCTCTCTGTTCTGATGAAGACTGACTTGACACAGAAAAATCCCAAATAGAAATGTTCACAGCATCCTTTGAAATCATCTCTTCTAATCAGAAGAACAGCTGCTTCTCAGATCTTCTGTTAGTGCTATTAATGGGAGCAAAAGGGATCCTTTGTGATACCTATGAACATTTGAAGTGCTCAGTAGTATAGTTGGTGATGGTGTCATTTGTTCATGCTTGCTGATTAAAAAATTACTGAATGAAATGTAGATATACACCACCTTTTATCACTGTAGGGATGCTAATTCAAGCAGAAGTCAAGTTGTTGCCTTAGTTTTGATACCTCTTTTGGTTGCCTGCTAGGAAATGACAAGAAGCAATTAGCACTGGATATGAAGTTGACTGCCAAAAGTGTCTGCAGATAGCTAAAACTGCAGTTTGCTAATGGATGATCTGAAGACTGAAACAATTCTTAACCATATGCTCTAAAGAGCTTTACTTTTATCTTGAAAGAAATTCAAGAGAAATTTACATACAAACATGGGATGCCTCTGCTGAGATTTCATTGGAAGAGGAGAGAGACTTTCAGCAGATGGCAGGTAAGCCTGATTTCTAAATGCAGTTGGGCACTCATAAGGTAAAATACACTTGTTCTGAAGATAAATAAACCCTAACATAACAGTCTCTACTTTCAGTGCAGTAGTATATAGAAATGCAAAGAAACTGCTTTTTCAGCCCAGTTTCTACCATACTGTTTAGCACAACCTAGGAGGTTTACAGCTGTTGCTGGTTGTTTTTCAATGGCATTTGGTTTGCTTTTTGCCTGCTGATTGGCTCTGAGTGTGAATTCTGACTGACTTGTGTGCTCAGTGTTAGTCCCTGTGCTTTTATTGATTTTTCTTAAATTCTAGTCTAGTGACTGATGCTAATGACAGGAAATGATTAATGAATGGGACCTTACTGAGGATGTGTCACATTCTCATGTTTATGTGGAGCTCCTGATGTTGCATGATTGGCTTGCATAATTTTCTGCCACTGTCCAGTTGTTGAAACAGTGAAAATTGTTGTTTGGTCTGCTGCTTCAGTTTAAGCTCTTGAATAAAAGTCTCCAGACAAGCCAGTTAGCAGTGGTTACGCACAGAATCATATGGAATGCTAGAGGTTGGAAGGGATCTCCGGAGATCTGAGTCCAACCCCCCAGCCAGAGGAGGTTCACGTAGAGCAGGTTGCACAGGATGGCATACAGGTAGGTTTTGAATCACTTCAGAGATAGGAAGCTCAACAACCTCTCTGGGCAGCCTGTTCAAGTGCTCTTGTCACTCTCAGAGTGAAGCAGCTCTGCTTCATGTTTAGATGGTTTATTATCTGAACATAGGAAATTCCAATCGCTTCCAGCAAACAATTTCTTTTATTGCTTAAATATTTTTTAAGCAGAGTAGGCTCAAAAACATTTGCCTTACCTCTTGAACAGTTTTAAAAGAAACTTTGGTGGAAGAATCAAGACTGCTACATGGAAATGAGAGTAAAGAGCAACTTGTGCAAGCTGCTCACGCAGTGAGAGGCTGGACAATGGTGGTCAACATAGTCTTGAGACATGCTAACGCTGACCAAGTTATGTCTCTGCTCAGGCCTCCCAGGAAGGTAACAGTCAATGACAAGTTCAGTTTTGCCTCGGGCTTGTAAGATGGGAATTTCTTTATGTTTAAAAATGCTTTTTAGGGGTGTGCCGAAACTCTGGAAAGGTTTAACACGGCCCTAGAATCCTCGATCAGGTTGCTAGAACTCCCAAGTGTAGACCGGGAGTTTTCAGGTTGTGGCTTAATCCCTGCGCTGTAGTTCCTCCTGCCCAGGGTCTCCCTCTTGGCGGCTGCTGCTGCGCTGCCCGTGTCTGTCGCGGGCACGGGGAAAGCTGCCAGCGAGGCTGCGCCCTGTACTGCTGGGCGAGGGCAGGCCACACCTCTGCTGCTCGCCGCCTGCGCAAAGCCGCGCAGCCGGCGCCTGGCCAGCCGCCCTCAGCGGCCGCCCGCGACGCTGCTGCCCGCCTTGCCCTGTCAGGTTGTCTGCGGAGACGAAGGGACGTTTTCCCCATGTTCCATGAAGTGCTGCGAGGCCCGTTCCCGCCCAGAGCGCTGCCTTTTCTGGCGGCCGTGCTTTTCCAAAGGAAAGAGAGGAAAGAAACTGGGCTTTACCACTGGCGGGTAAGACGAACTGTAGCGCTGCCTCCGAGACCGCGTTCCTTAGCCGGTGCTGAGGGCAGTCCGGGGCTTCCCGGTACTCCACGAGTGCTTCTGCGGGAATTCATCAGAAAGTTTATCACTGAGGGAAAGTGGATAGCAGTAATGCTAATGGAGGTTCCAGGTTTTTATTAGATTCACAACCTGCTTGAGACAGTGCAGAGCAGATCGGCATTCCCTTAGCTTTTGGGGAACAATATTAAGCAGGCACCAAGTACTTGAGGGAGGGTCCAGAGTATTGTGGTTCTCATCAGTAAAGACAAAATAGTGCTTATATTTTCTAGCAAAATATCCTTGCTTACAGTTGCTTTCCTTTCTGCTTTCTACCTCATCCCGCAGAGCTTAGTAACCGAAAGCAGGCAAAGATTAAGGATGACTTCAACCCCTGTTTGTAATGCGGCACAACCACATTAGATAAAGTGGCTTCACTGTCTTGGTCCTGTAATTGTTCTATTGTATAGGATGTTCTGGCCAATAACCTCAGTTTTGAATGACACGGAGTGTTTTTCAAGGAGCATTTGCTAGGAGATTGGGTTTGTCATCTGATTACCTGTTGCTGTGTCTCCCTCCCCAGACACGCAAGTTCAAGTGCAAGTAGGTGATTGTTGGTATCACGGAATGGTTTGCTTTCTCTCTGCCTTTCCACACTTCTGCTTGCTTTGTGGTTAAAAATTCCTTGTTAGATAATTTTGTCTAAATGTTTTTATTTAGCAGATGGAAATTAGAGTAGAAAAGACTAGTGTTAGCCTGCTGTGGTTGGCCATAAACCACTGGATATGAAGTTTTCCCTCAGGTGTTCACCATATAAAAATGGAAATTCAGCACAGCTTGGAGTGAAGTCATACTGAATGTTAGGGAGAGATTCTTGTGTGGAGTAGTTAATAGTAGTTGAGCAAGAGATGAGGCTGCAGGTCATCCTTTTGGCTTTGTAATCAGACCTCTGGTTTTCCCAAGTTTAGCTTTAATGTCACGCATTTAAACGCAAACGGCGGTAAACTGGAATATACTGGGTATTGAGGGTCCACGTTTCTGGGCAGAGGAGGGAAAGTACAAGGGATGCCTATGAAAGCCAGGAGTTTGCTTTTGGGTGTAAAAGCAAACTTTTGACACTTTGGTCACAAAGAAGAGAGTTATAGGCAGCAGTGTTTGCTCTGGAGCAGGAACAAGGTGGGGAGAAAAGTGCTTCTTTGGTAAACTGGACATTTGAGCTGCCTGCTTTGCCTGGTAGCTGTGAACACATAAGAAAATATGGCTTTTAAGTTACTGTTTTTATTGGCTATTTACATGTTTTTGTAGTGAAACTGGTACGGTTACGGTGAGTGGTGCTCATCCACCCAGACATGTGGAGTGGTTCCCAACGCTTGTATCCCACTGTCTACAGGGAAGTGTTCTGGGCTGTGTGCGAGTAAAGAATGCTGGATTCTGTAGCTGGCATAACCTGTTCTGTAGTTACTTGCTGTTGCATCAGTGCCTTCAGTTTAGGTGAAAGATACTGACACTTGTTAGCAGGGTTCAGAAGGGGAAATTCAGTCTCATACACTCATTTCAGGATTTCAAATTTGGTGGTGGTTGATTATTTTTTTTTCTTCTTCACCTGTCCTCTCCTGAGACCCAGGGGAAAACAAATCCGAAAATTCATTGAACTTCAAAGCATAGATTGATTGCTTGCATTTGTTGGACATGTTCATGTATGGAAAGAACAGTCCTTATTTGTTACTCATTTTCTGTATGTATTTCTTGCCCACCTTTCCCCTGGTGTATTCAGAGAAAGCATATCTGGATGCTTTCATGCTTCATTACTTTGCAAGCTCACCTTGGAATGTGTTATGACCTTGCTTTGCCTTAGCTAAAAGATAACTAGAAAAGGCACATGGGAAGGTAGTGGCATAATTGGTAGCACAGACTTGGGAGCACATTCTGTAGCTGTAAATTATGGTCAGGGTGTGGAAAAGGTATCCTTATCTGTTTAGTGATTAACTGCAAACCAAAGATTGTTAATGAAGCACTTTGAAAAAGGACATTATTTTGAATGCTTAACCATATGCTGACAGGTGGTCTACGGTGAAAGAAGGATATGTTATCTTCAGGGTGTTCTGTGCTTCCTCTGCTAGTAGTATGAGTGCTTAACAACGTAGAAACAGAGTGGTTTTGGTTGGAGGAGACCTTTAACATAATCAAGTCCATAGTACAATGCCATTTATCAGATAAGGAATGGTCAGGGAAGTTTGACACTCTAGTTCCTTGGTTTTATTGAGATCCTGCTTAGTGATATGCAGGGCCTACATTTTGTATAATATTTGTCTTTCCGTGGTGTTTTCTTGTAAGCAAAAATCTTTCTTAATTCGGTTGTAGGTGAAGTTTTAGTGCATCTGAAAGTAAATCCTAGTCTCAAGACAAGCATGTAGAAAATGATGGGTGTGAAGCATTTTGACATGTATTCAAGAGACATAAACTGACCAGGTCTATGTCGAAACTGATGGAAACGAGGCAGAATCCCCTTTTTATTCATGAACCCTAAACAACTGCTTCTGTGCCATCTCTGCACTAAATCCCTTCAGACTGTTTTCCCTTGTCTTTCCCTGCCCTTCTGCTGGCTAGGCTTTTTTCCCCCTCCATTTTCACATCTGGGCACTTCAATACTTGGATTACTTTCCAGAAATAGCCCTCTAGAAGCTTTCAAGAGTAAGAATTACGTTTTGATCTCTGCTAGTAAAGTGGCATGCATATTTAGATTGCTGTTACATAGAATCATAGAAAAGACCTCTAAGACCTTCAAGTCCAAGCATTAGCAGTCCAGAATGAAAAGAAATTTAGGGTTTGACTGTTCGTGTTCAGACTGCCATAGAGTATGTGTTGCTACAACAAAGTGCTGGGTTGTTTATCCTCATCCTTCTATGTTTTTAGGCCGTGCCATTAGGAATTTTGCCATGTCTGCTGTTGCTCAAACATGCATATGCCCTTGACAGGTAGTCTTAAACAAGCCAAGTCACGATGAAAATTATTTGAGCAGCTTCAGTATCTGGTTGTCCTTCAGCAGAAATGAAATAATGAAGCAATTCAGGATTGATCTCTAATTAGAGGAAATTTTACATAGGGGACTTATTTCCTGAAGGTATGAGGAGCTACCCTAAGACACCACTTATTGCAGTGCTGAAAGGGAATCAAATTTCCTTCTGGACTCCTTTAGACTTCTTCCTGGACACTGCAAGTGCTGTGTTATGTTCCCAAACTGATTCGTTAATAATTTGTTTGGGGCTGGCTGGTCTGATCCATTTCTCTAAACTGATACTGATGTGGTTATAGAGCAAACATTATAGTTGAGTTGCATACTGAGCTCATTCCTCTCTTTTCAGTGGGAGAAGCACCCTTACTACAACCTAACAGTAAAAGTCCTCCGAGCCAGAAACATCAAGGGTACAGATCTGTGTAAGTATTTAGTCAAAGTACTATGATAACAGATGATTTGTTCAGTGCATACCTGTAACACAGGGAGTATTGTTATGGGAGCATCTTACCTACACACAGCGTATTGCCCTTATGTCTGAACAGAGGCTTCTCTTGTAAACCATATGTTTTAAAAGCTTGATATTGACTCCAAACTGCCAATTAACCTGGCTACTTTGCAAAACAAGATGGGGTAAGTTCTGGTAATGTTTTTCTTCCCTACTCTTTAACATGTCCTGCTGTGGCCCAGTCTGTGTTCCTTTATCATGACAAATTTCACCTCTCCTTCTGCTGAGCAGCTGTCTTGTACCTGAAGGTAGCAGTGAATCGAAGAAAAAGGAATGCAAGTTCCTAATGTTCATTTTGCTGCTGCTTACTTCCTCAAAGGTTTTGCTTTACAAGTCCAGTCTTAAATTTGCTTGTCACTATGATGCAATGAGGTCTAGAAAATGAGGAGCTCATGGGGAAAAACTGTTTGGGTAATGCTGTTTTGATGTCTGTCTCTACATTTTCTACTCTAGTGTCCAAGGCAGACTGCTATGTGGAGATAAAACTGCCCACTGCATCTCCCATAGTCTCTCGAACTCAGGTTGTTGACAACTCTGATAACCCAGAATGGAATCAAACTTTCCGGTATAGAATCCATACTGCTGTTAAGGTAAGGAGTGCATTTGGTGGAGCCAGTTGGAGCTCCAACTCCATGGAGCCATGTGTTTGTGTACTGGCTTACTTCTGATTCTTACTCACAACCAAAGGATCTTTGTTACCCTCAAAATCAATGTCAATAGCAAGGTGTCAGTCTTCTGTAGTGGTGCTGTACTATGTATGTCCAGTGTTAACCACAGCAGTCTGTAAGTGTACTCTTTTGTGTAAATTGTAGCTAGGATTTTCTGTGAATGTCTTTGTGATTCAAGTCTGGAAAAGGAAGGATATAAAAAAAGTTCCTTGATAAAGCAAGTTTTTGCTTGTGGATTGCTTCTACTTTCATAGAGTAGCTGTTTGCCTTGTAACTCTCCTTGCCTTACCCAGGCAAGGGTTGACGGAGTTTAATGGAACCTAAATTTCCAATAATTTTTGCACATAGCTCATTCAGTCAAATGTTGCCATCAGAAAAGCAAAATTCAAACTATTAAAGACAGTGCAGCTGTGCAGTGGTTTAAGGCTCATTGGAATATTCTAATAAGAGAAACTAGATCATTTGTTGTAAAAGAACAGTACTGTCTGTTTAGGAGCTAACAGAGTATTGTGCCAAGTCTTCAGCTTGTCAGTGTCTGTTCTCAAAAGAGGCACTAATAGTAGAGACGTTAGTATGGCACTGTTGTCTTGGAGGACATCACAGCCTTTGGAAAGGTGCTTGTTAACAAGAAACTGTCTTTCACTAGAGCACCTTTCCGTAGGTGGCAAAGGTGGAATGTTAATTAGTTGGCAGTTTTCTCACCATTGGGGCTTTTAGAGCATGTGAGCCTTTTCTTTCCGTGCAGGCTGGTGAGACCTCAGGCTGGTGAGACCTCAGGCTGGTGAGACCTCAGGCTGGCTACTGCTGCAAGGCTGTGCCAGCACAATTCTAAGAGTAGTCTTGTCTCTATGAATACTCACTGCTGCAAGGACATTTTTTGAGAGATATGTACTCATTGTGTCTATTTCCATCAGTTTCTGCTGGACTTAGTGCTGAGCAGGAAGTGATAGGTCCTTATGACATACTGGACTGGAAGTGCTGGAAGAGTGGAAATTACTGTTGCTTTCTCAGGGTAACCTGTGCTTGCAGCTGGTGGAGAGCACTGCCACTTGTGTCCAGCTGGGCCCTCTCTCTAGCTGGGTAGCTCAGAAAGTCTTTTAGCTAAACACTGTCAACTAGGAGCTTTTTGCTTAATTATGCTCTAGGTCCTGCTGGAAATAGTGAATTTTGTTAAAGAGTGGGGAAGGTTATTGATTATGAAGTGTCTGTTCTACAGACCTACTCGGGATTATGCAGATGTTTCTGTCTCTTCATCTGGGGCTGTTTGCTTCTGTTTGGTTTTAGAACATTCTGGAGTTGACACTCTACGATAAGGATGTCCTTGCCAGTGATGAGCTCACATCTATCGTCTTTGATGTAGGGGGCATGAAGCCAGGTCGGCCGCTGCTGCGCACTTTCAAACTGAACCCTGAGGTTAGTCCCTGGCTTCTTCCCAAGTCAACTGTGAATAGCTGTAGCTCATCTTTACAGCAGGGCTTGCTGGTTGCTTTATTTGTATTGTACAAGCCAGAAGGGGAAATCATGTAAGTAAGTAACAACAGCCTACTTTGCAGTCATTTCAGAGGTTTCTGAACTCCCTAGTCTTTTTTTGGTGTGTGATGTATTTTTGGGGTTTTATTGGTGGGAGTTACCCAGTTTTTGAGATGCCCAAGTAATGGAACTTGGGCTGATTGCTGTCTTTCAGAAAACATTAGAATGCCTCTAAAGGAAATTGATGTTTCAGGAGACTAGAGGGGCTGTGGGCTTAAAATGAACAGCATTTGCAGTCAGCAGTGATTGTGGGGACTGCAGATTGTCTTATTTAGTTGATCATCAGCATTTTGCAGTAAAGAATTGTATTCCTGCAAAGGTTATGTCTAATAAGTCAAGAACCTAAGAAAAATCTTATTTTCTCAGTTATGTTCAGTTACTTTTAATCTCCACTTCATGCAAGTGACATCGAGCATATCAGCTGCTTTCAGTCCCTGTGCACCTCTTTATGGACTTGCAACAGGCAGCTTGTTTTCACAGAATGATAAGGGTTGGAAGGGACCTTTGGGAATGATCTAGTTCAACCCCTTCCTAAAGCATGCTCACCTAGAGTAGACTGCACAGGATCATGTCCAGACATGATCTCCTTCCAGAGAAAGAGACTTCACAACCTCCTCCTACAGCCTGTTCCAGTGCTTTGTCACCCTCATAGTGAAGATGGATCCTCCTTTGTTCCAGTTTGTGCAATATTGCACCTTGTCCTATTGCTAGGCACCTCTGAAAGGAGTCTGACTCCCATCCTCTTGACGCTTGCCCTTTAGGTATTGATAAGCATTGATAAGGTCTCATCCTCTCTTCTCCAAGCTAAACAGCCCCAGGTGTCTCCTTTTTGCCTTATTACTCAGATGCTTCAGTCCCCTTATCTCTGTAGCCGTACTCTGGACTCTCTCCAGTAGTTTCTTGTCACTCTGGGGAGCCCAGAAATGAACACAATACTTCAGATGTGGCCTTTCTAGGGCGGAGTAGAGGTGGGGGAGAAGCTACCTCAACCTGCCACACCACCAGTCTGATCTTTTTTTATAACTGCCTCAAACACATTGCTACAATAGGTCTGGATTAGAGGTGAGTTGATGATGTGTTTTGTTGAGAACTCGAGCTTCAGTGCTGCTGGTGTGGCCAGAAGCAGACTAACTGGTATGTAGTTAACTGGGAGGTGTTAGCCAGCATCACAGGCAATCTAAAATTTGTTGTGACTGCAGAAAGAGGCTTAGTAATTCCTTGTTCCCACTAACTCTGTCCTGGTTTCTGAATGCTTAAGTCATCTCAATCTGTGGTTGTGGAACTGGAAACTTCAGCCAGATTGCCCAAATTTTGTCTTCTGCTTGGTTGTTTTAACAGCTATATAGGTCTTTCATCAAGTCTTTACTGAATGCTGTATGTATGGATCAAAGGCTGTACAAGACCAAGACAGCAATGAGCTAGGAGTGCAATCTTCTGAGATATTAAATGGGGTCAAACACAAAGCCTCATGTAGAAGCTGTTGGCAGAGATGGTGCTGCAGTGGTGCTTAAGTCAGAAGAAGTGTTTCTTCTCCTTAGTGGAGGAATGGATCTGAGAATCAGCATAGATGTGTCTGGTCATAGAGGATATGTGTGGGAGGAGAGGAAAGTTTAAAGAACAACAAAAGATAAAATTTTAAACCTCCCAAAATTTAACTTGAGCCTTTGTAAAAGCAACAGAAATAGTTATGATAGTTTGTAACAGGAAGAGAGCTTCATCTCTGTTATAAACCTCTTATAAAATTATACTCAAGATCAAAACTCATCTGTATTGTTTCTGTTTTTTCCCCCAAAGGCTAATGAAGAGCTGGATGTAGAGTTTTACTTGGAGAAATGGTGAGTCTCATCTGGAGAGCTGGATGAAATTGTGTTGTGCATATATATTGTCTTAGTTTGCTTTTTCTGTGCAGTCTTGTTTGTTTGAGTTTGAAACTCAGATGGCTTATTGCAAGTATCCTTAGGGCTTCAGCCACCAAAAGTTTTGGGGTACCAAAAAAGAAAAAAAAAGTTTTGTTGGACTTCATCATAATGGCAGAGCTGCCAAGGAAATGTGGATGAGCTGTTCAACAACAGAAAGCTTTCACAGTCTGCAATAAAAACAAATTAATACTTACCTTAGATAGATAGATTCTATTTGATAGTCTAAGATCAGTTTTTCTCTAGGTTACCAGAATAAATGAGATAGGAAGACCTTACAGCACATGCTTACTGCTGCAGACAATTTTTTTTATCTCTAGCAATTTCTCCATATGATTCTGTGAAGGAAAACAGTCTTGATGTCAGTCAGGACTGTATAGACCTTTCACAGGAGGAGGCTTTTATGGCCTATCCAGGCAGTTAGTTTGTAACACAAAATGAAGCAAACTGTAAACAAAACTAATTCCCTATAAATATTTTTCTTTCACAGCCCAGATGCCCCTACGGAGGTACTGACCAATGGAGTCCTTGTGGTGAGTACAAGGTAGCCAGTTGCATATATGTTGGGATTTACTCCCCCAGGTAGTGCCTTTTTTAGTAGCAAGAGGACAAGAAATGTCAATAATTCTGTTCCTGCTTCCAAATAGTTCCTATTCTCTCCTGATAACAAGTCACAAAAGTGTGTTTTGTGGTTTTGGAGAGATGTGGTTTTGTGTTTTAAGAGATGTAAACCAATACTTCCAAATATCTTCTGAGTCTTGCAGGTTATACTCGATATTCTAACATAGATGCTGTGCAGATATAACTCCCATTGATACCTTAATACTTACTATTTCTAAGCTTTTATCAGTGTCTTCAGTAAGGAGATGATGCCTCCCACTCTCAGACTCATAAGTTTTCATCTTCAGGGCTTTGTATATTCTCCCAGGGCAATCAATCTAAGAAAAATCAGTGTGTTATACATAAAAAATCCAAGTGCTACCACCTCTTTTCTCCCTTCAAAGGAAAGGGACTGGGAGTGACATTTTTTTAATAAGGAGACAATTGTAGGTAAGAGTTCAGCTTTATTGAAATGTAATGTTCTAACAGCTGTTTTCAGAAAAAAATCATTGGCATTTAACAGCACAGTTCTGCAAACTGTTTTACAGCTGAGACTTCTCCGTGTTTCTGTTTCTCTTAGCAAATCAAGTAGTTTCTTAACCTTTACTGCACTCATGGCCAATTAAGTGTCTCATTTGGTGTCATAGAAGAGATGATAGAATGGTTTGAGAAAATGCATTTTTTGAGTAATCCAGGACAGAAAAGCCCTGGCAGAATTTATGAAGTGTTTGCTTGGATATGAGCAGATTCTGAATAGGTACCCATATGTGTATTAAACATAAAGTGACAGAAGAACCTCAGGTCTTGAGAACAACAAAACCCCAGTAACTGGAATAGGAAGGGTGGTTTTGCTTTTGAAACAAGAACAAATAATCTCCTCCTGCTGAAACAAAACTTAGTCTTTAAGGATTATTTTTGACATTTCAAGTAATGTTGTTATTTTGTTGTTTTTTCATAGCTTCAAATGTAAAGTGACACCTAATACAGTAGGTGGATTAAGCTTTAACAAAGATGTGACCTAAAATCTCATAACCAGAGCAGATTTCTTCTGTTCACAGGTTCATCCTTGCTTGTCTCTGGAAGGCACTCTCAACAAAGAAGAAAAAATGAAAGAGAAACAGCAAGGTAAGGCTGCCTGCAGAGCTGAAGTTGGATCTGCTCTTCAGTATGTTTACTCCTTAGGAGAAAGGGGAGACTTGACTCTATTCTTGTGCAGTGCATTTTTTGTTACTGACTACAAAAATCAACTTTCAATTTTGCTTTTGTTTTTAATACTGTGTCACTTCCACTGGGTGTAAAAGAGTCTTTGCTTGTGTTTTCGTAGTCTCAGCTGCACTTCACAAGTGTCCAATTTTTAACACATAATTAAATGGCTTCTGTGGTCTTATTCTTCTTATTCTAATGCACAGGGAGCTGTGAGGTCAAGGTGTCTGTTCCAGGGTCCTATGAGAGGCAGACGAGTATTCCTTGGAGACCAGACAGTGAGAATGATTATGAAACCTCATTTATCTTTCACATGGATAAAGAAATGTGTCCAGATCTGCAAGTGGAACTGGAGCAAACCATGTCTGTCTTACAGGTAAGCATCTGTGCTGATTGCCACAAAGCTTATAGCCCACTTTTAAGTAGGTCCACTCTGAAACCAGTGCCTTTTGGTCCGTGAAAGTGTCCTTAAACTTAAATTGAACAGCCTTGATATGATCATGAGAAGGCCAAGGTCTTGTTCGATGTTCAGGCATGTCAATTTTGTGTATATTATTCAGCTGCCTGAGTTGGGAGCAAGTTCCTTGTGTGTATGTGGTGCTGCTATCAAAGTTACTGCCATATACACCTTTTTGATCAAACATAACTCTGTAATGTTATGACTGCTCAGGTCAAAGCTTTCTACACTAGAAGCCTGTTTTGAATAGCTCTATTATTCTTCTGGTTATATATGAGGAATATAAGGGGAGAGAGAAGTGGTTTTTTTTTTCTCTAGTATTGCTTTTTACACACTACTATTTTTTTTATATTAGAAATTGAATTAGGATGCTGGACTTAGCTTTGGATTGTGACATTGTGTGAGGAGGTGAACTTGTCTTAAAGTGTTGGGAAGGGTGTATTTTTAAAATGTCTTCAAATTTGGGTATTAAAATCTGAATCTTCACATGCTTACTACATGAAGCTATTGGGATTCAAACACAAGGACTTTTAATGGAATTAAGTTTGACTACAGACATTGAATCATAGAAGATCATCTAGTTCCTGTCTGCTGTCATGGGAAGGACACCTTCCCCTAGACCAGGTGGCTCAAAACCCCATCTAACCTGTCATTGAACACTTCCAGAGATGGGGCATCCATACCTTCTCTGAGTGATCTGTTCCACTGTCTCACCACCCTGAAAATAAAGAATTTCTTCCTAATACCTTTTATTTTAAAGCTGTTAACTCTCATTCTATCACCACACTGTGATAGAGTCCCTCCCCATCTTTCATATAGCCCCCCTTTAAATAATCAGAGGCTGTAAGATCTCCCTGGAGGCTTCTCTTCTCCAGGCAATAAAGAGGTTTTTTGCTTGTGACATGTGACTGTGTTAAGAAACAAATCTAATAAAAAACTCTGCCCCAAAACCAAACAACAAACAAATCCTCTCCCCCCCCCAAAAAAACTCACCAACGACAAAATGCTATTTGAATGACAGAAACAATCCCAGGAAAGATCTGTCAAGCAGAGAGCAGGATGATACTGAAAAGCCTTGAACGTTTGGGAAAGCTGTAGTTATGATGCTCTTGGTAATTGTTTGGTGTTTTAGCATGTGGAAGTCCTATCATTATCTTGTTCTGTAGGGCTTTTTCTGCTTTTTTATTAGGATGGTGTGAACCCTGATATTGAAGAGCATACTACACTTCTGGGACTGGGGACTGTGCCAGTTAATTCTCTCCCTATTGGACAACAAGTTGATAGAATCGTTTCTCTGGGAGAGGTAATATCAACGTTTTGCACTTGTCTTAACATGCTTGGGATAACTTCTTTCCCCCTGTCATCTATAGGCATTTGGAAGATCAAGCTGCACATAATTTTAGGAGTGCGGTTTTCTTGCTTGTCTAGAATGAAACACTGAGCCTAGTCAGTGCAATTCTCCTAAAAATGTTTCCATGGTTGGATCTTGCAAGGTGTCTACAGTTCACTGTTTTCACAGGATGTTAGGGGTTGGAAGGGACCTCCAGTGATCGAGTCCAACCCTCTTGCCAGAGCAGGATCATAATCTGGTGCAAGTCACACAGGAGTGCATCCAGATGGATTTTAAAAGTCTTCAGGAAGGGGAGACTCCACAATCTCTGGGCTGCCTGTTCCAGTGCTCTGTGACCCTTACAGTAAAGAAGTTCTCCCTTGTGTTGAGGTGGAACTTCCTGTGCTGTAGTTTATATCCATTGTCCTATGATAGGTGCAACTGAGAAGAGGCTGTCCCCTCCCTCTTGACACCCAGCCCTCAGATATTTATGAATATTGATTAGATCCCCTCTAGGTCTTCTCTTCACCAGACCAAAAAGCCCCAAGTCCCTCAGCCTTTCCTAACAGGGTAGTGCTCCAGCCCCTTAATCATCCTTGTGGCCCTCCATTGGACTCTTTCGACTAGATCGCTGTCCCTCCTGTTTTCCAGAGCAAATGTTTGGTGGGATGTGAAAGACAAATGTTGGGAAGAGAAAAGTAAGAAGCTTGCAGAAGAAAGATTTTTTTTTTTCCCCCCATCCTGCTCTCCAAACACATTTTGTTTTGTGGAGGCTATCAAAAATGTCCAAAATCAGTGCAAGGGAAGAGTGTTCCAGGGTTACAGTTTTGTGGGTGAGAGTGGTCTTCTAGTTAGTGACCCCACTGGTGTCATAACCTCTAAGTAGTAGTTCTACCTATGTGGTTGTAATCAACTGCAAGGTGTGTTCTCTTTTTTTCACAGGGGCAAAGTTTGAATCTGAGTTTGAAAACGGAAGAGAGGTGAGTGGGAAACCTGAAGATGTCTAAAAATCAAGGCAGACCTTTATTCTCAGAGCAAAGGAGCTCAGTGCCTGTCCTTGCTGTTCTGGGGACATCTGTTGTCTCCATTGGCCTCTTGGGATTGATTAAAGAGATGTATCTTTTGTTATGTCTTTGTTACAGACATACACTAAAACTTTGGAGTTTGAGACCGTGATTCTGATCAGCACCTTGATTCTGTGTTCACAGAAATTGCTTTTCCCTGGGAATTACAAATCATCAAAAATGCTGGGGGTGATTTTGAGTCTTTATTTCTATTTCAGCACTTGGGATCTTGATATACGTCTGGGTTTTGACCTCTGTAAAGAGGAGAGAGAATTTTTGGACAAAAGGAAGAAAATTGTTTCTGAAGTACTGAGGAAGACTCTTCAGTTAAAGGAATCCCCTCCAAAAGAGGAGGTATTGAGCACAGTGTCATAGTGAGATTGTGAAATCATTTGTGCTTCTTTGCTAATTCAGTATCATAGGCTTCTTTGCTTGTAACCAGTAGAAAACATGGTTTGCATCCACCGTGATGGTGAGATAGGTCCCTGTGACATTTCAGTTCTTAAGTCTCAAATGTTGTGCTCTATTTAAAATTCTGAGAAATGTTGTGTGTTCTGGAGCACACACACACAAAGGCATTTCAGAATGTGCTTCCTGTCGCTGAACTCTTCTGTCTTGGGATTTGAGCTTCGAATTGTGATGCAAAGTCTGTTTGACAGTAGACCACAGGAAGAGTTGCCTAGTTGTTGATCTGACACTTGCATAGCCTGATACCTTGCTTTGTGATCTTTGAGTGGTGCTGTTACTCCTTTTTTGTTTTTTTTAGCTTCTTGTCTATATATTGCATGGCGTGCAAGTAAGTGTGTGATAACACACATAGCAATGTCAGTAAGTGACTGTTCCCAAGGTGACACTGCTGTGCTTTATGGTGAACACTGTATTTCAATTACTGAGTGAAGAAAGGAGTTCTGGTTGAAATCAAGCTGTAATTACTACATGTAGAGATTTTTTTAATCTCTTTTTGAAGAATGAGACTTAAATGGGACTATTTCTGTAATGTATTGGCAATTCAACAGTCAGTGGTTGTGATTCACGAGTTTGCTGTCTGCAGGTTCCAGTGGTAGCAGTGCTGGGCTCTGGAGGTGGGATGAGAGCATTGACATCATTCTATGGCAGTCTTGCTGGGCTGCAGGAGCTGGGCCTTTTGGATGCTACCATGTATTTGTGCGGCATTTCAGGCTCTACTTGGTAAGTTACATGCGGTGTTGATTGCAGAAACTTCCAGGTGAATATGTGGAGTTGATGCAAAATAAGGCAAATAATGAGTTTGTGCTTCCTGTAAACAGCCAGTGAAGTAAAACATTTTGTCAGCTCTCACCTGTGAATTCTGATGGGGGATCCTAAAGAATCTGAGAGATTCATTGTCACTTCTAACCCACACAGCTACTGGCTAATGTTAGGCATCTGCTGTGGAGTGTATTACATAAGTGAAACTGCTATGTATCCTTCAGAGCCTTGACTTCAAAAATCTTTCCCTATTTCCTTGCTTTTGCCAAGAAGATTTTAGAGGTGATGCAAACCGCTGGAAACTTGGCTATATGGACCACTGTGTCACCACCTTCCAAGGTGGTTTATGTGGCTGGCTAGAGGAATAGTGCTGGCTTACACATTGGTGGACTGGAGCAATGTGCTGAAGTAGCTCAGTTCTTAGAGTCTGTGGTGAAATCATCCCTCACTGGTACACAGCGCCTTTGTGAAATAATTTCACTGAGGAGCTGTGCAACCTGACAGTGTAGTCCTCCCTTGCAGAACTTTGCATGCTAAATGAACTCCTGTGTACCTAAGGAGAGGGATTTGCGGGTGCTGGTGGCCGAGAAGCTCAGTATGAGCCGTCAGTGTGCTCTTGCAGCCCAGAGAGCAACCAGATTCTGGGCTGCATCAAGAGAAGTGTGGCCAGCAGGTCGAGGGAAGTGATCCTCTCCCTCTGCACTGGTGAGACCCCACCTGGAGGTACTACATCCACTTCTGTAGCCTCCAGAAGAGGGATACGGATGTGCTGGAACATGTCCAGAGAAGGGCCACAAAGATGATCAGCGGCTTGGAGCTCCTCTCTGTCAGCCAGTCTCCAAGGGTTGCCGTGACTTGGAGTTAAGTCCTGGTTATGAACTGGTTCATGTGTGCCAGTGTATGGTGCTTGGAAGATCCTTGAAAGGAAGGTGTGTTGTCCGTGCAGATGACATTTTAGGAGTTTAGAGATCCATTATTATGGCCTCTTTTCATGATGTTTTATCTTATAGCTAAACTTCTCAAGCTCTTTGTTCGGTGCTGCTGCAGCACTACTTATAACTAAGATGTCTGTTTGCATGAAGGTTGTTGTTACTGGTGGCATTAACATAAGCATTTTCAGGTGTTTATCTACATTGTATCAAGACCCTGACTGGTCACAGAAAGACCTTCGAGATGCAATCAGCAGAGCTCAGGTTACTGTGTCCAGCAGCAAAACAGGGGCATTCTCCCCAGAACGACTGAAATACTATTTCCAGGAGCTGAATGCAATGGAGATCAGTGGCCGGAAAGTTTCCTTCACAGATTTATGGGGCCTCATTGTAGAATATTTCCTACAACAAAAGGTAAAAGAATTCACATTTAGATGCTGTTTACTGTTTGTCTTCCAGGTGGGAGCTTTACCCACCTACATGTTGTGTGTCAAGAAACAGATTAGTCTCTTGTGTTTGTGAGCTGAGGTGGTATTGTGGAATAAACCTAGGGACTTTTTATCTCTCTCAGCTCTGGATTTCCCAGCATTCTCCCTTAGTAAAGAATTCTCAAGTCATATAGATCAGCATGTTGTGGGCTTTATGGAATGACTGTCATTAAATTAATAGCCTTAAAAAAAAATGGGCAGGTTGAGCCTGAGAGAATGATCACAAAATGTCAGGGGCTGGAAGGGGCCTCAAAATATCATCTAGTCCAACCCCCCTGCCAGAGCAGGATCACCTATACCGGATTACACAGGAACACGTCCAGGCAGGTTGTAAATATCTCCATAGAGGGAGACTCCACAACTCCCCTGGCAGCCTGTTCCAGTGTTCTGTCACCCTCACAGGGAAATAATTCCTCCTCATGTTTCCATGAAACTTCCTGTGCCTCAACTTGCACCCATTGCCCCTTCTCCTGTCATTGGGCATCACTGAGCAGAGCCTGGCTCCATCCTCCTGGCACTCACCTTTACATATTGTTAAACATTGATGAGGTCACCTCTCGGTTTCCTCTAATCGGAGCTGAAGAGACCCAGCTCCCTCAGGCTCTCCTCATAAGAGAGGTGTTCCCTTCCCTTAGTCATCTTTGTGGCTTTGTGCTGGACTCTCCCAAGCAGTTCTCTGTCCCTCCTGAACTGGGGGCCCCAGAACTGTACACAGTACTCCAGATGAGGCCAGTGATGCTGGTTTTTTCAAAATATGCAATACTTACCATACTAACTGAAATAAGAAATCAGTGACTAAAATAGTTTATCAATAATGCTACACATTCTAAATATACAACTGCAGAAGTATACTGGCAAAATCTAACCATATGCATGGAGAGAGGAACCAAAAGGAACTTGGTGGTATTGTTAGTCAGAAATGCTAAGCAACAGTTTCAAAGCATGGTACTGAACTTACCTGACTGAGTATGCTTCTCCTTCCTTGTGACCAGGAAGATCCATCAAAGCTGTCCGATCAGCAAGCAGCTGTGAAATGGGCCCAGAACCCCTATCCTATCTATGCAGCTGTCAATGTGAGACCCAATATTAGCAGTGGTGACTTTGCAGGTATGAACATGGCAAATTTATTTTTGTTTGCTAAAATCCATAGTTGCTTTTCACTTGTCTGCCTTGGGTGGTGAGTAGATGGTAACCAGAAATGTGGCTCAAGCAGGGAGGTGGTAGTGCAAGGAGCAGTGGGATTGGCAGAATATTCTTTTGATCACGAATGTCTTCATGGCTGTAACAGAGAAATGAGATGCAACTCTGCTGGTCACTCCATGTTTTGCTAGAAAGCACCTGAAATTTTCAAGAGCTGAGAGGGAAGATTCATAAAATACATAAGTCTGTGTGTTATGAAGGGGTAATTAACTTGTGCAAGATTATATTTTCCCAAAATTAGTATCATTTACTGATTTTGATATTCAGAACTCTCGCCACCCCTGAACGTTAATTTTAATAAAAATGGGTTCTTCTCACAGCCATGGAAGCTTTATACAGATAACAACATAGGATCTTGAAATAACTTGTGAAATACATAAACATTAATGGAATTGGAAGAGAAGGTTTTGTGGCCAAATGCTGCTTGCGGTGAATATACTGCTTACTCACTAGGTGGACTCAAGGAGCACCTTTGTGCTTATGGCAGAAGGCTATGGTGAATTACAAGAAGCTTTAATTATTTACTCACAAAATATTATTTCCTGCCTTGTGGGGCTAGCTACAGCTTCAGACAGTACCCAAATACTTTCAGGGAATTCTGTTACTGCCACGTCAGTTGCTGAGACTTGTAATTCTTCCCAGGCTTCTGGGGAAAAAAAGGTAAACCATCTCTGACCTTATCCCCTGCCTCCTCTGGATGATCTGTATATCCAGGATTTCCCATCTTGGCAGGAGACTTTCAGGTGTAGGCAGGATGTCTTGTGATGTGCAGTGTTAACACAATGTCATGCTGGCTATGTAGGCCGATCGTGTGGAGGCATTTAGAACTTGTTTCTGGTAAACTTGAGGCAAGCAGTTTCCAGGCAATCCAGGATGCAGTGAAGCAGTAAGCAATAGCAGCAGGAAACAGCAGGCACGGATAAAATTGCAGAGAGCACTGCGTTACCTGCTCAACTCTTTTATCAATAGAGACTGAGACTAATGGGCCTTTGGGCGCAGCCAATCAGAATGGCACTTATCCAAGCTTGACCATATTAGGTGAAGCCATAGGTTTGCTTTACCCAGATTTGGGAAAAGGCAGGCACAAGCTTGTTTACCATAGGAGCAAAACAGGTCTGGGCAGGCCAGAGTCCTTAGACTCAATGGCTTCAGGTTCTTTGTCCTCTTTCCTGTGGTTGCTTGTCCCCAAAACAGAAGGAGGGAGAGCAGAAAAACATGCGTGGGTGAGCCAGGACATGTAGAAGCCCATTTTTGGCCTGTCAGGCCTACCATGACACAGTGTTTGAGCTGGAAAATTGAATTTCTTGGTAACTGGGTGACCTGCTTTCTTCCATGGTCTGAGATAAACAGGTTGTGTACAGTTCAAGGAAAATGCATTGATTTGCAACTTTTTAGCATGCATCATCAAAACTCTGGGATTTAGCAGCCTGGGTTCTTACACATTATTCGGTTACAGTTAAAAATTAAGACCAGTCCTCTTCCAGATCACTTGAAACTTTAAATATAATGCAACAAGCAAGGATAGGTACAGTGAAATACAAACATTTGTGTCCATCTGTGTGCCTCTATAGGACTTGTGGTTTGGTTTGTCCTGGAGGAGTGCTTGCATTTGACAATGAATTTGATCCATAAGTGTTTGTGGAAAGCTTTCAAGCTTGAGGGACTCTGATAAGCAAACAGTGAAGTCTGACACAGTGGATCAGTTGAGTTTTCAAGTCAATAATGGTTGGTGAGACACGGTTATTCCTGTGAAGAAAGGCTGAGAAAAGTGAAGTAGTTTCCATTTGTGATGGGAAAGGGAACAGTCAGAGCGGTTTGAAGTAGAAGTAAAATAGGCAGGTTATTTCTGTAGTAACACGGTCAAAATGGAGCAAGATGGGAGTTTCCCCTCACCCCACTCGAAGCCAGAAGAAAAAGAGGTTGTACTTAGTCAGTGAAAAGCTGTACAAGAGCTTTCATTAATCCTGTGTAAGATGGGAGGCTCACTGAGAAGAACGGCATGGTAATTTATAGTGATGGTGAAAAGTGAAGGGAGACTCCTTTCTGTCTCTCTTGTGTGAATAGAAACCATATGAGTCTTTTCACCTATGTTTACTCTGAGATGAGCAAGTACCCTGTTGGCTTGTTCTTAGAGTGGTGCGAGTTCACTCCCTATGAAGTCGGATTCCGCAAATATGGAGCTTTTGTCCGAACAGAGGACTTTGACAGTGAGTTCTTCATGGGGAGGCTCATCCAGAAACATCCAGAGCCTAGGATTTGTTTTCTACAAGGTATGATCTTACAGAAATGAATAAAATGGCGAGATGGAAAGGGGCTATGCTGATCATCAACCTAACTTAAACCCACGGCTTTTAATCCCTTCATAAAGATAGGAAGAAAGGGAAAATACCAGATCTTTATTCAGAGGTTTAGTTGCACGTTCACAGTATTGCAGTGTGCAGTGCCAAGTCTACAAGCTGCCTGTCAAAAACTTCTGCTTTCAATCTTCCCATTCTCTTGCTATCTTTCTTTTGCTGATAGATGAGCTTTTCTGTTGGAGAAGTTTCTGCATTATGCTACTACAATTTGCCATGTAATTAACTTAAACCTTTAAACTTAAACATCACCTTTTAGAATAGTTGGGGTCAAGTGACAACTCTCTCCTATGACAAATGGCAGCTGAATTGCAGGCTTTTTGGTTGCACTGTGAAAAGCCTTTTGAGTGTTAAATTCTTCCACATTGCTCCTTCAGGAATGTGGGGCAGTGCCTTTGCTGCAAGCTTGGACGATATCTGCCTGAAGGGGGTTGGTGTAGGACTGGGCTTTCTGGATTCCTTTAAAGATGTTATCAAAGTTGTAGGTAAGAACATATCCTAAAATAATCGGGTTTTTTGAAAGCCTGCTGGGTGGAATTAGCATACAAATGATATGGCTCGAAAGTGTGCTGTGTGTCGTTTTCAAGATTAGCATAAAGGATGCATTTGGATAGATCTCTCGTGTTGTACATGTTTCTCCTCCATCACACAGACAGTGAAGAGAGTAATTTTAGTCTCCCAGTACACTTTCTCTTATTCTTTTTAAAAATATTGTGTATCACTGACTGACTAAATTTGAGCTAGTTATGGGAGCTGTCTTAAACACGTATCACAATGAGGTCTTAATCGTGAGAAGAGGAAAAGCAGAAGGTGGACTGCTAGTCCAGAGGTAGAAAATAGATTTTCATTTACCTCCTTTGCCTGAGGTTTGCCATGTTGGAGAAGCTATTAGAATGTTATGCATTTGTACAGCGCCTCCCTAACAATGAAAGGCAAGTGTATTAAAGATTGGGAGTTGCTCAGGTGCTGGTTATAGCCTTATAGTAAGTAGTAGAGGGAGATATTTGTTCTGTTCTGCCTTTTGCAGCACTAGTTTTTGTTCCCTGCACTTCTGTTGCTGCAGTTGTGAAAGGGTGTACATGATTGTTGTCATAGAAACAGAAGTGATCATCACTTGTTAATAAGGGTGTGGGATTAAAATTCATCTGGACAGTGATTTATGACTAATTCTATTCCCTTGAAAGGTGGTAGGTAAGTTATCAAACTGTAAATTATGCAGCTAATCTAAGTTTCGTTGCAATGCCTTTTTTTAAAAATTGTTAGAGGATGAATTTAACCTTAGGGCAACTGCTTAAATATTGTAGAAGAAGCCTGCTCGGAGCTGAATGAGCATTTTTCTCTGTGTTCTGCCTCCTGTGCCTTCTGCAGATGACTGCCGAAGATTCCATTTCCAAGATCCAGCGCGACTGAAGACTCGCTTGGTGATACCTGGGGGACCTTTGCTACAGATGTTTCAGGATTTCTTCAAGTCCCGAGTCACATGTGGAGAAACCTTCAACTTCATGCAGGGATTGTATCTTCATAAAGATTATGTTAACATCAAGAAATTTGTAGCTTGGAAAGGTAAATGAGTCTGTATGTATTTGAGATACAAAGCAAGTGTGGAGCAGTCAGGCAGAGAAGGGACCTGGGGGTACTGGTTGACAGCCAACTGAACATGAGCCCTGGTGGCCAGGAAGGCCAATGGCATCCTGGTCTCCATTGGGAATGGTGTGGCCAGCAGGACCAGGGAAATCATTCTTCCCCTGTACTCAGCCCTGGTTAGGCCAAACCTTGAGTACTGTGTCCAGTTCTGGGCCCCTTAATGTAAGAAAGATGTTGAGGTGCTTGAACATGTCCAGAGAAGGGCACCAAGGCTGATGAGGGGGCTGGAGCACAGCCCTATGAGGAGAGGCTGAGGGAGCTGGTACTGTTCAGCTTGGAGAAGAGGAAGCTCAGAGGAGACTTTGTTGCTCTCTACAACTGCCTGAAGGAAGATTGTACCAGGTGGAGGTTGTTCTCTTCTTCCAGGCACCCAGTGACAGAACAAGAAGACACAGTCTCAGACTGCCCTAGGGCAGGTTTAGTCTGGACATTAGGAAGTTCTTCACAGAAAGAGTGATTGTCATTGGAGTGGGCTGCCCAGGGAGGTGGTGGAGTTGCTGTCCCTGGAGGTGTTGAAAAGGAGACTGGATGAGGCACTTAGTGCCATGGTTGAGTTAATTAGAAGGTGTTAGGTGATAGGTTGGACTCGATGATCTCAAAGGTCTTTTCCAACCTGGTTAATTCTGTGGTTCTGTAATGTTCCCTGACAGTTAATTCTACAGAACGTGAGTGGACTTGACTTAGCTCCACCAAAGTCAGGGAATTAACCACTTCTTACAGCATAGCAAAAAGGAAAATTGATCTGCTGTGATTGTGCTGTCATAGAAGTCAGGCTTACCAGCTCAGTCTGGAGTGAACATGCATATAGGAATTTTTTTTGTCTTCTTATGGCCCCAGCCTAAACTTTGTTAATACTGAGAGGTGTGCAATGAATCATTATAGTTACTTGTGTTACTTGGAGTGTCTTCTAGGCACTCATCTGGATGCATTTCCCAACCAGCTGACCCCCATGGAAGAAAGCTTGTATTTAGTAGATGGTGGCTTTTCCATCAACTCTCCCTTCCCTTTGGTGCTTCAGCCAGAGAGGGATGTGGATGTTATCTTGTCATTCAACTATTCCTGGGAGGCTCCATTTGAGGTGAGAGATGAGACTAAGCATTATTAGATGAAAATAAAAGTACAGAATCATTCTCAATGGCAACAGATTGGATGATACTGAATAAAAAAACCCCAACAACAAAACACAACAAACCCTAATGAAAGAACGCCTAAATAATAATAAAAAATTCTTTACCTCTTTCAAATGTTGTTGTACTGTATTGTTTTGCTGTGAGTATCGTGAGGAGATGGAAAGTGACAACTGTAATAAGATTCAAAACTTAGAAGCCTCAGTACTTAAAATAAGGATATTTGCTTAGCTCATGTGATCATTCTTACATAGATGTACCTTTCTAAGGGAAAAGTGATTTTCTTCATGCAAATAAGTTATTTTCTGTATAAACAAATGTTTCTTTTTAAGTGCAGGAAAGTCAAGTTGAGTAACAGAACACAAAAAGTTTCATCTGCAAAATGCTCTTGCGGGTCTTAGTTTTGCTATTCATCCTTTTCTCAGTATTGCAGCCAGACAAATTGTTTCTTCCAATTTGAAGTTGGATTTCTAATTATTTTAATTATTAATTATTATTGTTACTGTTGTTACTTTTTCTGCAAACCTCTCTCTCTCTTTGAGAATTATAGTTAGATTTTTTTCTAGAGGTGTTGCTGGTATTCTCTTGAAATTATTTTTGTTCTTTGACAATAGGTTCTAGAGCTGACTCAGAAATACTGTGAGGAGCAGGAAATTCCTTTTCCAAAAATCAAGATAAGTGAGGAAGATGAAAAGAAACCAAAGGAGTGTTATATGTTTGTGGATGATGATAATCCAGAAACTCCAATTGTACTCCACTTCCCACTGGTGAATGACACTTTCCAGAAATATAAAGCTCCAGGTAAGAAAGCTATGGCTTGGAAAGCTATTTTGATAATCCTTTGGGTGTACTGAGAGAAAATGCAGTTGGGTAAGTGTTCCTCCTTTCATTTTTACTGATATAACCATGTAATTATTACATGATTGCTTTCATTTAAGGCAGAATTAGCTTCCACTAGTATTTTTCTGAAGGAAGAGTGGGAGAATGGACTAATAATAATAAAAAAAGGTCTACAGGATGGTAAAATCAAAATTAGGCAGTAATTGTGCTTCTTTCTGTCCCAGTAGTTGACTTTTTGGCTTCTAGTTACTGTGGGTATATAGAAAAGGACTACAAGTCATATGAAGTAATAATTTTGTTTATTGAGTATGAATAAAGCACTAAGCAGAGCAGTGTTGGGGGCCAGTCTGTGTGAGATCATGTAACTCAGTGCTAAATGGCTGTGATCTTGTAGTGTAAGGTGAAGTGATGAACAGTGCTTGCTTCATTTATTGTAATTAATGCAAACTGTAAGACCTACCTTAGTCTACCAAGCAAGAGCACTGGGATGAAACGCAGAACTCTGACAGAGCTTTATGTCCTACTTCTCCCATGCTGGAAGGAAACAGCTTCCTGAAGAAAACCTTTGGAATACATAGAAGAGAATGTACAGGACTGTTGCAGGCAAGCGAGGTGCAAGGCACTCTTAATCTCTTAATGCTGTATCTGTATTAATGCTTGCCAGGCCCTGGCTGCATTTCCTCATCAGTGATGAAGAGTTTCAAAGTGTTGGGCTCAAATATGGCTCAGGACTGCTATGGCTTTAATAGCATCAAGCAAAAGTGTTTTTAGCAAAAGAATGTTCATCTTTTAAGGCTGATTTTAAGTGGCAGAGTGCTGAAAACATGAGGTTTCTGTACTTTGAAGTGTATATACTAACCTCCTTGAACTCATTGTGTTAATGTCTTTTAGTGCAATGTCTTTTAATGTATTTAGTGCAAACCAGCACCTCTAGGAGAATTTTTATCCCCTATTTTGAGCATAGCAATCATGGATGTGCTAAAGAATTTATCACAAGGAAAATATATTTTAATCCTGTATTTTTGGAGCTTAGTGGAAGTAGAAAGGGTAGTAATGCCTCACCTTCAGCTTGCAAGTATTTTGGATCCTGAAGGAGCTGAAATCGCTGAAAAGGAGCTCCAGGGGAAAAAGTTAAACAGAATTATTTGTGATATTTTCCTTGCAGAATCCAACTGAGTCTGCCAATTGGAATTATTTTTTTTTCTTGTTGCAGGAGTTAAGCGTGAGTCAGAAGAGGAGAAATCCTTTGGTGACTTTGACATTGAGTCAAAAGATTCTCCTTACCGTACACTCAATTTCACTTTTGAGTCATATGATTTCAGCAGGTTAGTGGAAGTGAATCGCTACAATGTTCTCAACAACAAGAACACTCTCTTCAGAACCCTAAACTTGGCTCTGCAAAGGAGAAAGTTGAAGAAAGTCGTCGCTATGTCCAAAACATGAGCAGCTTCTGTAGCTGAGGATACAGATGGGCTACAGCAAACAAGAGCCATGTGGCTCAAGACAGAAGAGTGGAAGCTAATAGCTAGAAGCTGATGGCATAGGCAGGGCAGATGTCACACCAAAAGGTCATTCCAGGTAACAGGTGCTGCTATGAAAACTCAAGGGATGTACCGTGGATGCAACGTGGATGTTACTCTGTCACACAGGGTGGAATTGGGAATTATCTTGCCAAGTATCTTGTCATGTGGTGGCTGATATCAGATGCCTGGGGAACAGAGAGCTCAAGCGTCTGGAGACTAATCTTCAAAGCTCCACTGAGTGAAGCACCTCTTTTTGGTCAAAGGTCTGCTGGTGTTCAAGGAAGCACCAGAATTCTTCTGTACATTTATTCTTCTTGCTTTTTGAACTTGTCTCCCATGAATTTCTACAATTTATATCATCTGCCAAGGAACCCCAAAGATTGTAGATATGCACTGAGAGAGAAAATGTGTCCTTTTGTATTCAGCTTGCTACTGGCTGGTGCCCATTTACTACCAACACTGAACAGTCATTACCTGATTTTAATTTGCTGTTCAAAGTTTCAGAGATCTTTGATATTTCCTTACTACCCTTCTCAAGAAGCATAAGGGCTTTTAGTCACTCAGAGGTTCAGTACAGAGTACTGTCATTGGATTCATATGTTAAATTATAACAAGTACCCTACTTTGGTAACCATTTGAATTTCAGGAAATATTCTTTTTTCATACTTAAGAATGAAGGACACATCATAGGATTGTGTGGCTTCTTTCTGTGACTTCATCATCACAAGCTTATGAAATCTTAAACATGCTTTCAGTCTTGCCTTTCTCCTTCTGTGTAAGAGGAAAGAAGGCTCTTTTGAAAAGTCTAAATTAGATGCTGTTCCTTACATTTTGGGCTTGCGATTCTGCCAGACCTTTGTTCAAGGAATTTCTTTTGTGTGTCCCTGTATTTTAGAAACCTCAGTATTCAGGATAGCACCTTACAAATTTGAATGACTAAAATAATGTCAGATACCCTGTGCTGTGGGGTGGCATTGACTTAATTTTGCAGAAAGAACAGAGGGAAGTATTGAATTAAACAGCTGGAAAATACCTAATACAAAAAGAGGAGCAAACAGACAGTATTAACTTCTGTGGCTTTGGCATCAAACTGAACATACTGACTATGTTTTGAAAACTGGAGATGGGAAATTTGTCTTTTCTGAAATTATGTGGAGATTATGATTTTTGATACACTTTTAAATCTTTCTCTTTTATTAAATGTTAGTTTTGCTAGTGTGCTTTTAACACTGTTTCTTATGAACACTTGATATATATTTTTTTCTTTATTCCAATAAAAAGTAAGCAAGAGAGTTAATGTGATACTATATTGCTTAGTTTCTTTTACTGCATCAAGATGTCCAACATAGAAGAAGTGACATCTCAAGTTTATCTCAGACTGGTGCTGCACTGCAGTAGAAAGCTCTTCACTGTGAGACAGGTAAATAGTGATAGAACAAGAGGGAATGGCCTCAAGCTGTGACTGCATGGATTTAGACTGTGCATTAGGAAACTTTTTTTTCACAAAGAGAGTGGTCAGGCATTGAAATGGGCTAGCCAGAGGAGTGGTTAAAAGTCGTTTGGATGTGGTGCTTGACAATATGATTTAAGGGTGAACTTTGTAGAGTAGGGATGAAGGTTGGACTTGATGATCCTGGGTGTTTTTCCCAACCAGAATGTTTCTGTGATTCTCATTGAGGAAGCAAGACTCAACTGATGGTTTTGGGGTCTTTTTTGTTTTGTTTTTAAAGATGTAGTTCAAGCAGTGATTTCATCTGGGTGATTAACTTACTTTATCTGGAAGAACATACCTTTTATGTCCTTGGCACGCACTTACTTAACATTGTATTGCTGTTTTTATTTCAGCTTATCATTTTCCTTTGTATTTGGTGAATGACTTTTGTGTGTTTTGCCACACGAGATTTTAAAGTACTCAGTGTCTTACCAGCCTTTCAGCCTACCACCACACCATGCCTTTGAATGTGTGTAGTAGGATGATAATTTCTTTTGTTCTTTCTAAGTTGTTCCTTTTTTTTTTTCTGATGTGAATCTGAGGCAAACTGAACGGTTTGATTTACTTCTGCTTTCTTGTTTTTGAGATTCTCTTCTAAATGGAGATGCTTGGGCATTGTGGGGATAGGGGTATTTAGATACCAGCATTTTGATGGGAAGGTGGAATGTTTTTCTCCAAAACATGTATCTACCAAAATTTGCAAGGGCTAGAAAATGGAGTCTTTCAAGGCACAGCTTCTTTACAGGTTCTTTTGCAGTGGCAAGACGTCTTTGCTAGAACAATGTGATGGGTTAGGAGCTATCTTTCCCCACTATTTGAAATTACCCAGGCTAACTCAGACAGTTTGGAAATATGATGAAGCTGTATTTACAGCATGGAAAAATACATAAGCATATATATAAAAATATTTGCAGTCACATACAAGTTAAAAATACAGAAACCCCAATTCCATGCCACACAAAGGAAACTACCCAGAAGGGCTCAAAGTTAGCCCCTCTCTGTTCCTCCCCCTTCACCATCTCAGATGGATAAAGATAAGCAAAGGAGAAGCCAGTAGCAGTGGGCAAAACTCATATGTTACCTGCTGAGATTAGAGATGAGAGATGAAGCAGATTTGGGTTAATAAGGAAGTGATTAGCAACACAAGACTGGTCAGAGAAATTAACAGGGCGAAGTCCCAGGACAAAGTGAGAGGATGTTGTATATGTTTTGGTTTTTTATCCTGCTCAGCAAACCAGTGAATGATGTAGACATCATCATTATTTTCTTTTCACAACTGATGATCTACTTTCTCTCACTAAAATACTTCAATTAGCTCCAAACCAGCACAAACAAGATATGGGGCCCTAATTGTTAATTTTGTGAACTGGTACATAAGTAGCCACCTCATTTGAAAGTCCATGTTACAGCAGGAGAGTCTGCACTGGCTGTAGAAGTCTGTGTACTCACTGCTAAAATGCTTCTTACCTTCTAGGAGAAATGCGACCTGGGTTCTTGTAATTCCTCCTAAAAGTTCAGAAGGAATCATCTGTGTAAGGAGTATTTAAATGAACTTGGATTTACATACTGAAGTAGCTTAATTTATGTGAAGAAGAGCTGTCCAGGACTGCTTTTTCCTCTCTTCCAGGTAAAAGATGTTTTTGTAGCCTTCCCATAAAATAATTTCTGAAGTAAGGAGGACAAGGAAAGAACAGGCTATGAGAGTTGGGGCTCTGCAGTCTGGAGAAGAGAAGACTTTGAGAAGACATTGTAGTAGCCTTCCAGTATCTGAAGGGGGCCTACAGGAAGACTGGGGAGAGACTATTTGCAAGATCTTGTAATGATGGGACAAGAAGTAATGGGTTTAAACTGTCAGAGGGGAGATTTAAACTAGATGTTAGGAAGAAATTCTTTACAATGAGAGTGGTGAAACACTGGAATGGATTGCCCAGGGAGGCTGTGGATGTTCTCTCCCTGGAGGTGTTCAAGGCTAGATTGGATGAGGCCTTGAGTGACCTGTTCTAGTGGGAGGTGTCCCTGTCTATGGCAGGGGGTTGAAACTAGAGGTCTTTGAGATCTCTTCCAACCTAAACCATTCTATGATTCTGTATCAAGGAAGTAGTTATGTGAAAAGCCACAATAAACTTGATAAAATGTCTCAGGAAGTTAGTGTTTAAGGGGTGGAGTACTAAACTACAGCTTATTCTGTAGGAAACCACAGGTGAGGATTTTATGAAGAATAAGGCTTGGCAGCCATCCCTAGGGTAGTGAGCTTCCAAAGGTTAAGAGAGGAACAAAAGGGTGATCTGGCTAGGAAATCACAGGTTAGTAAATTGAGTTCGTAGAATTTCTTCGCAAGCCTTAATAGTGAGGGAAAAACATCTTGGCTGCACAAAGCTGGCTTTGAAAAATAGCCATGAGAGAGCTTGTGGGTGGAAATCAGATGCCGAACCTACAAAGGATGCGTTACAGTTGGTGTTTGCTGCAGGCTGTCCAGTCAAGGGGAAGGTGAGATGAAAATACCAGAGTCACTTCCTAAAGAGCCTTAATGTGGAACCCCCCTTTCACTGACACAACTGTCAAGGTGAAGAACTATGGTTTTGATTGTTAATAAGAATTGGAGGTTGTAACAGTGAATTAGTTTCACTTGCACTTGAATCACAATTGCCTTTCTTTGCTGTCCCTAGGGCTGAATTACTTTAAAGGCAGTTTAAAAACACCTCACCTTTTACACTGGATTTGAACTAAATGAATTAAGCTGGTACTTCAGACTCTAACAGCCTGATCTTTCCCCTATGATGACTGTTTATTGAGCTGTGTTTCCATGGTGCAAGTCTGTCAGATTTGTGGTAAGAGCTCAACAGCTGATACGAAGAAAAGTTGAATAACTCCTTAGACTCTATATAAGTAAGGGAAGCTTGTGTTGTTTTCTCCACAAAGTACAACTATTGCAGGAGATGAAGCAAGGCACAGGTGCCCAACATGGATTTTCAGAGGAGAAGTATTTTTATTGCTAGATAAGAACAAGAAACCATGTGCAGTGGCTATGGATATCTAGGGACCTGGAGGATGAGGTTGTACTCAGGCCAATGTTAAGCCTTCCTATATGGTGGTGTACATTTAGGAAATGAGATGTTTCACCACAACAGTTTCTTTGTGGTTTTCCTTTTTAGACAGTGTACCTACTAGTAGTTTTAGCCTCCACTGGGGTATGTGGGTTGTGAAATGAAATCAGTGGAAGCTTGGTCATTGACTTGGGCATCTGCAATTCAGATGACCTTCTAGACCTAAGAGAGAATGTTTTACTTTAGGGCAAGTCTCCACTTGTTCAAGAGTTTAAATATTTATTCCCCTGCTTCAGCTGTGCCATAACACAGAAGTTAAGTCACAAATGTCTTGCTCCAGCATTGTTTTGTTCACATGGCCCACAGGACAGTGCAGGCTTTCCAGCATCTTGAGAACAGCACTCATTCTTCTTACAGTGTCCTCCAGCTTCATCCTGTTTAAGAGTTTTCACCATTGTAGTTTGGTAGGTATGCTCCTGCTGTAGTGTGATGAGCCTTGAGAGAATCTGTGCTGCACTCAAAGTATTAGGTGAGGGTGATCTCAGGAGTGCTGTCTTTACAATCAGCTGGGTGTGGGATTTTTTTGGTATTGTGTTCTGAGTGAAGGTGAGGAAACAGACTGTGACTTTGTTATCTAGTAATAGTCTAGGGCAGTTTCACTTTCCTTCCCACTCCTCTTGGAGGTTAAGATAATCTTGATGTAACAGGTTGAGACATGGTGGGAACCAAAACATGGATGAAAAATGTCATCCATGGCAGTAACCAATAGATGGTCAGGGCAAATATAAGGATGTATTTGGGTAGCTACTGTCTGGAAAATCCAGTTGTCTCTAAGAATAGGAAGTGTATATTGAGGTCACCCCTCTATGTCTCTGGAAGGAGAAAAAAAATCTAAGAACTGGATGTGGAAATTTTCTTGGGTGAAGGTGAGGAGCCTGCAAAATCCCATTGAACGTAGATTTAGTTATGATTTACCTTTCTGCGATCCAAGGCAGTTCTATTAAGCTTACTTGTCCAAAGGAATGTGGTCATGCATATCCCTGTGCTGCTCCCTCTTAAGTGTAAAACTGTAATTAGCTGATGTGAGCAATTGTGGTTCTTGTTGTCTAAGAAGCAGGTTAGTGCTCTTTAAAATGTCTCTTTACCTATTCTAATATTTATATAGAATATATCTAACAATTCTTTTTCCACTTCTGATGCTCTTGGCAAAACGGCTGCAGAGCATGGTGAAGTTAGACAAAAGCATGAGATTGCTCTTATAAGCCATGAAAACATTGTTTATTGCACAGAGGAACATCAGCTTTCAGTGGGACTATAGTTTCTGACTCTGCATTTCCCAATTACCAGACTGGGGAACAAGAGGAAAGACTGCAGCAATGGTATTAAATCTTACTTCTGTTGACCATTTTCACAGCACAGATGCCCCCTATTGAGGCCATCACCACTGATGTTTTGGAGGTGAACCTTTGTCCTGGATTGTACAGTCTATGCTTTAGCACTGTCACAGATACCTGCACCCTCCTTCATACCCATCACATTTTTCAGAGGCATTGAGAGGTGATAGTGCTGTCTTAGATGACAATGCAGTCATTCTCCACCCACTCCTCAACAAAGCTTCCTCTGCTGTGTTTATAATCTTAAAATATCACAATAGATTGAGCTACAGGAACAGTAACTGCATTAAGCTGTTGCATTGGTAGGCTGCTGTATGTAGTGGACATCTTATCAAATGGTATTAATTACTATCCCATTTTCTGCAAATGTTTGAGCAAGTCTCTCTGAAATGAGCTGTATCTGACAAAAGGATCTTTCAGTTTCAGGGCAAAAGTTGCACTCTGGGTTAACACAGCCTGGTCTCACAAGCCTTCCGCTCCCCACGCAGATGAGAGGGACAGTAACACAAACCTCCCTCTGGGTTGAGACATGCAGTTTACTGAGATAATACAACACCTAATTACCATAGCCTGTTTGCAGAGAAGGGCAGCAAAATGCAGAGGCAGCAGCAGAAGCTGGTATCCTTCCTCTTGGCCCCCAGTCTGCCCAACAGAAAAGACCCCAAACCTGGAAACATGAAGCATCAACCTGAAAAGGAACATGTTACAATCTGAACTCCAAGCCCTGTCATAGTTTGCTCCAGCCAGCAATTTCATTTTGAAGCTGGCATGATGACAGCATAGTACTGAATACACAGCAGATTCAGCTCAACCCACGAGAGTTAGAATTTGGGTTAGGAATACAGAGAAAACCTGGGAAATATTCTGTTACTAAGTGCAAGCTTTGTAAATTTCTAACTACAAGATTTGTCTCATACCCTGTCTTCCAGAGCCATGAGGATGATTGGGGGACTTGAGCATCTCCCCTACAAAGAGAAACTGAGAAACCTGGAGCTGTTTAGTCTGAAGAGGAGAAGGCTGAGAGAAGATCTGATTACTGCATATGAATGTCTGAGGGGTGGGCACCAAGTGGATGGGTCCAATCTCTATTTGGTGGTCAGTAGCAATAAGATAAGGAGCAGCAGCTACAAACTGTAACATAGAAGGTTTCACCTCAACATGAGAAACTTCTTTACAGTCAGGGTGACAGAGCACTGGAACAGACTGCCCACAGAGGTCGTGGAGTCTCCTTTGGAGACTTTCAGAACGTGCCTGGCTGTGTTCCTGTGTGAACTCCCCTAGAGGATCCTGCCTTGTCAGGGGGATTGGACTCGATCTCTGGAGGTCCCTTCTAACCTCTAAAGTTCTGTGACTTTGTGATTTCTCACAGTAGCTTCGTGTATGTATAACCATAATTTTGACTATTGCAACTTTATCCATGGTTGCAATTAAGCCCACCAGTGCTATTGGTGTGTGAGGTTTGGGGTTTTTTTTGGCTGTGGCTGTTTCTTGTTGTTGTTCACTGGTTACTTGTTTTGTGAACTGTTTATTGACCATCACAGTTAAGGTAGCCTAGGACTGTGAAAAGTTGCATAATGTCCTACAAGCCAGAAATTGTGATGAGAATTCCATACACACTGTGATTCATGCCTCATTTAGTTTCATCCAAAGGTGTTGACGTAAATATTAGACTGAGTTTACCTTAAGGGTAAACACAGGGAGTTGAAAAGCTTGATTAACCAGATGTGATAACTCAGAGGAGAAAAAAAAACTGTTAATAAAATTATGGATGAAAATTCAAATGCTTTTCTCTTAAAAAGCAATGTCACAGGTAAGTAATTTTTCCATGCAACCTTCAGCTTCAAAAATAAACAGAAAAAATCATTATGTAACCTCTATGGGGAAACAAAAAGTATCTTTATAAAAGGCTAATTATTGTTATTGGTTCTGCCAAACCTCAACACCAAAGTATTTCCTTTTGCTCTGTGGAAATTAAAGCAGGTTTCTGCAGCATTACTGTGAGGTTAACCAGTCTCTATACCTGTGCAGTATGTCCTTCTCTATCTCCAGTGCTAAGGAAGCAGCTGTACACATCTAAACCTAAACTGTAATGCAGCTGTTGTACAACTGTAGTATTGTTAGGCTCTCATCAGAGTTGTTAGACTGATTGCAGGCACATTAGTGTTTTATGTGGAAGGTGTGGACATATTTTTCTTTAAGCATTCTACTATACAAGCCAGTCACTAACTTGCAGAGCAGTGGAGCTTCTTCGATGTTGAAATGCTTTCCCAAATCAACAAAGACTTTTTTCCCTCCTTTTTTTCCCCTCCTTTTTTTCCCCTTCCCCCCTTTCCTGTCCCTGGGTTTCCACCTGTCCCCCCCTTTCCCTTCTCCCCCCCTTTTTTTTTTCTCCTGGTAAATCAGGGAAATGGAAAGGCAGAGTTTGATATGTGAAGCATGCCATTAGACTGTATAGGACTGTGTTTTACAAGTGCTTTATCTGCAGAAGTTGGCCTGCATTTTGCAATGACTTGTTCTAGAAAATGACATCTGCACATCTGCATTCATCACTCCATTGCAAAACACAACAAGTTTAAGCCTGTTCTATCTGCAAAATTCACCCTAGCCTTTACTGTGAATCCATTAGTGGCATGTGCATAACAAAAAGTAAAATATTGCACCATAGGTTAATTTGAAATGTGTCAATAGCATTAAAGCAGTGAGCCAGGAAGAAGTGAGGGGGTGAAAAAATCAGAGAAACATGTGTTCTGGTTGAACTGATGCCAAATGGTACACATCTGGGATTCCCTGCAGAGATCCCTGTCCTGTAGAGTTCACAGTACACATCAAGTCATCCACTCAGCTCTCATTCAAGTGTTTGGGTTTTTTTTTGGCTTAGTTTTACTGTGTGTTTATTATCTGACAGTTATGGGGTTCTCATTCTTTGGTCAGGTGTTGGTGGCAAAGTCACCTGCTGCTCAACTGTGAGAACCTGGTATCTGTCACTGTTTGAAATGCAATTTTTCTGGAGATGTACTTGTGTTTTTCTTTCATAAATGTGTGTCTTGTTTTCATAGATGTCTGCTTTGCTTTTGCAGGGTGTGTGATTTCACTGGCATTCTGTTCCAATCCTTGGCAAGCCTTTAGTGAAGAAATTTTTCCTGATGTCAGTCTAATCTTCCGCTGATGCAACTTGAGGCCATTTCCTCTTGTGATCTGGGAGAAGAGACCTCTCCTCTCTTTCCTACAACCTCTTTTCAGGTAGTTGTAAAAAGCAATAAAGTCTCCCCTCAGTATCCTGTTCTCCCAGCTAAACTCAGTTTCCTCAGTTACACCTTGTAAGAGTTATTCTTCAGACCCTTCACTGGCCTCATTGCCCTTCTCTGATTGGCTTCAGCACCTCTGTGTCATTCTTAGAGTGAGGATTTCCAAAACTAAACATAGTATTCGAGGTGTGGCCTCCCCAGTGCTTGAGTGCAGGGAGACCGTCTCTGTTGTACTCCTGGCCTCACGGTTTATACTATTGCCTAGGCTGCTGTTGGCCGTTTTAACCACCTGGGGGCACTGCTGGCCACACATGAATCGGTGTCCAGCCGAAGTACCTCAATAGTTTGGTCATTGTGTTACAGATTATGCAAAAGTATTATTATCATCCAGGTGAAGATTGTTAATAACTATTGGAGTTGTTTATTATCGTTAGACCTCACCAGAAAAAATAATTTACAGTGTTTGAAATGCATGGTTTGGGTATTTATACACACAGGGAACAGGTGCTCTAGAACACTTAAGAAATAACTAGAAAGTACCAGCATTAAAGTTAGAACTGTAGAGGTTCTTGTGGTCAACTATACCACTTGCCCCCTAGGGGATGTGATGGTAGCCCTGATAGGCCACACATGGGCTTATCCATGTCCTGGCTTGCTTAGACATGTTCCTCTGCTCCCCCTCTTTCTGTGCTGGGGGAAGCAACTGTGGGAGGGAAGGGCAAAAGCCCTGGCTTCACCTAACATGGTGAATCTTGGCAAAGAATCATTCTGATTGACTAATCTATGTCCAGTGCCCCAGTAGTCTTGGGCCAGATATTGATAAAAGGGACGAGCAAGCAGCATGGGGTGCTGCTGCTGCCTCATCCTGAATTTGTCTGGAGAGCTTACCAGGGACAGGTTCAAAATGCCTGCATGTGATCAGCCTGTGTAGCCAGCATGACATTGTGCCAAGACTGCCCACCACATTGCATCCTTCCTGCCCCTCTGCCAGTCTCCTGCCAAGATGGGAAGACCTGAAGATACACAGATCATCCAGAGGACCAGGTCAGAGACTTTGCTATAGACTCCCAGCTTCCTGAGAAAAGAGCCTGGGAAACTCCAACAGCAACTCCCCTCCATGTGCTTTGGGTACTGTCTGATTTATAATTTATGAGTAAATACTTATAGGCCTCTTCCAGTGTAATATTTGTGTTTGCCACTTTAGGAAATAAGTGATCTAGTTTATACATGTTTCCTGCATGTATAAATTTCCAAACTGTGTGTTTTTGAACCTTGTGAATAAGTTTTCTGGTGAGTTTAAATGTTCATAAATGTTTCTCATAGTTATTAACAATCATTGCCTGGATATAAAAATTAATACAGATTATTAATTTTGCATAATCTGTCACAGGGCACTCAAGAGGCTCCTTTCTGCTGCTGAGGCAGAAGGTACAATAGAATCTAGTTACAAAGAGGCTTTGAATATTTGCTCACAAAACAGCATCAGACAGTACCCAAACACTTGAAAGGAGTTCTGCCGGTGTCTTGCAGGTCACTGCGGGTGAAACAGAGAATAGCGTGGCAAGGCAGAACAGGCAAAAGCAGAGCAGGCATGTGGCAAAAGCCTGTTTATTGTTTGCCTGAATGTAATGTCCCCTTTGACCAGAGATTCACCAATCAGAATGGCACTTTGTCACACCTGACCATATTAGATGAAGTCACAGACTTGCTTTCCCTTGAGAAGAACAATCTGGGCAAGTCTTGGACCCTCAAAGTGGGTGTCTCCAAGCCTTTTGTCTTCTCCCTGTGCTCTGCTTCCACCTCCCCCTGGCAGAGGGAAAGGGACTATAGGATCATGCCTGGGCAAGCTAGGACATGTATTAGGCCTATTTTGGCCTTCCATGACACATTGCTTGAAGGCTTTTATAAATTCATAGATTCATTGAATTATCTAGTTGCAACCCCCCAGACATGGGCAAGGACACCTTCCATTAGACCAGGCTTCTTAAGGCCTCATCCAGCTTGGCCTTTGACACAAGTTGTCCATGACCTCCATGGGCAACCTGTTCCGGTGTCTCATCACTGTCATAATGCTTCATAAGTGCTTCTTAGATGCTGCTGCTGCACAAGTATTAGATGCCCTCCTTTGCTGTATTGTGCACAAATGCTTTCCAAAATAAAAACCCAGGAAGGAGTGTAACAGAGAGATAACTGTGAGATGATATTTCTTGAAAATTAATATTCTTTATTAATTTTCAATATTCAGGAGTCTTGCCCCCCTGACCACTAATTTTAGTAATAATTAGGTTCTTTTTCAAGGGTCATGGAAGCATTTGACAGATGATGAAATAGGATCTGGAAGGTTTAAAAAATAATTGGCAATAATATTAAACTCAACTGAACTGGAAGAGAAGGTTTTTGTGGTTATTTATACCACTTGTCCACTGGATGGATCCAGGGAGTTCCTTTCTGCTTTAAGGCAGAAGGCTAGGATTCAATTAGATTCAATAACAGAGTTTTGCTAAAGAGGCTTTGAGTATTGGCTCACAAATATTAGCTCCCTGTAGATTAGCTATCTACAGACAGCACTCAAACACTTGCAGAGGGTTCTTCTGGTGTCTTCTTAGCTGCTGAGGCTTCTCATGTTTCCCAGACTTCACAGGCTGCTGGGGAAAAGAGGCAGACAACCTCTGACCTGGTCCTGGTTTCTCTAGATAATCTGTGTGTCTCTTCCACAGCTCCTCATCTTGTCAGGTGTAAGCAGGATGTCTTGCAATGTGCAGTCTTAGCACAGGTGTCACGCTGGCTATGCAGGCTTGTCACGTGGAGGCATTTAAAGCCTATTCCTGGTAAACTCAAAGCAGGCAGTTTCCAGGCAATTCAAGCCCAAAGCATTAGGGTCTGTTACTTTGTGGCAGAGCTAGTTTATAGCTTAGCATAACATAATAGAATGCAATAAGGCAGTGAGGCAGAACACTGCCAGCAGCAGAGAGCATGATAAGACAGGAACAATGGCAGTAGCAGCAGCTACAAGCAGCAGTTAACCACAAATACAACAGCAGAGCATGTTGTGTTACCCTCTCATCTCTTTTATCGGTGTAGCCCAAGCCTGAGGGACCTTTGGACGCAGAACAGTCAATCAGGATGGCAGTTAGTTGAGCTTGACCATGTTAGATGAAGCCATAGGCTTGCTTTGCCCACATGTGGGAAAACATAGGCCTGGCATGAGGTAAGCACTAGCCAAGTGTATGTACCTTGTTTGTCACAGGGTGTAAACAGGAGCAAAAGAAGTCTGGGGAAGACAGAGTCCTTAGACTCAGTGGCTCCAGCTTCTTTGTCCTCTTCCCCACAGTTGCTTCTCTCCAAAACAGAGAGAGGGAGAGCAGAAAAACAGGGCAGGGCAGGATGTAGTCGGGCCTATTTTGGCCTATTCAGGCCTGCTGTGACAAGGAGGTAAGCTTCCAGATGTAGGCAAGTAGCTAAAATGTCAGAGTAGCGTAGGGTGGTAATCACAGCCACCAGAGAGAGTGGGGCGCTGCCGAAGAGCAGTTCAGCCCTTAGGTGCTGCCATGGAGTGTTTTAGCCTGTTTCTTTCCATTAAGTAGTGATGGTGACTCAGCTGCAATCATAAACTCTTGCTCAATATTTCCTTCTGCCTTCCCATGTCGTCGTAGGACAAGCCCATAGCTATAGTCAGAGAAGTAACAAAAGTGAGCATCAGTGAAGAAGTGACACTCAAGCACTGAAGATATCTTGAGGTCTTTTCTTCTTTCATTTTAGGAGTATGAGAGGTTTGATTGTCCTGTGGCTCTTAGAATGCATAGACAATCACATGCTTGACTGGCGGAGCAGAGCCCACTTTACAGCTTCTAGTGTGGGACCACCCAGTCTTCCATGAGTTAATGATAAAGAGGTGGTGTCTTCTGCTCTGAGCTGAAGGTGCTGGTGGATCCTGGGTGCTGTGACTTCGCATTCCCGTAGCCATAAACAGGATGACTCCCAACAGAGCTGTTTGAGAGGAAGGTACTCTTGAGTAATTCTGCCCTTGGAAGCTGTGTCCTCAGCAATCGCACAAGCTGTGCATGTGTTATGGAGGGTGGCAAAGCCCCTGAAAGGTCCCCATGTCATGGAAGTTGCAGTGTCTCACATTTTAAGCCAGAAGCGTCGTAAAACCAAAACAATCTTCTAGTCCCATGAGAAGTTTCCTCCCTAGGGAAGATAAAAGGTAAACATCGGCCTTGCTTTCCAGTTTTCGGCCTTGGTTCTCATGCACACTGACCACCTGCTGATGGGCTCAGCTTTGGGTGGTCCTACAGGTTGCTTTTGGTAAGAACTGTCCAATTATACAGGTTGATGATAACTTTGTACCCATCTGTAAAAATATCGTAACAATTGTCAGAGCAGGTGAGCACAGCTCTTTGGAACATCATAAAATGGTGTGTCTGCCTGGATCGGTGTGTGCGCTGCTGCTCCTGCACCCTGCGGACCACCAACCTACCAGCCACCAAGCCAGCCGCCTGCCTGCAGCCTGTTCCGACCGATCAGCCTGCTCCAGCACGCTCGCCTGCTTCGGCCTCAGCCCGGCGTAGAGCTGCTGACGCCTGACTCTCAGAGGCCGAGGGCCTGCTTGGACTGATCCTGGCTGGAGAAAAGGGACAGCGCCCTAGTGGTACGCCGAAACCCCGCTAAGCTGCTGACTGTGAGTAGCCTGATGAACTCTTAAATCGCAACTGAACAACTCCAAAGACTCAAAGGACTCTTTAGAGAATCACAGACTCTCTTTTAGTTACCGTTTTCTGAAATGTTACTCTCGCCTCATCAAAGAGTTCACCTGGGTAACTCTGTTCTGGGGAAGGGCATCCTCGCATTTTAGCAGTCAATCACTTGGTCTCTGCAAGCCAGCCTCGCCTGTTTTCCCCATGAATTCCTCGTGAAACTGCGCTCCACGACAGCAGGTGTGGTCATTGTCACCTGTGTCAACTCACCCCAGGTTGTGCTGAAGTACTAATGAAGTAACCTGAGAGAATTGACACAACTAACTTGTAAGGAAGGCCCAAATTGCCAATCTGAGCGTAAATACTTTTCCCCCTTGGTTGTACTGAGTCATGCTAGAAAAGAGCTTTAATTCTGACAGGATGTGAACACGCTTGTGCAACAGACAAGAGTAAATCTAACAGGTGCCTTATTATTGTCCCACAAGAATGTTGTTTGCTGTGGTCTCTTTATTATCAAAGCAGGAAATGCAGCTTAATGTCTCTTGTTCTTGTTTCACCCAAATGCTTTGAAGAATTTACTGAAGACCAAGTTTCCTAAGGATTTCAATCGCTGTTGTGTCACATTTGGTCACAACCTAGGTCAGAAAGGGATTGTGAGCGATTGTGTTTCGGAGTGGTTTATTTGTGTCATGTAAACTTAAGCTTGGTATTTAAAGATGGTGATCAGCAGCTTTTGATTAGGGGCTGAAGAACAAAACAGTGTTTAGAAATGAAGTTGGGCTCTGTGGCTGCATTGGTGTGTCACACTGAGGTTGGGGGGGGTCTCTGACTATTTATCACAGCAGCTTTCTGTCAGAAGTTAGTAGTAGTTAACAGTTTTGCAAGGCCTGTGAACCAGACTGTGAGGACTTTTCCCATCCTGTGCCTTATCTTAGATGTCAAATAGCTATAAAAAAACTGCAAGAATTTGGAGATATCCCTGATAATCAGTCTCAGATTTCTTTGAGATGAAAGTGGTTCAGAGTTTGTGTCAACATTGATTTAGGAGCTTGGTGGTAAATGGGAGTCTCCAGCTTTTGCAACTGGAGGCTGCAGAGCCTGTGCTGGTGGTGCTGCAGGTGATATGCTCCTCCGCCACTTCAGACACTGTGGTGCTAATTATGTGGCCCAGTATAAGTGTTTGTGTGCCTCCAGGTCTTATATCACCGTAAACTAGTAGTGCTGAAAGCTTCCGCTGTTATAATGGTATTGGTGAAATATTATCTTGTCTTCTGGCCTATGAGTGCCTGACTTCTGACTCACCTGCACCACTGTCCATGTCTCAAGGGTTAGGACTGAGCTGGTTGCTAGATGAATGTCAGATCTCAAATGCATGCTCGTATAATCAAAGTGAAATAGATCTCTATTATAATAAGACTGCTTCACAAAATAAAACGACCCAACCCAACAAAAAACACACAGCTTGGAACTCACCACACTTTTTGTAATGAATGTGATTGCAACCTGAAGCAGAAACTGTTCTGTATTCAGTGTCTGAGCCTGTGAAAGACCAGACTAATTATAGTGATGACATGAAACTCTTTCCAAGGCTGCTCCCCTCCACAGAGCAGTTTGCATCATCAGATTCTTCCATTATTCAAGATTTTATTATTCATTCTTCAGTTCAAGAGAGATGAGGATCTACTGCAGAGAGGCCAAGGCAGAGCTATGGGGATGGTTGCAGGACTTGAACATCTCTTCTGTAAGGAAAGACTGAGAGAATCAGGGCTGTTGAGCCTGGAGAAGAGAAGCCTGAGAGGGAATCTTATCACTGTCTATACATATTTGAAGGCTGGGTATCAGGATGAAGGTCTCTTTTCGGTGGTGCCCAGTGACAGGGCAAGGAACAATGAGTATAAGCTGCAACACAGAAGATTCCACCTCAACGTGAGGAGACACTTCTTTCAAGTGAGGGTGACAGAGCACTGGAAGAGGCTGCCCTGAGAGGTTGTGGAGTTTCCTTCTTTGGAGACTTTCAAGCCCTACCTGAATGCATTCCTGTGCAGCCTTCCTGAGGTGATCCTGCCTTGGCAGGTGGTGTTGGAGTTGGTCTCTCCTCCCACCACTAACATTCTGTGATTAGGAATGATTGCAAGTCACATTTACCATTTGCATAAGAAGATCTGATGATTCAAAACCCAGGTTTCCTGTCTGACTTAAAAACTTGGGAGTTCTAAAAGTTAAACAGTTAAAAATCCCACAACCTTATTTCAACCATAACTTCTCACTACTGAATAAGTGGGTTTAGTGTCTTTTAGGATGAAAAACTGAATATGAGCCAACAATGTGTGCTCACAGCCAAGAATGCCAGCTACACCCTGAGCTGCATCAAGAGAAATGCAGCCAGCAGGTTGAGGAAAGTGATTCTGCCCCTCTAGTCCACTCTTGCAAGACCCCACTTAGGGTACTACATTCAGCTCTGGAGTCCTTGACACAAGAAAGATATGGATCTCTTGAGCTCATCCACAGGAGGCCCATGAAGATGATCAGGGAGCTGGAACACCCATGCTTTGGCAATAGGCTGAAAGAGTTGGAATCATTCAACCTGCAGAAGAGAAGGGTGCAGGAAGACCTCATAGTACCCTTACAGTATTTAAACAGAGCCACAGAAAAGGTGGGGATGGGACTCTTTATCAGAGAGTGTAGTGGCAGAATGAGGGATAACAGATTTAAAAGAAGAGTAGATTTAGATGGGATATTAGAGAAAAATTCTTTACGGTAAGGTTGGTCAGACAGTGAAACAGGTTCCCCAGAGAAGCTGTGGATAACAGAATAAACCAGGTTGGAAGAGACCTCCAAGATCATCCAGTCCAACCTATCATATAAATCTGCCCTAGCCCAGTTTTCACATAAATTAAAAGAGAAAAGCATAAATGAAAAGATGGCAATTTCTTTTGCCATTTGGATCCATGCTTGAGAGAGGTATGGATTTAAATTAAAAAACCCAAAGGCTTAGATGACTTACAGCACAGAACTGCAGATGCATGTCTTTTACAAATCCTGGCTATTGTGACTGATTTTGAGATGAATAGCTGAAGAATGGCCCGGAGTTGCAAACACGATGCTGTATGTAGCCATGTAAAGGTGTGCACTGTACATTTCATATAAATTTTAAATACTCTGCAACATAATCCAGCAGAGGCCTTAAACAGAAGGGCTCACTTCTGCTTCCATATATTTCCACAAAAGTCAGTTTTCCTAGACATGCAGCACTTGAGCTTGCTTCAGTTTTATCTGGCTTGTAACTGGAGACAAAGCAGGCCTTGCTTTCATATTTGTGTGCTGCTTCTCTCTTGCTGGTCCACTATACCCAGGGCTCCCTGGGAATTTTCAAGGTCAGGTCAGATGGGGTTTTGAGCAACCTGATCTAGTGAATGGGTGTCTATGCTCCTGGCAAGGGGATTTGAGCTAGATGATCTTTAAAGCCCCTCCAACCCAAACCAATTTATGACTCTGTGATTGAGTCTTCTCTAGGTTGTGAGGATTGCAACTGCCGCAGGATATCCTTCTGTGTGTGGTTATTCAAACCTCACAGTGATGGATAACTATTTTGTTTTGTGATTAACCTATGAATAAGTGTTTGAACCATCTCCACCTCTCCAATAAATGACCATGGTGTTAAAAAAACCTTCATGTGGCACAGAGTAAGATCATAATTTGTGCTTTTGAAACCAGTGGGAGGTGGAGCTATGAATACGGCTCCTCTTCCCTGCCTCAGCTGGTTGGAAGACAGCACAGTCCAGGAGCTCCTGCCAGCTGTGAGACATACAGATGAGGCCATTATAGTGTTGCCTTTTATGAAACAGAGATACTAATGGGATCATCAGCCTATTCACCTTTGGTAAGAGAAAACCAGCACTGGGGCAGGAGGATCTGGTTGACTATCTTGGTTGAGATTCATTAAAAGAAAAAGCTTGAGGAATTTTGATCCTTGAGTATCAAACAGGTCTGTAGTGGGCAGGTCTGTTAGTAAGGGTAGATGAACTAGGAAGAGCAGCAGAGAGATTATCTTCATAGCATGGAAATGTATTTCATTGTGAGGAGGAGAAGTGGTAGGGCAGCCTGCTATTGCCATGGTGAATCTGAGGAGAAACTCAAACCTAGGAATTTGTGACTGAAGAGTTTCACCACTGACCTCTCTTCTCTCCTTGTCCCCAGGATCGGTTCATCCAAGCAAACCCACACAGGAAGATTGGAATAAGGAGAAAGAAGCATGAAAGCCTGCACAGCAATGAAGATGAGGTATTGTACAGGGAGCAGCTTCTGGATTGCAGGGAGAGGGCTCTAAATTGTGAGCAATGGCTGTGTGACCTTCAGTCTTCCACCAGCTCTTCTCATTACTCCTTAAGCTTAACTGTTAATATGAGAGGTGATATTTTTTAACGGTCAATTAAGCGAATTTTCTTCTCTGAGTGTGCTCTTTAGAGTGTAAAACATTTGCTATGACTTAGGGGTTAGGAAGGAAGGTGATGAACTTGGGGTTTTGATGCTGGGCAAGGAACTGGGAGAGCTGGATTTTAATCTTGACTTTACTGCAACGTCATTATATGATGGTAGTCATACCTCATAAAACCCGAGGCTCAGTCTTTAGGTTGTTTTTACTTTGCTGTAAGGAGGCAGATCCACAGATCAGTTGCATTATTCAGTGTCTGACATGTAAAATTATTCTGAGTGCTAATTTTTATGAAACTAACCTGGTAACAAATTTTGAAGACACTGAGTGTAGTAGGCACCAGATGTGCAATGAGTTGTTCAATTTCCTGATTAATGGCCGCTTGAAATGATATTAAATCAGAACTTAACAAAAATAAAATACTAATTGTATAACATTTGGGTTTTCCCCCCTAAATTTCTGATATCTGCTCCCTAGCTGTATTCAGGAATAAAGTATGAGCCTAACTCATTGCTAGATGTGAGAGAGCAGTGAGCTCGCTACCTGTGAGCACTGTGGAATAATAATAATGTTTTGTGTCTGCATGTGGCCTGCATGTGTGCATGAGTAAGTTTTCTCCAAAATTCTAAATAGGATGGTACTAAACCTGGGGATAATATATTAATTCCCTGTATTTTGGATTTGGGTTTTCAGCAGTTTGGATCTTTTACTCCTCTCATTCTCTCTCTTGCTGAAACCATTGCTGCCAAAAATTCTACTGAGGTTGCTGGATTTCTCCTCAACCTGCTGCTTTTGTTCCAGTGTCACTTTCTGTGGGAAAACTACTGGGATGGTATTTTTTCCAGGTTGTAAATTGCACCTAGCCTGATGACTTTTCTACTTTTTTTTGCCTGGTTAATCTGCTCCTGTTGGGACACTGGTGTGTCAAAATAAGAGGCATACAAGGGGGTACTGAGTAGACAGATTCTCACAAATCATAACGCTTTGAAGATTTAATTGTTCCTTTCAATTTAATTAATGGAGCTACTGTTTCTGTAAGTCATCTTTTACTTCTGGTGTTCTTCAAGATTGTCTTGTTTTTCCTGTAACCAAGTACAGGGTTGTGTGTAGCTGTGATGGGGAGTGGAAGGAGAAAACAAAGAAAGTGGAGAAGGTTGTAGAGCCTTCAAGCTATTCCCCTATAGAGCCTTACTCTATGGGATGTCAAAATATTGCTATACCTCATTGCTTCTCTGTCATACATCAGTCAGGTCAGCCTAGTGTTTGTCCATGCCAATGTATCTCTGAATAACTTTATTATACAAAAATCCAGAATAAGCTAGGACGTTCTGAATAACCTGGTTGTGCTTTTTGCTTCCACCCCCCTCTCCTCATCAGTATATTAATTCATATTCAATTATCATTTTTACTCTTGCTTATTTGTTGTTTAACTGCATAATGTAACACACTGGTAGTTTTACTTTTATCCTGTTAAATCTGTGTTTGCAGCTTGTCCTTTTTGCTGAAAATTATCTTGTGATACTGTTTTACTACTCCCTGCATTAAAATTTCACCTCCAAACCTTGGATCTTTAGAAAGCTGTGGTTTGTGAAGCAGGAACCTGTCCTCTTTTTTGGTGTCAAATCACAAAAAAACCAGTTTATTCTCAGAGATTGTCTCCAAAAATTAAAATGAAAAGATATTCAATGTGTTAATGGGAGAATGGCCTTTGCTGTGCTGTATGTTAGTTATACCTGTGCTATAGAATAAGATGTGTTAGTTATATCTGAATTACTTGCTTTTAATTAAAGCATTTTTTGATTGTTCTGCAGCCAGAAGTGCCTCAGTTGTGCTGGCTTGCTGTAAAAATTATAGGCATGAGAAATCTCCGCAAAGCAGATCTGTGTAAGTATCCTTGGCAAGGAAATCACTGTTACCTAAACTTAATGCTCTTGTACATATGTTGCTTAGAAGACAGTAAGGTATCAGGTTTTTGGTCTGAAGAAGCTCTGTCTTTTATTTCAGTTTAAACTGAAAATAATTTAGAAAACAGGTGACAGCAGAAATGAAATAGAGTAGAAATTCTATGTTAGGAAAGAAGTTACCCTTCCCTCCACCAGCTGCTCTGGGGTATTTCCCTTTACCCTAACTCTTCAGTGCTCCTTTTATCCAGAGGTTGCCCATTTCCCTTCTCTTAAAGGGCACCTCTGGAAAAGACACAGGAAAGGATTGTAGTTGTGTTGGGTGCTTCTGTGTTTGTGTCTACATTGCTGTGGGTGACTTGTGCATTACAATTAGAATTAGGTCCAAAAATCAAACTAGAATCTTCCTCTTCTTGTTTTAAACAGTGAGCTTTCAGAAGTGAAATTGTGTATGAATTTGCTTAGTCCCCAGCACATATTTGAAAATAGAAGTTAAAAAAAAATCAGAAGTGCTGGAATAATTTGGTACTTCTGCAACTGAATATTTTGGGGGTTTATAATGATGAAGTAGAATAAGTGGTTTAACATTGACTTCTGTTGGGAATTGACATTAAAGTAGATAACTGTAGGTAAGTTAAATAACTGTCAGCTCAGAATGTTTTCCTTTGGATTTAATGAAATATTTAGGACTCCTCAAAGGTTTCTTTTCTTTGCCCCTGCTGTGCAAAGGGAATTTTAAGTACTGCTGTACTAACCATGTCTTTTTTTGTTGATACAGTGAGCCACACTGATTGCTATGTCAAGCTCTGGCTGCCAACAGCTTCCTGTCAGGAAGCCCGGACAAAAACTGTTAACAACTGCAGAAACCCTGTCTGGAATGAAACTTTCCACTTCATGATACAAAGAGAAGTAAAGGTAGGATCTGCATCTCTGATAGTGAGCAGGTGCTTTTTGAGGGGACATCTTCACCTGTTGCTTGCAGACTCTTCATGCAAGCCTTGAGGCTCAGGATTGAACACTGTCATGCTGAGGAACAGGATGGTAATAGAAAGATACAAAATCATCAGAGACAGAATGAGAGATGCTGTTTCCTACTGGCAAGTAAATATGCAATCCTTGGTATAGGTTCACTTGTGCTCTACTGTCATCTTCTAAGCACTAGAACCCCAAAAACATGGATGGCAGGTTTTTTAAAGTCTTTAGAGAATTAGTTCTGTTTTCTTATATGCAACTGTAAAGACATTTTTGCTGTGTTGTTGTGTAACAGTGATGCCATCTGTAAATAAGAGGTACCAGTTTTTGAAAGCATAAAAGCATCTCTTGACACTAACTATTTCATCTTTAGATAGGCTTCTTTTCAAAGGCTGTAAGAAAGCAAAATGGATGTCCAGCTTACAGACTTGGAACCACACTATCCCAGGCTGTGAATGGATGTAAGCTCACAAGCTTATGGATCTTCTGAAACAAAAGTAGAAAGCTTCTTTCTGTCCCAGAGCAGTTGTAGAAAACTGATAAAATGTTAGAAGAAACAGATTAGCAGTCAGAGTAGGAGAGATACAAGGTCTAGGCATGGGGTCAATTTTGTATGTCTTCATGATACTGTATCTGCTCTTGCTGCTATGGGTTATCTGAGAACTGAGGAACAGCAAAGGAATCACTACAATTTAGATCTTACTAAAAGTTTGTTAGTGCTTGTTACCTTCCATTTGTGAAAGGCTAAGAATTTCCCCTCCGTTATTATGTTCTGCTTATATGTCAACATTTCTCAAGGTAGTAAATATGTAAGGTTTGATGAACCCTGTGTGCTATCTTATTTTGTCCAGTGCATATTACCATTTTGTGTGTCACTTATTCTGCCTTTCATCTGAGCTCTCGTTCAGCCAGATCTGATGATCTGTCTCTTCTGGGGTTAGCCCCTGTTTTGCAGTCCGAGCCATAGAGACTGTGTATTGAGCTCCAGGCTGTTGCAGGACTTGATTTGCATTGAACAATGCAAGGGCTGCCATGCTAACTCTTTATAGGCCTTCCCTTTGGGCTCAGTGACCTCAGAATATGGCATTTACATCATTCGCTGCCTCTCTCCACAGAACATCCTGGAGATGACAGTCTGTGATAAGGATACTTTTACATCAGATGATCAGCTTTTGACTGTTTGCTTTGATGTAGCTAAAATCCAACCTGGAGAAAAAGTTTGCCTGAATTTTGAATTGAATCCAGAGGTGAGAAATGCAAACATGGGTGAAACTAAGATAGAATAACACTCTACATCAGAATTTTGTCCCAAGTTACTGCTTATAATGAACATCAGAGTTCTTATCACACACACAGACTTTGTTAAAAGGATTTTATTAAAGCATAAAGTTAAATGCTCAATGTATAGGAAAGGTCAGAAACAGTCACCCCTCTGTTGTGAGTGCAGTTGGATGCAAAATGGCTTTCCTATTCTGATATTTGGGTTTTTTTTGGTTTCTGTGGGAGTTTTTTAGTATGTATTTGGAAGATGTTATTTGAAAAAAACTCAAACAATCACCAAAAAAGCAGATCTTGAGCCAAAAACAAAGAAGCTGATGGTTAGAGATCTCCTTGCTGTGGTATAAAAGCAGGGTCAGGAGCAAACTTGACCTTTTCCAGGCAGCCACCCTGATCCTTTGGCCAGTATTTAACCAGGGCTCCCTCCTCTCATATTCACTGTGTTTGTCTCTGTACTTTCAGGCAATATGCTTGGTAAATGTTCATGTCATCATGAAAATATTTTAAGTTATTTTCCTTCTGTTAACAGCTTAAAAAACCCCAAATTCTCAGCCAGTCTATTGATGACCTTTTGCTATAGGGTTAGGGGAGCGGAGTCAGCATAGAATGGGCAGAGCTAGAGAAATTAGGATCTCCTCAGGATTTTGTTCTTTTCTTCCAGGTAAGTGTCTGACCTAGGAGTTTTATTTGATACATATGTCTCAAAGAATACTGTGTTTGTGTGAAAGAGAGGATAAAGAGTTTCTTAGGAGATTTGTGTGTGTGCTCTGTTTATTTCTAAACAATGTGAGACAGCCTAGCCAAAAAAATCTCTTGTCTGGGTTTTATGTTACTGTTGCCTCGATGAGTGTTTGTTAACTGCTTGAGGGGTGGGTGTCAAGCGGAGGAGGCAAATCTCTTTTCAGCAGTGTGCAGTAATAAGACAAGGCACAATGGATACAAACTTGAACATTAAAAGTTTCACCTCAATATAAGAAGAAAGCTCTTCACAGTGAGGGTGATGGAGCACTGGAATAGGCTGCCCAGCGTGGTTGTGGAGTGTCCTTCTCTGGACACTTTCAAAACTGGCCTGGATGCATTCCTGTGCAGACTACCCCAGGGGATCCTGCTTTTGTCAGGGATCTCCAGAGGTCCCTTCCAACCTCTGCCATTCTGTGACATTCTCCCAGAAAGCCAGTCCTTACTAAGGATTTCAGTGCACCTGCTCCAGCTGACTATGGCCTTCCTTAGAAAAAGCCTGATGTGACTGAGATCACTTCAGGTGTGGTTCAAGCTGTGAGTTTGCTTGGAGGCACCTGCAGAGTTGGCTTAACTTGTTGGCTTAGCAAGGTGGAAGTTGGGAAGATAAAACAGGGTGAGCTGTGTTTCAGGAATGTCTTGATCAAGCAGTCCTTATTTGAACTGGGACTCCTCCTTGGGAACCCGTGAGGCATCCCAGTTTGTGGTCTGTATGTGGATTTTCAGAACACTTTAGGTTATTTTTTAATTATCCTTGTTTATTTTAAAGTAACTTAGTATTAGAACATGCTGGGCAACCTTATCAGTGGCAGCGTTGCCACCTCTGCCCATAATGATTTCTTTCATGTGCCAGGGTATCTCAGAAGGAGAGCTGAGCAGTTTGCATGGGTGATGTCAGAGCATCAAGGCTGCTCCCTGTTGTGCCCCTTGCTCGGTGTGTGATCTAACAAGTCTTTCCATAGCTTTGCTCCAGGTTTTTCACCTACAAAAATGTGAAGGGAACTGAAGAGAAATATAATTTTGCGTGAGTGTATGTGCAACAGAATAAGAAGGATGGTAACATAAGGCAGGCATAGTCAGGGAGATGTTAGGAGCCAGGGTCTCCTGAACGCTGTTTCTGCTGGTTTTGGGACAAGGTTTGAACAGATTGTCAGCAAACTTAGGTAGCACAGACTGGTCACAATCTGATGCTTGGTAAAGTCTTGCAGGTCTGTAAGGTGACTGCTTTCTAGAACTCACCCCTCAGCCTTCTGCTACAAAGGGTTGCAGCTGCCCTAATGCTTATTTAATGGAGACTTTGGGAGATATAAGCAAGCAGAGCCATCTGCTGCTGGGTTACATGTCACAGATCCAGCTCTTGAGGAAGCCACCTGATGTGACACTTGATGTGTCTCATTTACTGACATGAACTAGTATATGAAAAAATACCCACTTTGCACCTTTACTGTCGGGTTGATTTTACCTTGTCAGATACATTAGCAGACTTGGAATGGTTTTCACAGTCTCTTCACACAGTTACAGTATGCTGTGCTGCCAGGCAGAAAGGATATTTGGCAGTAAAGGTTAGTTTTTCTCAGTGTGAATGAAAAAAATTACCAATGCTTGTCAGGAAGAGATTTATATCTTTCACCAATTAATGTTTACCTCCCTGTGGGTTTTACTGAAGATTTGTCTGATATGTGTTTTTGTGTGGCATTTTCTGGATTGGCTGAGTCCCATACAGGCTGATCCAGCAAGTGGCTGCAGTAACTTAATACACTTGTTCAGTTTCTCTTCTGTTGCTGATGTGTTACTCTTCTCTGTGGCTGTTCCCTGCTCTTAAATTCTTCCCTTTTTTCATCTTGATTTGGCTCCTTTGGGCTCTTTCCTTCATTGCATTGCACAGCTTCAGTCTTCTCTCACCTCTCTTCTTCCCTTCACCCTGGCAATTTTAAATTTTGAAGTAAGTCTTCCCTCCTCCTAATTTCTTTTTTTTTAGTGTTTAGTCACTGTACTCTACAGTTTCTTTTGGTTTAACCCGAATGTACTCACCTGTGAGGTTCAATCATTCCCAAATATGTTTTCCTACATCCTTTATCTCTCATATCTCCCTTTGTTGTCTTTGATTAACCCATGTCTTATCCTACTAATAAATGAATAATGGGATGTTAACTCCCCATTCTGTGATTCTTTTCCTCTTGAAGAGACACTGGATTTTAAACAGAAAAGTGGTGGAGAGGTGTGAAATGAAATGGTGGCCAAAGAACTCTCCGTTCATTTACATTATGATGCAGAGCATTTGGCAATAGCAAAACCTTGCAAGGCAGAGTTACAGAAAATCATCAAAGCTCTATCAAAGGATAAGTTTTATTCTTCCATTTTCCTTAAATGAAAACTAAATCTTATTTTCAGAGCCAGGAAGAACTAGAAGTGGAATTTCTACTGGAAATCATGTGAGTAAAGTTGAAATGTTACAGAACTTGTCAGCAGAAAACTTTGCATTTTGGAGAGAGCAGCAAGGGGAAGTGGCTCCATCTACCTGTGCTAGGACATCCCATATCAGCATCTTCGTGGTTGCTTTTCTCTCCTGAACCTGGTAAAACCTCTTCTTGAATGACAGTCTCACTATTTATAGCTGAGGGTGAGTGTTCCTTTTGTAATTTAGCTTAAGGAGAAATGATGCTGATCAAGTGAGATTAACAAAAGAGAGTGTCCATAGAAACTGTGGGACTATGACCTGGCATTGAGTTTGAGGCAGAGGTGAAAATAGTTCTGACAGCACCAGACAGCTGGAAAAACTGAGCTCAGAGAATTATTTGCATTTAAGAGACTGCTGCTCATATACCTACCCTTAAATAAACCTTTTCCTTTTTGCTTTTCAGTCCAGGTGTATCTGAGAACATCATTACTAATGGCGTGCTAGTGGTAATTGCTTTATCTTTTTTATGCTTATGTTCTTAGTGTAGAGTGGAGCTGAAGGATGTAGTTGGAAGAACTGTGCCCTTAGGCATAGCCTCTGCTCTTTTCCAGCTGACACATAGGTGTGGTTGTAAAGTTTTGAATGTGAACACATTTGTAATGTGTTCTGTATTGAGAGAAGCTTGGACCAGAGTGCAGATGGCATGAAAGGGACAGATGCCCAGCAGTCTTAGCTCGCTTGACCACATGATATATAGAAGAGAAGCAGTCTCTGCAGTTACTTTGTGTTCACAGGATGCCATGGCCAAGCCCCGTGTTTCTGCAGAACCACTGGATCTTCAGTGAGGATCCTGAACTGTTTCTATCACTGCTGATTTTATTGCTTATCTCTTGCAGTCTCGTGAAGTTTCCTCTTTGGAAGTACATGTGAATGGAACAAACATGAACAGCCCTTACACAAGTGAGGTTATTGATGCAAAATTGATGCTGGTTTTTCTGCTTTGGGACATGTAGCTGAATCTAGATAAACACTTTGTTTTAGTCTCTATATCAGAACTGCTTTGGGATTCAGATATTTCACTGATCATTGATTATCTACTTGCCAATAGTGAGAGTCCTCTGGACACATGCCTGATTAGCTTAAGGGAAACCGTGGAGGTGGCTAAGATATTCCAAAACATCCTTGCAGTGTGATGGAACTGAAATACCAGTGCTGGGATCAGAAAGTAAAAGAGGGGCAGTCCAACTATCGGTGATGGAAACTCAGCAGGAGTAAATGCTGCTGGTGACATCCACTGGTCTAACACATGTTCTCTGTCACCTGCCAAGGGAGAAGTTGCAACACTGGCCCATTCTTATATATGGGGGAGGAAAAACGTTGTTATTAAAATTAGTGTTAACTGTACCAAGGCTGATACTTTTCTTGGTGCATTTTTAATTTTTCAGGGCTAGATGCAGTTAACATTTCTCTGTGATTTGCTTCTTGTTCTTAGGGAGAGATTTCACATTCACAGTGAAAGGATCCTATGAAGAAACCCAGGATGTTTCCATAGGTTGCAGACAGGGAAGCAGTGGAACTGCCACCTTCCACTACGTCAAGCACAGCCAACCCAGACTGCACATGATGCTGCCGAAGGAGTGCTCTTTCTGTGGTGTATGTTTAGCTTGCCTATGATGATACCAGTTAGAGTAACTTTTGGAAGAAGCCTTATGAATTAACCCTTCTCTGGTAGACTTGTACCTAAGGCTTTTAAATAATTATCTCTTTATAACAAAATTTTGCCCCCCACTTCAATTCAGAATCGTTCTGCTAGGAGGGAAATGGATGTAAGCAGTTCCCTGGCTGTGCCTCTCCATTCTGTGGATCTGGGCAAGAAAGTGACACTGATGAGAGTGAGTAACCTTCGACAGTGTTCAGAATTACATCAACGAGTGTGAGCTATATTTATCTGATATCTAGTCCACTATTCATTTTGTTATTAAAAATGCACTGTCTCAGTTACATGAATGCTCATCTCTGCATACATTTGAAAGTATAACTATTATTTAGGGAGAAAGTATCATATTCAGAAATGCTGATGGTTTTAGGAGTATTTTAAAAGCAAGATCCTAGTGATGCTTATGTGCAGAAAGCCTGAGAAAAGACCAATGATTTATCATTAGACTTTCTATCTGAATAATTGCTAACACTCTAAAAATTGCATTTGCAGAATTTCAGTTCTATTTAATATTTTGTGGTGTTTTTCTTCTTGATTCTCAGGGTGAATCTTATGAGGTGTCTATGAAGGGAGAAGATGGGTAAATTTTTTTTTTTTTCTGAGTGGTTACTTGGACTATTTCCTATCCTCCTACAGTATCATCTTTAGAAAAGAAGGTGCAGCTTAAACCACTTCACTTTGAAAGTACAATTAAAAATTGTAATTTCTTAAAATAGACTAAAATATGGGTAAATATTAATAAAATGATAAACAGCTTCATTTTTTTTGTTAAGAATTCAGCATAAGATAGGTGGTAGGTAACTGTGGAGTGTAACCAGTCACTGTATTTTCCCTAATGTTGGTACTTCCTAGTTCTGATACTTAAGTGTGGTGGTTTTGCACCACACAGAATTAGGGATTTACTCCCGAAGGTAAATTACTCAGATTTTGGAAGTAAATTGATACTATTTTTTACAAAAGTAGACTAAATGTAAAAGGTAATAAACATATACAAATACATGCATATATAATCAGACAATAGCCCAGCTACCTCCGGTACACCCTCCTGGACTGAGCCCAGGGGCTGCTGCCCACTGATAACATTATCTCTTCCCGTTCCCAGTCAGTGTTCTTACCCATAACCCAAACAATGGCTGGCACAGAGGAGAAAAGCAAAGTTCAGAGGAGTATGGAAGGAAAACCGAAGAGCAAGGGAGACACACACACACATTGTAACTCCAAACTATATAGAATCTTTTTAGACCAAGGGAACGGGATAAACATACCTCTTACATTTTGTTCAGCCCCTCTGAGAGTAGAGTCGCTAAGTGCACTCCTGAGTTCTCTGGAAAAGTTTTATTTACAGGTAAGACACTAGGCTCAAAACTGTGACATTAAGAGTCCCTCTGCCTTGTAACCTTGATCAGTAATACCTGCACGTTTATGTGTAACGCATGCTCCTAATACTGTTACGCATTTACCAGTCTCCTGCAGGTCGTTTTTCAATGCGAGAAGGCAGCAGCAGTTAGTGTTGCAGCTTGGCTTGCTGTGATTTTCCAAAGGGCGACATTACCCCCTGCTGATTAGTAAGCTACATTGCGAGCACTAACTGTAGATGTGTTAAAATGAAGACCTCTACTGAGTATGGTTGAGCCGCAGATGGGACAAAGCCACATTTTGGCTGACAAACCCATGAAACACTTGCACTCATAATACAGACTTGATAGAACGAATGACGTGCATGATGTGCAGAACCTTGTGCAGATACGGAGACTCACACTGCAGTGACATCTTCTGGCTCGCATACTGTGGTGGGTTAGGAACTTCCACCCCCCACCCCGACTACTGAAATTTACCAGACTCACTCAGGTGGCTTGGAAGTAAGATGAAGCTATATTTAGAGCAAAGCAAAAGTTGACAAGCATATACACACAATATATATTTACAACTATTTACAACTTTATACAAATTAGAAATAATAAACAAATCCAGACTCCCTGCTGGATAAAGAAACTGCCCAGAAAGGCTCAAAGCTACCCTCTCTTTTGTCCTCTATTTTCCCAGGCAGACAAACAAAACAACCAGCAAAGCTGACATTATTATGTGTTAGCCAAGATTAGTGGAGAGATATTAGAGCAGAACAGAGAGGAAGCAAATAGATCCAGCACTGCAGACCAAAGAGGGACAAATTGTTGCCTTTTTTTTTTTTTTTTTTGTTTTTTTTTTGTTTTAATTCCTCTCAGCAAACCAATGAATGATATAGACTTCATAATTGTTTTATTTTCACAGTCAGTGATCTGATTTCTCTCATTAAAATATTCTGGTTAGTTTCAAACCAGCAAATGTATTTATGGTACAAATTCTTAGTGCAGCCTAACACAGTTTCATGGTCACTTTGCCTAAGATGTATTAAGTTTCAGTAACTGTTTAGGCTCCTCCTGGTCTTCAGGAAATACCTACCTAGCAAAAGAATGTGAAGAGGTGTCCAGTTTTCAGTGTTCAATGGGAAACATTTTGAATTCAGCTATGTTTCTTGTTTTTAATCATTGTGAAGTAGTTCAACAGGAGGGCAGAAATACAGGGTCTGTGATCTCTGTATATCTACTTCCATTTGCATGGGGGAGCCTACATGTGCATGGGAGCAGCCTTTACTTAACTGGTTTGTTGTTAGCTCTGTGTGATACCTCGAGCTTTACATCTGGAACTGCCTTGCAGGTAATGTGTTTTGGTCTCTTCTTGTGCTCTAGTTGCAAGAACTTAGATTTGCGGTTGGGGTTTGATCTGTGCACAGAGGAGCAGGATTTCATCTCTAAAAGAAAGAAGGTGGTTGCTGCTGCTCTGAAAAAAGTTCTTCCTCTAGATGAAGACCTGCAGGAGGATGAGGTGTGTGGCCCAGCCTCTTAGAAACTTGGAAGTACTCTGTCACATTTTGAACGAAGTGGCTGTGGTGGTGGTGTACTTGCATGACTACTCATGTAGTTCTTCCATATCTTCTAGACTGAAACGTATAGGTCAGGTTGTCACTTGAACCTAAGACCTTATCCAAGGTATTTTTTTTTTTGGCACAGAGGATGAAAGAGGTCAGGAGGTCAGTTACAACTCCTTTGTTCTCTGCCAACCTCCATCCTCACTCACACACCCAAACAGAGTATTTCTGGATATGAGTGCATATGTAATCAAGATGGTGAAATTTGGTTGCTCGGACTGAGAGAGCTTTTCCCCAGTTTGACACCTCTGCCTTTCTCTGCTTTTACATAAGGCTCAGAGGGGAAGACTGAGACTCTCCCTTAGCACACTGGTACAGCAGCACCTGTCTTGTGTGTGTTTCAGTGTGTTGCCTCTTACTTTCTCTGATCCTGGTCATCCCTGGACTTGATGAGCTGCTCTGTTACTGGAAGACAGTAACAGACCTGTTATGAGGCTGTGGCATTCACAGTAAGAGAGACATTATTCTGCAACTGGGAGAACGTGTCTGTGTAGGATTACCTCCGCTGCTCTTTTCTGTCCCCAGCACACCTATCCCTCGATGTTGTGTGCAGGACAGCATTTTGCAAAGAAGTCAAAGTGCTGATGAACTTAAATAACAAGTAGAATAGGAGTTGTTATTATTTAGTGAGATGAAACAGTTATTGAGCCATAGTAATTAAAAAACAAAGTGAAACTCCAAGTAGATGGTAAAATACAATTTAAAAAAGGTTGAAGTAATGGCAAGATAAGTTCCTAATGAAATTACTGCATCCTCGGGAACACAGGGCCATACATGAACTTAGGAGGAATTAAAAATGATGTAGGCAACTTTTGCTCTGCTCCTCTGACCTCCATTATAGTCAGGATTTAAAAATGTGTTTTGAGGGGAAGACATGGGGAGAGATGAAAAACACCTAGAGAAGAGTCTTTACAAATCTGAGAACAGCTTCTGACCGACCAAGACATCACTGAACAGGAAGATGCTTTCATCATACATAAAGTCTCACCAAAGTTCATACACAACTCAACCCTAAATGCTGTCATGAGGAGGGTGAACTGAATTGAAGCTTACCTGAGTCAAGCTGCTTTTTCTGCCTGCTCATTGCTTCTCTAGTTCATCTGGTGATGAATGACTCTCTGCCCTTGTGTGTTGAGCAGGTGCCAGTGGTGGCAGTCATGACCACAGGAGGGGGAGTGCGCTCCGTGACGGCTATGTTTGGCAGTCTTCTGGCTCTCCAGGAGTTAGGTGTTCTGGACTGTGTCTCATACGTGAGTGGTTTATCTGCCACAACATGGTAAGGAGAGTTGTGCTCATGCTTGCTCGGTTTTAGCAAAGTGATAACCTGATGAACCATATGTCTTCCTAGTGAATTTTACTCGATGTGATGCTGGGACTTGGCTTCCTTCTGGTGCTCGTTTACTTTATAGGTCTGTGCAGTACTGTAGCTCTTACTTGTAGCTACACAAAACGAGTTGGGTGTGAACTATTGTATCTCTTTGATTGCACTGCAGTGTTTACTAGAACTAGAAAGATCACATGCCAGGACAATTTACCAGTATCTTCTGGCAATTTGGTGTAGGTGACAAACCTGCCCACAGCTGTTCTGCGGCTTAGATCCATGCCTTTCTGTCATGTTATATATTCTGAGTTCTTTTAAGAGCTGACTCTGCTTGTCACCAAGTTTCTGTCATGAATTCAGTGCCTGGCACTGAGAATGGATGGGAAAGGTGGTTTACTTTTTGGAGAAAATTTCCTGTGACTCAGCTCCACTTCTCATTTCCCACTTAGCAGAAAAGACTGCTGTAGTAAGATGAGGAGTAGAGGTATTTTGGTATTTTTCTTTGAACAAAAAGTGGTTATTTTTTGGCTATCAATCAGCAACTGAATAGGACCTGGTAGGCCAAAAAGCTGGAATTTCATTTGGGAAGTGAGAAATATGGAGTGCTTCCTGGGGGACAAGTAAATCTTTTGACTGACAGTGCAATCAAGCAAGATGTTCATCATGATTCAGGGAGGGTGCAGCAGATGTGCAAAACAAACCATGTAGCTTGAGTTCAGGGGACTTGAATCTCTGAAAAGACACAGAATCACAGAACGTTAGGGGTTGATCCAGGGATCATTGAATCCAACCTTCCTGCCACAGCAGGATCACCTAGGGCAGGCTACACAGGAACACATCCAGGTGGGCTGTGAAAGTCTCCAGAGAAGGAGACTCCACAACCTCTCTGGGCAGCCTGTTCCAGTGGTTCACCACCCTCACTTTAAACAAGCGCCTCCCTGTGTTGAGGTGGAACCTTCTGTGTTCTGTGTACTGTTGCTCCTTGTCCTATCACTTGGCACCACCAAAGAGAGACCATCACCTTCATCTTGATATTTACAGATAAATAAGATCCTGTCTCAGCCTTCTCTTCTCCAAATTAAACAGCCTTATAGTTCTCCATTGGACTCTCTCCAGCAGATCCCTGTCTGTCTTGTAATTGTGGCACCCAAAACTGAACACAGTATTCCAGGTTGTAGTCTTACTAGGGCAGATTAGAGGGGGAGGAGAACCTCCTTAGACCTACCAGATACACTTTTTGTAATGCACCCCCAGGATGCTGTTGGCACTCTTGGCCACAAGGGCACATTGCTATTCCACAGATAACTTACTGTCCACTAGGACTCCAAGGAGTCCACAACGACTCCAAGTTGCAAGGACTCTATGGAGCTCCTTTCCAGCAGGAGGACACCTCATCTATCCTGGTCCCTGGTGTTATTCTTCCTCAGATACAGAGCTCTGCTCTTGTCCATGTTGAACTTTGTAAGGTTCATCTTCCCCCAGTTCTTCAGCCTCTCCAGGTCTCATTGAATGGCAGCACAGCCTGATGGTTATCAGGCACCCCCTAGTTTCATATCATCAGTGAACTTCCAGAGGGTACATTCAGTTGTTAATGACCAATCCCTAAGCATACTTGAAAGCAATGAGGACATGAAAGTAGGGAAATACCTTTTTTCTTTCCTTTGTGTATCCCTTGGGTTATCCAGGTGCATGTAATGCTTCAGAAATCCTCTTGTGATATTTGTGCTCTCAACTCCTGTGTGGATTTGAACAGAAAATTTAAAAGAATGATGGTGACCACCTTGCATGACTAACAAGGGTCTAGGGCTTTAAAACATGTGCTTCTGGAGGCCTGCTCTAAAAAGATAGGAGGTGGAACTAGAACAAGTGGAGTGGGCTTGAGAACTGATTATTGGAATCTGCCTGAACTCTGGGAACTGAAATCTCAAAGAGACAGGCCCCTGGAGAGCCAAGAGTATGAGATGTGACCTCCTTGCTTCATGCCCAAGGAGAGATGCTCATGCTCTTCTACAGAGCACCATGTCTGAAGCAGCTGAGGGAACTTGCTTCAGACAGAAGGTGTCACTTGAACCTGGGAAATCAAAATATAAGTCTAATAAAAGTTTGTGTTAAGCTGTGGGTGTTGTGTTATTACTCTTGACTCTGAGAAGAAACATGTTAGGATGATTTTGAATGTGTCCTTGCAGCAAAAATATCATTGTATAATCCAAATTCTTCCTGAGCTTTGAACTGCTCTTCCAAGGAGCAGTTGGAGGGTGAGAGTCTTGTGTACTTGTGTGGTGTAAGCCTGTGAATTGTCATGTACCCAGAGATGAACCACAGTATGTTTCTCTTTGCCAGGGCTATGGCAAAGTTGTATGAAGATGCAAACTGGTCACAAAAGGATCTCAGAGAGCCACTTGGTGATATCATAGAACATGTGACCAAGAGCAAGCTGCACTGTTTCTCATTGGATCATATGAAGTACTATGAAAAGGAGCTTTGTGAAAGAAAACAACAAGGACACAAGCTGTCCTTTACAGATTTATGGGGACTTTTCATTGATTGTATGCTACATCATCAGGTATTATATATATCCATCCCTTATTCCAGAGGACTTCTAACTTTCTGCACATCAAATTCTGGACTCAGTTATAGGAAAATCTCTCAAAACTCCTGGGGGACCTTCCTTTGACTTTTTAGGAGAGAAAATAGCACAGTAAGTCTAAAATGTGAGCATCTAGGGGAAATATTTGAGCATGTAAAAAGTCAAAGTACAGATGAAAATGATTTTCCATCTTTAATTTTGGGTCAAATGAGCATTCTGGTAACATAGAAAGGAGAGGTGGCTCTGGCAGAGCTAACTGCAGGCATAGCTATATGTAGCCACACCAGCAAACAAAGCTGTACTGAATGAGATGGGCCCTGGTTGACTTATCTGCAGCACCACCATGATAGCGAAGTAGCTTTGTATTTTCTTGAAGTAAAACATAGCCTCCTGACATCAGTGATAATGCTTTGATGAAGAATGATGACAGATAATACATGGACACATTTGTGTGGCCACACACCTGAAGTACGTGGAACACAATCTGCTGAGGTTTAGGAGATATTTCAGTGACAGTCCAGGCTTAGATACCATGTTGAGTCCATTTATCATGCTCATCTTTTACAATGACTTGTGTTCTTTAAAAACAGGGAACTACTCACAAACTCTCTGATCAACAACTGGCAGTAAATCAGGGGCAGAATCCACTGCCCTTATACCTGTCTCTCAATGTCAAGGATGACTTCAGCACTCTGGATTTTAAAGGTAATGATGATTATACACACTTCCATTCATCTAAGGAGTTTCCTTTTAATGTTGGGTGAATGTTAGAAGCTTTTACTGTTAAGTAAGTCCATGCTTCAAACAACTTATTTTTACCCTGTCTTCACAGGGGAATGGGTTCTGACATGCATTGTAGTACTGTGGTAGGGAGATGCCTTGTGATGGGTGGAGATGTTGTCTGCTCACAGCCTTGAAATTCATCATTACCACTCTTTCTTTCTGTCAAACCCACCTACTCGTTACAACCTCTTTCAGCTGATGGAGTTCCTGCCCAGTAAGCAGGAATCCAAAAGGGGCATGAAGAGCTGGGGAAAGATGGCAAAGAAGGGAGGAGAAAGGAAGATGCATGTGTGGACATTAGAGTGGGAGACAGCTGTCAGCAGCAAGACAGGGATTTGGGGAGAGGCAGTGCTCAAAGTCCTGATCAGTGATGATGATCACTATTTCCACGGTGTTATCTGGCCCAAATGAAGCAGGAGGTCATAGAACTGAACATGGTCATCTGCTTCTAGGTGCAATCTGCAGACTCAGTGTGTTCAGCCAAGGTTTGGGTGATTTTTGGCCAGAGTTTTTTTAACTTCACAAGGCAGTGATTATCAGACTCTAAGATGAAGGGTAGCTGGTGTCATTGCTGACTCAGAACTAAAACCACCATCTTGTGCAGAGACTTAGCACTCAGTGGACTTTCCACCCTGATTTTTCCTTCCTTCCTTCATCCCCAGGATGAATGGATTTTGGTAGTGCTAGTGGAGAAAGTAAGTTTACCTTTGGCATTCACCAATCTAACAGGCAATACAATGAAGGGCACCTGTTTGTTTTAATACACCTTGGTTTGCTTTGTCTGTTGCCAACATGCTGAAGCCTTATTCTTCCAGATTTTGGTTCTCTAACCTGTTGTTATTACTTGTGTTCAGGAGACTGTAACAAGTCCTTCTTAATTCCTGTTTGCAGAGTGGGTGGAGTTCACACCATATGAAGTAGGCTTCCTGAAATACGGAGCCTTTGTTCGTTCTGAGGATTTTGGCAGTGAGTTCTTCATGGGTCACCTGATGAAGAAGATCCCAGAGTCCCACATCTGCTTCTTGGAAGGTGATTTACTCTCTTAGAAAAAAGTATCAGCTTTGTAACCACATAGGTGGCTAGAAAGAGTTGTGGAATCTAATAACTACTGGTCTGCAAGCAGTAATGCTGGTACAGCAGATAACAGATCTGTTGCAATTTAAGTCTCAAATGAACCATCCAAAAGTGACAAAAGAGGAATCAAATTCTTGAGACAAATGCAATTTATTTGCTGAATTTCTTAGATTAGACTAAACCAGAACACACTCATTAGAACTTATCTTTTTGAGCATTTAAAGTCACAGCAAAGTTTCTTAAATGAGCTGGTTGTAAGCCGAACATTATGTGGAATGGCATTTTATTTTCATACTGAAATCCATACTGTTTCAGAACTGAATTGGTGTTGATTTAAACTGCAGCAAGTGAATCCAAGTGGGCTGCCATAGCTATGCCTTGAAAGTTTGAATTAGCAGTAAGTATGGCTTGCTTATTTTTCTTTTTTTCTTTCTTTGAAACACTTTCAAGGCACATGGAGTAATATATTTTCCCAGAATTTTATGGATGCTGTCTACCTCACGGGTCATTCAGAGGACTTTTGGCACAGATGGACCCGAGACACTGAGCATGACATTGGTTAGTTATTTCGATTCCTTTTCACTTGCATCTGCGTTGTCTTCACACCTCTCTGCCACATAAAACCTGGCATTTGGCGGATGGTTTGATTTTATGTCCTCTTTCTGGGCTAGTGGACACCAAGCCTTTGGGAATGAAGAAGAATGGGAGTGAAACAGTTGTACTGGAAAACAGGAAAAATATCCACACTGCTCGCTGTGCAACATCCTTGCAGAGTTTTGTTAGTCATCAGGAGGTTGCCAGGGATATTAGAATGGGCTGCCCAGGGAGGTGGTGGAGTCACCGTCCCTAGAGGTGTTTCAGCAAAGACTGGATGAGGCACTTAGTGCCATGGTCTAGTTGACTGAATAGGGATGGGTGATAGGGTGGACTGGATGATCTTGGAGGTCTCTTCCCCAACCTGGTTGATTCTATGATCTTGGGGAGAGAGAGGCAAGGCAGGGAGCAACAAAATGATGCTGGGATACTACAACCCACCTCTGCCCAGAACAGTCTGTATGCAGGCTATCACAGGTGGACCAACAGTGATTTCACAGACCAGATTGTTTGTTTGTTAGTATCAGAGAAACAAGAAACAAATATAGACACACATTTCCTCTTCTCAATTTCCCTACAGAGGAACACCCTGCTCTGCCCAAGAAGCCTCATGAACAGAACACTTGCTTATCCATTCCCAAAGGTTGCCTTTCCAATACCCTTCGAGAGATGTTGACTGAACGGCCAGCAGTTTCGACTTACCATAACTTCCTCAAAGGCTTGCAGCTACACAACAAGTATTTAGAGAACGAAAGCTTTTGCATGTGGAAAGGTAATAGTAGATTGGTTTAGATGCATCTTTGAAGGTGATTTGGGTGCTGAGACTTGTTGAGGGCAAATACTTGATAAGTCTCAACATAAAGGCAAATTTTGATTAATATTATTTGTGGGATGACGTTTACTGAGCCCCAGATGATTTACTGCTGGTTTTGTTTTTTTCTTGGAGAAATCACAGCAGGTTTTCTTGACTTCTGTTCTTCCTAGGAAATGTTACTTTTACTGGTGCTACAGGCACCAGTGCAGTTTGGGGGCTCTCCTGCTGGAAAGCAGCTCCATAGAGGAAGACCTTGGAGTCCTGTGGACAGCAAGTTCTTCACGGGCCAGCAATGTGCCCTTGTGGCCAATAGAGCCAATGGCATCCTGAGATCATCAAGAAAAGCATGGCCAGCAGGTCTAGGGAGGGTCTTCTCCCCGTCTACTCTGCTCTAATGAGACCAAACCTGGAATACTGTGTCCAGTTTTGGGCTCCGCAATTCAAGACAGACAGGTACCTTGTGGAAAGAGTCCAGTGGAGGGCCATGAGGATGACTTGGGGGACTTGAGCATCTCCCCTACAAAGAGAGACTGATAGTCCTGGGGCTGTTTAGTCTGGAGAAGAGAAGACTGAGAGGAGATCTGATCAATGTGTACAAATATCTGAGGGGTGGGTATCAAGTAGATAGGGCAAATCTCTTTTTTGGTGGTCAGCAGCAATAATACAGGGAGCAATGGCTACAAACTGGAACATAGAAGGTTTCACCTCTTTACAGTGAGGGTGATGGAGCACTGGAACAGGCTGCCCAAAGAAGTTGTGGAATCTCCTTCTCTGGAGACTTTCCAAACCTGCTTGGATGCATTCCTATGCAAACTACCCTAGGGGATCCTGCCTTGGCAGGAGGTTGGACTTGATGATCTCTGGAGGTCCCTTAGAACCTCTAAAGATCTGTGATTCTGGAAATAGTCACAGATCTACACCAGCCAAAAAAAGCAGCTTAACATGTATCACTTTGGCTGAGTCTCGAAAGTGATCCTCTATACTGAACTCAGAGTTAAAATATTGGTGCTACAATGATGTCAACAACAAATATTTAACTATGGGCTTTGTGTCAAAGACTAACCAGAATGTGGGCTGTCTTTTCTTTCTTCCCTTGTTACACTGATTTTGAAGGAAACAGATGCTCTCCCACAGTAATGAATTGATAATATGAGTTTTTGCCTTTCAGACACAGTGCTGGATTCTTCTCCCAACCAGCTGAATGAAATGGGTGACTACCTCAAACTGACAGATACAGCTTTCTTCATCAACACCAGCTGCCCACCCATTGTGAGGCCAGAGAGGAAAGTGGATGTCATTTTGCATTTAAATTACAGTGGAGGATCTCAGACTCTGGTGAGGTTTGGAAGTAGTATCTTAGGACTCCAGTAGCTGAGTTACCACTTTTTTTTCTTCTTAATTTAATTTCTCCCTTTGTCCCAAGAATTGTCTAGTTTTGATGAAGTTAAATGATTGTATTAGTGAGTACTCCTCAACGCCGTAAGCCTAATGTCCCTGTCCTTATTAGGACTATCTTCAGAAGCTTTCTAGGACACACATTTGCAGATTTGTCATTGTGGTACCAGATTCCTCCCTATTAAGTTAAATAATATTCACAGTGTAATGACCTAGTATTTTTTCCCTATCGGGTAGCTGATGTAAGATGTGCACAGCCTGGGCATTCAAGCCAGGCTGAGGTCTGGGAAGTCCACAAAGGCACTGTATCCCTGTTGATTTGCATCCTTGAGTTCCGGCCAGGAACCTGGGCTGAGTCCAGGAAGTCCATGCAGGCACCATATCTCTGTCGATTTACATCCTTGAGCATTCAGACAGTTGCCTTGGCTGAGCCTGGCAGGGGTTTGCCTTTGCTGATGAAAAAGGGAGGGGTGATTTAGACTCTCAGAGCAGCCTACTCCAGATTGCCACCCTCCTACTGAAGAACAACTTCTTAAGATCCAGTCTGAACCTACTCTCTCTGAGGTTAAAACCATTCCCTCTTGTCCAGTTGCCAGACACCCTTATGAAAAATCTCTCTCCCAACACCTGAAGGGACCCTACAGAAGGACTGAAGGCAGCTGTAAGGTCTGCCTAGAGTCTTCTCTAGGCTGAACAACCTCAACCTATCCTCATAGCAGAGATATAGATCAATTGCAGACTATGTAGTGCAGCAAAATATCAGTTACAAGGTTTAGTGGCCTTATTTCAACCTCTCTTTGTGTTGCAACTCTCCTCTTCATTAAACCAGCCACTGGACCTCTTCTCAGAGTATTGTTTGGAGCATGGCATCCCATTTCCCAGCACGGAGCTGAGCCAGGAAGACCGGGAACACCTAAAGGAGTGCTATGTGTTTGAGGACAGCTTAGAGGCACCGATCCTGGCCTATTTCCCACTGGTGTGTGACACCTTCCAAAAATACAAGGCACCAAGTAAGTTAATGGCATCAGTCACTTATTTTTTGAGGTAGTTGCATCCAGTTACCCATTGAATTCATCCCTCTTCTGAAACAGGAGACTGGCAAGTTTCTCAGTCAGCTAAACTGTTATACTCCCAGTCCTGATGGGTATAGTGTTGTCCAACTAATCAGGGATGGAATTGAAAACCTTAAAAATTGAAAGCATGAATAGGTGTCATTTGAGACAGACCTGGCACCTGGGGTAGTTTGCACTGCTTTGATAATAAAGGATAGCAGGCAGGTGCTAACTTCTATCCCCTGGTAGCTGATATTGTCACTTCACAGTCTTCTAATGAAACACTACATTTACTTTGTTATCAAAGTTAGAATCCTCTTGGTATATCGTTTACATGGAGAGAAAAAAATAGAGAATCCCTAAGTGCTGAAAATATGTAATAAAGCAGTATTTGCCAGGGTAACAAGCTGCTTTGATATCTCTCACCTTTGACAGGTTGCCAGTTCAGGAACAGAATAAATAATGATTTGTTTATCTCACTTGACAAATTCAGTTTCAGTTTACAAATATTTCTACATGCATTAGCTCAAATTTTGTTGTTGCCAATTTAGTGTGATCTTTTAAAAAAGACCACAGATTCATGTACCAGCTCACTGTAAAAGACATCATCCTGTTTGTCCTGCTGTGTGTGCTTAAGATCTCCACCACCTGAAAAGCAAAATTCCCAATCCAGGGACTTCTTGATATAGTTTTCTACCATTTGGTAGATAAAGAGCTGTCATCTCAGCACCCAGTGGAAAAGTTAAAAATACAGAATTCCAAATTTTCCAAAGTGAAGTACTCAGATGGAAAGCTTTAACTTAGAGAAGGAAGCATTTTACATGGAAAAGTTGTTCTGCCAGAACGTTCTGGGTCAGCCATGACTAGTCACAGGGCAAAATAGTGGATTTTTAAGTGCAGCAGATGTAGTATCTAGACAGTAATCAAATCTTGAATAATTTTCCTCAGAAAATTCAGTTTCCTATGGCTGTTACTGTCTATTTTGCATTGCCTGGCAGGAGTATGCCCCCTCAGTAACTTTGCTGTGTTGAACTTCGGTATGTTCTTACTTCAGATGTGAAGCGTGGTCCTACAGAGATGGAGCAAGGAAGAGTAGATGTGTCCAACTGTGTTGGTCCATATAGCACTGCTCTGCTTACATATACTGAGGAGAATTTCAACAAGTTGCTGAACCTGTGCAGCTACAACATCCTGAATAACAAACACCTAATTCTCCAGGCTTTGCGAACTGCAGTGCAACGGAAGAAGCAATCCAAAATCTGTTCATCACCTCAGTCCTCTAAGCACCCTTAAAGTATATTTTGATGAATCTTATCAGAAGGAGCTGTACAAATGTTTTGGTAGTGGACTAATAAATATTCAGGCAACAAGAATCCATAAAGAATGAACAGCCATGTTAACTTTTTAAGGAAAGAGAATGATGTATTTTAGTCAATACTGCAGGTGAGCACCACACAGTATCACAGTATCACCAAGGTTGGAAGAGACCTCATAGATCATCAAGTCCAACCCTTACCACTGATGCCCATTCTGCCATTCGGGTCACTGGCAAATTATGATTAGTTTTGAAAATCCTCTGTACTGTTTAGGAAAAGGCTGTTGTTGAGCTCAAAGGTTCTATTTGGATATGCAGCCTTAAAAGAATGAGGTTTCAGCCTCATGAAAGTCTGTGCCACATTTGGATATAAATTTTGGTGATATTTGAACCACAGATCAAAACAAAGAACAAACAGAGCCTCGCTTGTTTGTGATGAGTTAGGAACTTTCCTGCCACCCACTATTAAGTTTTCCAGGCTAGCTCAGACAGCTTGGAAGTAAGATGAAGCTATATTTACAGCAAAGCTAAATTTTCAAACATATATGCACAATATATTTACAATCATATACAAATAAAAAATAATGCAGAAATCCAAACACACTCCCAGAAAAATAAAAGTGCCCAGAAGGGCTCAAAGCTACCGTATCATTCACACTCTACTTTCAGACAGACAACCAAAGCAACCAGCAAAGCTTATGTTGTTTTCTGTTAGCTAACATTAGTGGAAAGATAGTAGAACAGAATGAGGAGGAAGCCAATAGATCCAGCATTCCAGTCCAAAGTGGGACCAAGTGTTGACATTTTGGCTTTTTATCCCTCTCAGTAAATCACTGAATTATATAGATTTCATCATTATTTTCTTTTCACAATCAATGATATTATTTCTCTCATTAAAATATTCCAGTTAGCCTCAAACCAGGACGCTGTTTCACAGCTTTGCCTGTGGCACCGAAGAGTAAATTCAATACCAAAAATGTTTCTATCAGGAAAAGAGAATCTGATACATAACTGCACATGCAATGTCATCTGTATTGTCAATATCTGTGTGTTAGGCAGAAGTCTTATCTTCAGTGAATTTTCCTGCCTGGCTGTCAATGCACTGAGTTGATGTGGACTACCCCAGAGTGAACTAACATAGAACAGCCAGTGGTCTGATAAGATTCATCTAACTATGTCCATTTTGCCAAACTTCTCTGTATCTATTGTCTACTAAACAGATTTAGAAGCTGAGGACAGCAGCTGAGGTTTCCAATTCTACACTTTGGTAACCCACTTCTGTTGGGTTTGGTGAAACAATTCCAACAGCCTCACCTTCGTCTTCATTTACTAATCTGCTGTGAGGTCTCCATTACAGCAATTTGCAATACTGACTCCTTTGACTGCTGCAATGTTATGATGGTCACAGTTCTATTCCCACACTGACAGAGGACTGTTTGCAAGATTTTCATACTAGTTTTAGTGAAATGATTATTTAAGAAAATACATTTAACTGATCATTCTTAGATCTTATTTTCTCTTGTATATGTCAATATAGATACAATGTAATAGCTGCCTTTCAAATACTAAGTACCTATGCACAATCTTATTAAAACTAAGAGCCTTGCAGATGTAATCATTGAAGTACATGATTTTGTTTTTTAAATAGATTTCATGGGCTCAGGTCAGCTACTAAGTTGATCTGAGAACAGGCACTTCTTGCTTCTGCTACCGAGAGATCAAATACTGAGGGAATAAAGGCATCCAGGAGCTTTGCTAGCGACCTTTGAGAAAGGATAAATAACCCTCGAAAAAGCTTCTACTCCAACAGTGGAAGGAATTGCTGCTTTTAAGAGTGCAGACAACTGGGCATGATAATGTGAGGTTTGCAAGTCCAAATGCTGGTATTACTGGTATTTGCAAACACCAAAAAGTATTTATTCACTAATGCAGAGTACAGTACTTGGCTAACCTTGTATCAGTGTCTCTATTTTCATAGAATCAACCAGGTTGGAAGAGACCTCCAAGATCATCCAGTCCAACCTATCACCCAGCCCTATCTAGTCAACTAGATCATGTCACTAAGCACCTCATCCAGTCTTTTCTTGAGCACCTCCAGGGATAGTGACTTCACCACCTCCCTGGGCAGCCCATTTTCATCAGTCTTTTCTTTTCCCCTTTGCAGTCACCTCATTCATTATACTGCTGTGAGTGTAAACATAAAAGCAAAACCCTAGAAAGTGTCTTACAAGTATTTAAAGTATTTTCAAGATTTACTTCTACCTCTCCAGGAAGATGTAAGAGAGGCAGTGCAGTTTGTGCCTGGTGTATTTCACCAACAGTTTTTTGGTGGTTGCGACATTTGGCAGTGGGCCTTCAGCTTTACTCACCCAAGGTGTGGTGATGATGTGTTCTTTTTGGCAGCAGATCCAGAAAATTAGGATGATGTAGAATGAGCTGAGGAAAGGGAGTTAATTTCAAGAAATAGGGCCCTGTTGAGCAAGCCACTGAAAAATCTCAGGGTGTTCAAGTTGCCCAGCGCCACAGCTTGATATTTTGATTTGAAAGAACATCAGACAAATGCTGGCATTTGGACTGGGACACGGCTCCAAGGATCTAACACTCCATGGGATGAACATTTTCTCTGGGCTCACCAAGCTCCAGTGGTCTTACCTTGGTGGCTTCTGAGTTTTCTCCATAACAGATTTGTTTGATTTCTTATCTGGGGAAGGAAAGACTTTTTTTCCTCCCCTGTTAAAACATTTTCATGTTGTTCACATTGCAGCAATGCCTCAGAATGCTGCTTGTGATGTGTTGGTGAGAGGCAGTGTAAAAGGACAGAGGAAAAGATGTTTGTTTGACTGGCTTGCCAGCTATGGGTCACAAGGACCAGATGAGAGACTTTCAGTGTTACTGGTGACATATTTTATAGAAGGAGCTGAGACTGAGTGACATATCAGCTGGCTTTGTCAAAGTGATTCAGCGCTGGCTTACTTGTTCTATTTAAGGCCCAGGTAGGTCAACAACAATTTTTTTTTTTTTTTTGGGAGGGAAACACCTGTTTGTGACTTGTCACACAAGCTCTGCTAAATGTAATGGCATAATTATGTTTGTAATTAGCTGTGAATCTTTGTAGCCCATGTTAGGACTCAAACATCTCTCGGGCTGACAGTAGATGAGGTTATCTGCTTAATTGGTTGGTGATGTGAGGTGACTACCTGATATTCTGAGAATTGGTTCAGATACAAATTGCCTCTGGATTTCCCAGTAAAGCTCCTGGTCTGTGTGTTTGTCACATTTATGCCAAAGGAATTACTGGCTACCTAACTGACACAGGCTAACGTTGGCATTCCTCTTGCCTGTGTCTGTAGTGTTGGATGTGCTTGGAAAGGTCAGGTGAATTCAAACTCCTACCTGTCAAGGTTGAGAGCTGGTTCTGAATGCTCAGATCTACAAGCACAGAGAAAGACACAGATAGAGGTTGTGAGCTGAGCTACTCCTTGTGGGAGATGAGTGCTGAGTGTGAAATTCCGTTGCCACGAAGCTGAAAGCAGAATTGCATATATTGGGAGCAGCTGGGCCAATACTATACTGGTGAGTTTTGAATGGCAAAACTGCCCAGTTGCTTCAGGTGAGTGAGCAGGAGGAGCAAGATTTTATCTCTCCAAAACATATCAAAGGCATGTGGAATCTTTTTAATCAAGTTTCTCAACAGCCCTTTGAAGGCAGATGTCCTCCTTCGTGTATGTCATAATCAAAATGGGGTGTTAAGCAACAATGTAATCCCCCTTGCCCTGATCAGCTTGAGTGACCTCCCTCTTCAATAACTGATTTTGTAACTCTCATTCTCAGGAGTTTAACTTCAGATTCAGATTGAAGCTCTTTCTGGCTCACAGAGGGATGATCCAAACATTTTCAGACTTTTTTTCCTTTAACCTGTGTCCCCTTCTCCAAGGATGTTTTCTCAGGGAAACATCACAAGTTTTGTGAGAGGGCACGAAAGTGCTTCTCAGGTGAGTTTGCTCCACCTAAATTTGTTAGTTTCTAAGTCAGTTATGAAGTAATAAAGATGAAAGTTAAGGGAGATATTTTATCTTTGGAGTAGAGATGACCTTTCTGCATCTTAAACATTTTTTTCCTAATCTCATGTGATGCAAAACATCAAGGATATTGTGTAGTATTGAAAGACAGGTGTATTGAAGGTATTGCATGTGTAGACATGAAAACAAAATGTCAACATGTTAATATGGAAGTTAGAGATACATGCACACTATATTTATTTTAATTGTATTTTTTCTTAGTGCCAGATGGTTGCTTTTTAGCCTGTCACTGAGAAAAAGTGCCTCACAAAAGCTGACATTTTCAGGGACTGAAATCTGATGTCACGAGGAACGGAATGACACATTTTATCCATGGTGAATCTTCCTCTGTGCAGGGATTATTGAGTTCAGGTCCATTGTGTAACTGCAATTTGACTGGTGCTGCTTCCTGTCGAGTTTGATCTGTAGGCTTTGTAGTTTATGGAATTATTAAAGTTTAGAAATAGAGACTGAAAGGCCAGAGCCAGGAAAATCCCCAGTTATAGGTCTGTGTGGCTGTTTGAGCTGATTTTCTAGCTCAGACATAGGGGACAATTTGGGACAATCTGACATTTGTGTATTAGTTCATTTGCTTTACTTGTTAATTCTAAGTATTTACAGTCTAATGTGACATGTGGCTGTCATTCTGTAACACCTCTAGCATATTTTGGGATGTTTACCTTTCTTGTTCTGGTTGAGGTGTTTAAATGATGACCCACTCCCATAGCCATCCAAAAGGTGGCACAAGGGTACTTTTGTCTTGCAGTAATATGAAATCCACCATTAGTCACACAATTCTGTGGTCTTGGATTATCAGAAGGTGACAAATTGGTATAGAAGGTCATTATGGGATGCCAGATACAACAGTTGCTGCTACCTGCAACCTATTGCACTAATATACCATTATCTGACTGTCAAGCTGGGGAAGTGAATTTTGACTGCTCCAGATCAGCAAGATACTTCTATTTGCTCCATTTAGCCTTAAGACACGGACACAAAATGCCGTATAGGTAAATACTCACTATAAAGTAGATGGTGAGCAGGGGAAAATTATATCTTATTTGTAACCTTCCCTGTAAGCTCAGAGCTTTAAATAGTCTGCTGTGTGTTCCATCTTCAGTAATCAGTTTCTCTACTCTTTAAATTAAAAAGCCAAGTGTGTAGGTAGTAGGTATATGCAGAATCTTGAAGGACAAAGTAAATTGCTCTGGAAACACGCTTGCTGAGAAGAACTTGTGTGTGGCTATTTAGACTTTGAGTAACTTCACCCACAAATTTACTTATTTTATGCTTGATTGTTGTCTTCGAAATTCCCCTTGAACCGAGGAAGAACTAAGGCAAATTGCCAAGACCCTGCCGTACTACTTAACCTTTGAAGTAGCAGACTTTCTGAAATCATAATCCTAGGGACATGTTTCTACCTCTGAAATGTCAGTGAGACAAAGTAAAAAAAGCACAAATTGTTTTGTTTTGAAGCAGAAAGTGTGATCCTAAGACCAGTGAATGAGCCATCAACAGTAAAAAATGTCTTCATGATGACAGGGACATGTTATCTCTTGTTACCAGTTACAGGTGTTACGAGCTCTTAGCTTTACCATGAATTTACTGCATGAGTGAGAACCTAGTGAGATTGTAATGCCTTACAGAAATCTTTCAAACCTGTTGTATTCCAAAGCTGCCTTTTTGTGTCTTGAACAAGCAGTGGGTAAGGTAAAACAATGTCAGCTACAAAATCTGGTGGCAGTCATGAGCAGGAAAGCAAGGAGTACTTGGGAGCGCATTTTGGGTATGACAATGAAATAATTTTGAGGAAGGGAAAGCAATCTGAACATCAGGAAACCACTCAGGGTGCAAGACAGACTGAGTCTGGAACAATGTTTTAGATTGTGAAGTGGTGTTTCACTTATGGATCTTGGAAGTGATGTCAGGGAGACTGATATCGATTGTGAAATAGCTGGGATGGTATAAATGTGTATAGGTGTATAAATCTGCTGCTGGGTTACAGTTCAGGGAAGCTGAGCTGAATAACCTACCCTCTTTACTGATATTTTACAGACATTTCAGATGAACATAGATTCCCATTGGATTTTTTTTTTAAGGCAAGCATTCTTTCAAATGCTGGAAAGACTAGTTTTGCAAGAGCTCAAGTGCTTCTCAACTGTGACTGCTCCACCTAAATTTGTCCATAGGAAAGACAGGTATAAAGTAATAGAGAGCCTAAGAGATGTATTTTGTCTTTGGAGTTGAGGTGCTGGAAATATCTTTCTGTCATTTCACATACTGCAGGTTCACATTTATGAGCCATTTTCCTTCTATTCCGTATCTGTTGAGAAGGTTGTGCAAAGTGTGACTAAGGAGCGAGCACTGGAACGTTTTTAGGTGGAAAATACAGAATAGAATGTTTTTAGATGGAAACCACCACATCATATCACTGCAAGTTTTGGACAAGACCATCCAAACAGTCATCACACAGACATCAACATAGAAGGAGCTGACATGTATAAAAAGAAGATTTTATTCTAGCAATGTGTCTTGAACAATCCTTCTCTCTTTCTCTGGGCAGAACTGCTTTGATACTGACCTCCATGGCATAGGAGAGTATATTTAGGTCTCATCCATTGCAGCATGCAAGGCTACTTTTTTTTTTTTGGCCTACATTAATTGAGTTATTCATGAGTAAGAATGAGATTGATTTAAAAATAATCACTTGGATCTTGTGATGCAAGAGTATTAGCCACCTCCTGTCACCAAGCAGAGAGGCTGGAAAGAGTGTGGCAGAGCCGGAGTCTGGTCCTGCATGCTCCAAAACCTACCAGCCTCACATATATGCTAATTTGGTGCTACCTTAATGAACTGCTCTTAGAGGCAGTGAGTCACAGCATACCAGCATGGAGAAGAACTGGGAAGGCTTTGTGCCCCAGTGTTTCCTGCAGAATGCCTGCCTGGGATCACTCTGAGAATGAGCACACACATGAAGATACTGTTGAAGTAAGCTTGGAGGATGGGTGAACTGCTCTGCTCTCAAGGCCTACGCAGAGGAGCACAACCCTCTCTCTTGCCTCATCCTTCCACCCCCAAGTTTCATCTCCTGCTCTAGCTCCTCCTTTCCCTCTCATTGCACTTGAACTACAGGATTTCTGGATATGGAATCACTTTTTATTTTTTCCAAATCTATGCTAAATATCTGGGCAAAGAATACTGAGCATATGGCAAGGTCACTGTGTAGCACAGCACTGCCCAGAGTAGCTCCAGGGAAACATGGGTCCTGCAGTCACTTAGTTGTGGCACTGCAATGGCATCACTTACCCTGCTGAACTGTCTACTGCTGTGGGAAGACAGCTACAGGTATGTAGTTCATGGTTTGGAAAGAAGCTGTTGAGATATCTCTCGATGTGCTAGTGGAAGCACAGACGTCCCTCAGAGAGCTGTGGTTAAATTAGTCAGAAGTGCTTTGCTTGAGTGTCGGAGTTGTTGCACCAATTCAACCTTTTTATTAGCAGCAGTGTTTTCCATATAAAGCAATCCCTGGGCAGAAAGGGGTGTCAGTTGCCCCTCCAAACCTCACAGCAGGTAAAAAAGAAATCCCTCCTTGTTCTGCTGACTCAGTTGAGGTGCTCTAATAGGATGCAAGAAGCAGGGAGGGGATTGCCTAATGACTGGAAACAAGAAAGGGGTGGGGCAGGAGAGGCTGGTCATAAAATCCCTATTCCTCCACCTCTAAACTGCATGAGGAGTGCCTGCCAGCTGCACGACTTGGTAGCTTTTAACGTCAGACTTACATGCAACTGGGGCTGCAATGGGATCAAATTTAAGTTCAAATGAGGTAAGAAAAAGGAGCCAATAGCAGGCATAAAGTGGGTAGAATTGTCTGATATTTCAGTGATGTTGATGACAGAGAAGAGCAGCTGTTTGAGAAGTACGAGCAACAGATGGAAAGCAAATCTGCTGTTCCTCAGATCTCGTGGTTGCAAGGATGGTTTTCCTAGCCTTTTGCAGAGCCTTGCGTCACGCCTGCGTTTTCGAGCCCTGTTTTAGGGCTAAAAACATTGCTTATTGTGCTTCCTTTAAGAAACATACAGCTTCACACCAGGGAAATAAGAAGCTGGTACAGAGTTGTGATGGGTTTGGTGGTCAGTAAAGCGCCTGATGAATGTCTTTAATGAGCCTGCTGTCTGTATGGCTTTGAATACGAGATGTTTTCAAGTGTCAGGTTATCGCAGGAGTTCAGCAGGTAGCTTAGTTTTCTTAACTTTGCCTTGTGTTGTTTTTCCTAGACTTTTACGGGCACCTCAGCACCAGCGGTGAATACGGTAGGTAGTAATTAGCTGGCCCTTCATTAAATGCTGTCCAGTGCTGAATGTAGAACAGCCTTAAAAAATGTTAGCAATTCAATGGCTTGGGGGGAAAATTGTCCTGCACTATTTACTGAACACCGAAAAGCTGAGCTGTGGCTTCAGCTCTGCAGACGAAATATTGCCCTGGCTTTCAGTGAACTCTCAGCTCTCTTGGAGTCTGATGCTTGTGCTGCTTTGAGCGATATGTTGCGTTACATCTGGGCTGGTGTGTGCTTGGCCTGCATCAATATTTTAATTCCTCTCTTTTTATGTGTTTTGATTTCTGTGGATAGAATGTTCTCTTGGCTTATCCTTCATAAGAAGACTCCATTTAAATGGGTCTTTGAGTTGTTCTCAGTGCTCTGGTATTCCTTGTAGTCTTTTTTTTTGACCTGTAATGATCTTTGCAGTTCTCTGTGTGACAGTGTTTAAAAACAGTGTTAGAAGAGTAGGCCAAGGAACTTCTCCTCCCTCTCTACTTTGCTCTAGCGACACTTCATCTGGAGTACTGCGTCTAGTTCTGGGCTCCCCAGTCCAAGAGAGACAGGGGGATGCCAGAGTGAATCCAATGGAGTGCTACAAGAATGATTAAAGGACCAGAACATCTCTCTTAGGAAGAGAGGCTGAGACCACTGGGGCTATGTAGTCTGGAGAAGAGAAGACTGAGAGATGACCTTCTTAATGTTTACAAGTATCTGAAGAGTGTGTGTCAAGAAGAAGGTGGCAGTCTCATTTCAGTGGTGTCCTGTGATAGGATGAGGGGCAGTGGGCACAAAATTGAACACAGGAACTTTCACCTCAACATGAGGTAAAACTTCTTCACTGTAAAGGTGATGGAGCACTGGAATGACCTGCCCAGAATGGCTGTGTAGTCACCTCCCATAGGGACTTTTCAAGGCCTGATGTGCCCCTGTGCCACCTGCTTTGTCAGGGAGCTTGGCCTCAATGATCTCCAGAGGCCCCTGCCACACCCTACCACTCCAAGATTCTGTCAGGCAAAACTGTGAAATTAATGTGTTGTGTTCGGCCTCCTGAGAGCACTAATCTCATCGGCCCTGTAGGAGTGGCAGCAGTGGGCAAACTTCTCTGGATGTGAAGAGCAACAAGGTGGATTTTCATGACTGAACTGAAGATGAATTCTGTGCACGAGCAGATGAAAACTTCCTGAGCGATTAGCAGGTGTTTGTTAGCATCTATTAGCATAAAGGAAAACATAACAGCTAAGCTGCTGCAAGCCACCAAATGTGAACAGTGGCAACAACAGTATGGGGCTGTCTTTAGACACATCAGTGGGTTTGGGGCTGTCAGTACCAGCGGCAGCTCTGGGGATCTGCTGTCAGAAAGATGGACTGCTTGGCTTCAGCGATGTGGAGGTTTCCCAGCCTAGTTTGTTTGGGCTTTGCTGCAGTGATGTGGAGGTTTCCCAGCCTAGTTTGTTTGGGCTTTGCTGCAGTGATGTGAGAGTTTCCCAGCCTAGTTTGTTTGGGCTTTGCTGCAGCGATGTGAGAGTTTCCCAGCCTAGTTTGTTTGGGCTTTGCTGCAGCGATGTGAGAGTTTCCCAGCCTAGTTTGTTTGGGCTTTGCTGCAGTGATGTGGAGGTTTCCCAGCCTAGTTTGTTTGGGCTTTGCTGCAGCGATGTGAGAGTTTCCCAGCCTAGTTTGTTTGGGCTTTGCTGCAGTGATGTGGAGGTTTCCCAGCCTAGTTTGTTTGGGCTTGGCTTCAGCGATGTGGAGGTTTCCCAGCCTAGTTTGTTTGGGCTTTTGCTGCAGCGATGTGAGAGTTTCCCAGCCTAGTTTGTTTGGGCTTTGCTGCAGCGATGTGAGAGTTTCCCAGCCTAGTTTGTTTGGGCTTTGCTGCAGGGATGTGGAGGTTTCCCAGCCTAGTTTGTTTGGGCTTTGCTGCAGCGATGTGGAGGTTTCCCAGCCTAGTTTGTTTGGGCTTTGCTGCAGCGATGTGGAGGTTTCCCAGCCTAGTTTGTTTGGGCTTTGCTGCAGCGATGTGGAGGTTTCCCAGCCTAGTTTGTTTGGGCTTTGCTGCAGTGATGTGGAGGTTTCCCAGCCTAGTTTGTTTGGGCTTTGCTGCAGCGATGTGAGAGTTTCCCAGCCTAGTTTGTTTGGGCTTTGCTGCAGCGATGTGAGAGTTTCCCAGCCTAGTTTGTTTGGGCTTTGCTGCAGTGATGTGAGAGTTTCCCAGCCTAGTTTGTTTGGGCTTTGCTGCAGTGATGTGAGAGTTTCCCAGCCTAGTTTGTTTGGGCTTTGCTGCAGTGATGTGGAGGTTTCCCAGCCTAGTTTGTTTGGGCTTAGATAGAGATGCTTCCAGATGACAGTAAATTTGATCTGCCTCATGAAGACTTGCTCTTATTGTCAGTGTATGGTGCCATATTGTGCCCAAAAGCTGCTTCTCTCTGCTCAAAGTGAAAATCTGGGGTGAAGTAGAGGTGGTGCAGAGTTCCTTCAGAAGGTAGCATTTAAAATGATGGTTAGGACTCTGTCTATAGTCAGCAGCCCTAAGAAAGTATGCTGTAAATTTTGGCTGTGTTTAGAGATTCAAACTGTTTTTTCACCCTTAATGCTTTCTATGTTGTTAGTAGGTCACTAGGTGTGAGAGCTGTGCAGTTCAGTAGCTCTAGATTGTGCCTCTTGTGCTTAGGGTATTGAGGGTGGCAGAACTGACCTGAATACAGTACATATAATTTACAGTAGGACCCAGAGCCACTTCTGTCTGCCCTGACTGAGGCTCACAGATGCAAAGATCAGGAATTACCTGAGCTGTGGTTTTTAAGTTGTTGTGGTTTGGTTTTGTTGGTTTGTTTTTTTGTTTTGTTTTGGCCATGAAAGTTGGGTTTTTATGATAATAAATATACCAATATAGCATATCTGAGTTGAGTTTTGTTAGTCAATTAAGGAAATCAGCTTTCGTTATCAGAATAACTTTCAAGGTGGCCTTCAGGGCGTGTGGGATGTGTGTGAAATAAACGTGAGCAGATATTGAAACTGAAAGGAATATGTAAAATGTTTGGTGGGAAAATGTAATGTTTTCTGTATTTCTCAAGTTACTGTCCTGTATAGGCTAGCATGGTCTTGAGAAAAAAGCCATGTTGTACCATGGAAGTATTTGAATTGGTTACTCTCCTGTGATTGGTATTTAACATTCGAGCTTAGCTATGGAGCTACAAACAGGAGGACAAGAAAAAGCACATGGAAATGTCAGTTTGAAGTCATGAAAGATTTATACAGCTCTTGAAAAGGAACATGACTGGCATTACTGCTGCTCCATTTGGTTTTATTCTCAACCAATTCCTGTGATTTCTACTGACTTAGTAAGAGCCAGTTATAAGCTATTTTTAAAGGGGTGAAATAAATACAAGACCTGTAGTACAAAGAAAAGCATTTCTTACGCATTTGGCCTTACTTGATGTGGTAGAAATTGTAATGTCATGAGATCCTGCCTGCCCTTGGGGCTCCAAAACTCTTTGAAGTTGAAAGGTGCTACATACCTGACCCAGGTCAGAAGTACAGCACTGATCTGTCTTTTAAGGTCTTGCCACTCTTTCTGCTAGGAATGAATGATTTTTGTGGTTGCTGTTTGGTTTTTTTTTTCGTAGTCTTTAAAGTAGTGCTGTGACTTCTGCTCCTTCTTGAAGAGAATGCCAAGTAAAACGAGGTCTGCTCCAAATAGAGCTGGCATGCTGTCGTACTTTGGCAACTGTCTTTTCTCTGGATGTAGCTTGGGAATGTTGTATGTTTCACACTGTTCTTCCCAAGTGGAAAAAAAAAAAAAACAAAAGACTTGGAATTTCACTGAAATAGAGCAATGTTAGAGTCCAGTTATGTAACTCTTATTCACATGGGTGAGCATATGTGAATGCTGTGTTGGCTTCCCTGGGACAAGCTATGTGAGCATTGCACAAGCGTGCCACAGGATTTAATTGGACCTTGATGTGACGTAGGATAGTGTGACCAAGTCCTGCATTTGCAATCCCATATATTTAAGTAGTTTCAGCAGTGATTATTAAAATTCCTGGCTTGTGTTTCCGGTTTATGAGGTAACAATCATGTCTCAGACAAAATAAATACAGAAGTTGAAAGTCAAAGTGTGAGTAATGACTGACTTCTGCCCTCAGAACTTACCCAGCCTGTGATACAGCCATCAGCATGGTAAGGGAAGTCATTGCCTACTACTAGCAGATTATTCAGTTTAAAATATGCCTCCCAATAGCTTTTCTGTGTGAATAGCTAGATCTGTCAGAAGTTAAAGCCCTTAAGTTCCTAAAAGTTAGGAGTTATAAGGCCTGACTTTCAGATCTCTAGTATAGGAAAGGACTCTCTAGCCTAGAGTGAAGCACTGAGAATTGACTCAATAAATTTGAGAGTTACATGCACCAGAATGGGAATTTTACCAGCTGAGTGGAGAACTGCAAAAATAGGTACATACAGCTAACAAGGACAGCTGAGCACAGAAACACCCTTTTTAGATCCTATCTTGACATGCCACTTAGGGTTGCAGGGAGAGGCCACTGTCCCATTGAGATACACAAAGGAGAGGTCTAGGTGCCTGCTTTCAAAGAGCTGAGCAGAGGTTATTCCTTTGAAGTGGTGCCCAGCCTAGTGGTTACAGCCCCTCCTTGGCACGGGAATCTTCTGCTCAGGTCTGCTGTTTTCTATTCAAGGGATGCAAGCCTTCTTGAGTAAAGATAGGCTCCACCTCTTTTGCTGAAGTAGCACTGCTGAGGACACAAATGTTTTGGATTTGTTGGGTGGGAAAGAAGGAACCAAGCATTAACATAGCAAACCTGTGGGTAGGTTTGGCAGGGATAGGTTGGTCCCTGTGTCTGGGAGCGCTGCTGTGTTTTGTCCAGTTCTACTGAGTGCATACAGAAAAGTGGTTCTGGCAGTTCAGCTGCATAGTCTGGGCATGATGTCTTTTGGTTGCTTTTCACTGGAGACTATCACCTTTATTTTTTCTCTAGACAACTATGTGTGTGTGTATATAGATATATTTCTCTTTCAAGATGTGTCTAAATTCTACTTTGTGGTTGTGTTAGCGATAATAGAGCCGATAGAAATGTGATACGCCTCTGCAACTACTGGAATATCCCACAGGTAACAATTCAAATGCTTGCAAACACTCCAGCCCTGTCCTAGAGTCTGGACAGGTAAACATGATGGAGAACAGATGGACACAGATCTGTGACATGCTCTGATCTTTCTGCTGCTCTCTCACTGACCTTCAGCTCTGCATCTAAATGTGCTCAGATCTGTGACATGCTCTGATCCTTCTGCTGCTCTCACACTGCATCACCTTCAGCTCTGCATCTTCAGGCCCCTTCCAAACCCAAAGGGAAGTGCAAGAGGATATGCCAGAGATTACCCAGACTGTTTCTTGGAAGCTGTTTTTAATCCCTGCTGTGTTTGTAGAGGTGCCAAGATTTCTGTTGGTGAGGACAACGTAACATGCTTTGTTACATTGTGCTAAGATTCAGCATCACATTACTGTCCCTGTTGCTCAACACTTTGTCAAAGCATTGTGATGAGCCTTGTGCTAGAACTGGAAAGACAAATTGCCCAGCAGAATGGTGAAGCACATGTGAAGGAAATAGTAGCAAGCTACATTTTATCAGTTAAGATCAGTACAGCGTTTTCACTTTAGTTCCTTATATTTGGTTACAGACACTACTGTTAAGTAGTTATCACCAAGGTGAAATGGGGAAAGAGTTAATTTATAGCCTGTGGAACATGAAGACATTAGTATGAGCCATGGAAGTTACAAGCTATTACAGAATTAATGTCTGAGTCCAGGGTGTCTGGTGTCTGACAGAGTTGTGAGTTAATTCCCGAGATCATCTCTGGAAAGAGTTTTGCAGCTTTACGCTGGGGATCAGAACTGAAAATGAGAGATGGACCAGAGTCTTCATGTGAAGTACCTCATCACTGTCAGCTGCAGTTCTGGCTTTTTGTGCTGTGTGACAGAACTTGTGCTGGTGCAGGAGCTTTTGCTGGTGCATGGTGGTTGCTTAGCTCTACACACGCAGCTGCTGGGGCAGAGTTTGATGTCCCAGAGACAGCCTTTTCTTTTGCAACCAGTGATAAGAGGCATAGGACACCCACGCGTGTGCTGTAGGGATGTTTGTTGTGATAATAATGGTGTTAGAATGGATTGATTCTTATCATACCAAACTCTTCAGCATTTATTCTCAACCCATGTGTGATTTTGAAATCTCTTGCTTCTATTTCAGAGCTGAAAGAGGTTTTGTGCCAAACATTTGTACAAATCTTCCAGCTCTTCCTGCTGCTTTGGCAAATGATGTGGGCTGAGCCTCAAAAATCCATACTCTATATCTACGTCCTTAGAAATTTAGGGTGCCAACATTCTGTGACTATAGACTATAATATTAATCTTAATGTTGTCTTATCTCTTTTTTCTTTGTTTTCTGGAATTGTTGTGCAGAGACCTGTGTCTCCCTTCAACTTGCTCACTGTGAAAATACTAAGAGTGAGGAACGTCCGGAAGGCAGACTTGCGTGAGTACTTCTACTATTCTTATGTGTTTCTTAGAACTCTTTAAAGTGAAGGGAAAAAGAAGTCTTTTTTTTTCCTCTTAAACTCTGTAGGAATAGATATGGTGTTCCGAGTTTACAAGAATTATTTTTGTTGTGGCACTGAAGCATTGCTTTCTGTTCTTAAGTGTAAAGAGGCTTACTCAAGCAAAATGATTCATTTGATCTCTTGGTTTCATACCTCATTGTACAAGATCTGCTTCCCACCCTTGTGACATCAGACTTAGCTGGTGATCAGAGGGCTGCTCTTTAAATGACAATAATTCTGCTTTTGAACAAGAAACTTGAGTGTTCCTTACAAAACTGCTGGACAGGAAAAAAAAGAGAGCAAATGCCAAGTCAGTAGTAGTAGGAAAGCCTATGAAAATAACAATACAAGCAAAACGATTCTATCTTCTAAACATGCAAGAAGAGATTATAAAATCTAATGTGTCTGAGAATCTATTTAACTTAAAGGATGGAGCAATTTGAAAGTCAGAAAAAATTATGCAAACTCTACTGAGAAGGTATTAAAGGAGTTTAAATGAGAGAAAGTGAGGGAGAGTGAGAAAAATATATTTAGAATTGAGACTATGAGAGAAAAATGTCATAACCAGATCACAGAACAAGAGCTAATATGCAAAGGGACCCAGGCAGAAGAAAGCTCTGCAGTAAGGGTACTCAGCTGTGGAAGCCCTGAGACCTTTCACTTGCTCTGCCTCTGCAGCCTAGTGGACATTGCCTTGATCCAGAGTGTGACAGCAGATTCAAAAAGGAAATCCTCAGTGGGAGAATGAGACTTGAAGGAATGGAAAGAATGGCTTGTTCACTGTCCAGGTGTGGCACTGACTCACCCAGGGGAGGGACTGCTTTAATGCTGAATTTTCCAATTAATTGAGGAATTCCCTTGCTGTTTCTGCTCCACAGATGTGGGTCCTCCATAGCCCTGCTCCTGGGTACACTGAGGCTTGTTCAGGTGCTTTTCAAAACACAGTTATGTCGCTGAGCCAATTTCATGGGAAAGTTGGAATGGTTAAACATCAGTTTAAAGAGGTTGGAAAGGCATGAAAGAACAGGGTGAATCGAAGACAATGTGAACAAGAAAATAAAAATCTAAATGCCACGAGAATAAAACAGAAAGATGTAAGCCTAAAGGAAAATTTCCACGATGTGTTCCCCAAAATCTTGCCGAGCATGGCTCAAGATGAATTTTCACTGGTGCACACAGAATTTCAGGTAGCAGAAACCAGGTGTAAATTGTACTTTATCTACTACAGATTTTGAGATTTTAATCAGTGTAATGGGTCTAGAGTTGAGGCAAAATTTATCTGATCTTTGATTATGTGGTTTCTGGCAGGAGGGATGTGGTTGGGACCTGCAGAAGTTGTGCTTAACAGCAAGAGTGTTTTTGAATGGATGAGTGCTACCAGGGAGAAAGAAACCTGTGCTGCACACACATGTGTTATTCTGGGTTGCTTAGTCTTGCATATTTCACATTGTAGCACCACTGTGCTTATTTATCTTCTTTATTTTTATTCTCCAGCTTTAAAGAACTGTTCTGTTTTACTGAATGCCTCATTTGCTGCTTATTTCTTCATATTTTTTACTTTAAAAAGGGCAGATGATGAAACTGCTTTGTTTTACAATATTTATGATGTCATCCTGAAAAAAGGGATTTGGTTCATTAGACAAAGTGAGGGGAGCTTATGAGATGGCAAATTCTGGGTTTCCTAGAGATTAAAAACCATATTTTTATGTACAGGAACAGACACTTTGTGGGTTCACAGTTGTATGCACAACTTTTTATTCACCAAAATCCAGATGGTCAAATGCCTGAGTGGTGATTTGCACCCTCCAAATATGCAGTGACCAGGAAGTCACTGCCATTGCATCTGCAAAGCTGTGCACTACTGCATGTGCATCTGTGTAACCCAGCAGGGTGCCTGCTTATGCTTCAGTTCAGGGACAATTTGCTCATAGACACTCCTCACCACAGTGAAATGCCCTGAATTGAGGATTTGGGTATCTTAAGGTTTCATTATCTGTCGCAGAGGCTTGAAAGCTCTTCAACAGAACTGTTTTCTTGTTGGAAATCTTGTCTTCTGAAGAAACTCAAATTATTGTAGAAAAGGTAGTTGGATGAATATTTCAGGCAATTTTCCCCTTTTCTGTGGCATTGAAGAGGCAAACTATTTTTTTCTCAAAATCTCAGTATTTTTAACTATGGGAAAGGATTAATTCTCTGTCTTTTTATAATGGTAACACTATGCTGCTTATTACAGTTCTGTGTTAGCACTTTTCTCCATTCTTTAACTTTCCTGATTTTCTGATTAAACCTCTGTGCTCCCCATGTCAATGTTGGAGGGTTTTTCCCCTCTACTTTCTTGTTAGTTTGTCCTAAATCCATTGAAGCAAATCTTCTTGGTCTTTTTTTCTCACATTCCTATTTACTTCACCAGCAAAAAAAATAAAGTATGTTTCTAAGTATTTCTCCCCAGTGTTGTTCCAGAGCAAGATAGTTTTAATAGATTTGAGTGAGGGCCTGGAGGTCTACACTGGCTGCTGTATGGGATCTTGAGCAAATAATATGAGTTTTTTTAATGCACTTATTTGCTTCATGCTTACATTGCCACATTGAGGTAACTCATGATTGTGTCTCAAGCACTTTGAAAATGGAAGCTGTAGCATTAATCACCATTAAACATTTACATGTTCATCTGCCTACACTTGTGCCTCTGATGAACAACTGATAAGTCATTCTCCTCTGATTGGTTTGGCTAAGGCTACCTTCTGGAAATGTTTTCCTTTTCACTGTCAGTGTCAAGGTTTAGCTGGTTATGATAGCATGGTTAAATGAATGATAAAGGCAAAGATATGTCTGGCAGGAAAACCTAAATCTGTAGTTGTTACTGAAAGATAAAGGAAAAAAATACACGAAGAAAACTGTGCTTAATGTGATGCAATAAGACTGAGCTGAATTATTTGTCCACTTCTGACTCATGAGATTGCTGTAAGAACCAGATGACTGGCTGAGCATTGCTAGTGTGAAACAAGGAGAATACGTGTTGCTCTATGGGTATAAGAGAAGGGCTGTGGGCACCCGTATCAGACTTCTTTAAGTCTCACTCCCTTATGATTCTCCCTCCAAACCTGGAAGCAGCTGTGGCTTTTTCCCTAAGGACATGAGCTGAATTGGCAGCTGAATATGAGCCAGCAGTGTGCCTAGGTGGCCAACGGGCCAGTGGCATCCTGGTTTGTATTAAAAATGTTGTGGCCAGCAGTAGTAGGGAGGCAATTGTCCCCTTGTACTTGGCTTTGGTGAGGCCACACCTTGAGTATTGTGTTCAGTTTTGGGCACCACAATACAAGAGAGATGTGGAGGTGCTGGGGCAGGTCCAGAGCAGGGCAAGGAAGCTGGGGAAAGGCCTGGAGAATAAAATCTTATGAGAAGCAACTGAGGGAGCTGGGGTTGGTTAGTTTAAGAGGAGGCTGAGGGGAGACTTCATTGTTGTCTTACAGCTACCTGAAGAAAAGTTGTGGAGAGACTGCTGCTGGTCTCTTCTCACAGGTAATTGGAGACAGAACAAGGGGCATGACCTCAAGCTGAGACTGGGTAGGTTTAGATTGGACATTAGGACTAAGTTTTTCATGGAGAGAGTGGTGAGGCACTGGAATGAGCTGCCCAGCTAGGTGGTTGAGCCACCATCCTGGATGTGTTTAAGGATGTGGTGCTTAGGGATATGATTTAGGGTGAATCTTGTTGAGTAGGATTATAGGTTGGAGTTGGTAGTCCTGAGGGTATTTTTCAACCTGAAAGTTTTTATGTTTCTGTGATGAGTAACATCAGGATTCTTCTAGTCTTGCCACAGAATAGTAGGAAGAAATAGAATGAACAGTGCTTTAACTGTGGTGCTGAAACTGATTTTTTGTTTTCAAAAGATTGCTGAGAAAACCACAACTTCTAAATACTTTGCCAAATATAAGAATGAACACAAAATTGGCACATTCCAGTTTGTGATAAGGAAATCAAACTTTGCACCTTTGGTGGGGGATCAATTTATTTCTTGATCTGTTGTTTTCATGTAAATCAGAACTTCAATAAAGTAAATTCTGGTTATTAGCTAAGGAATAAATCATGGGGAGAAAGTCCTCAAAAGAGAAGTCTCTCTGCAGCTTAGATTGAATGTTGTGAGGTGTGTTGCCTGAGTGGCAGAGCATCCATCCTAGACCTCATGCAAGTACATGTGGCAGTGGGCATATGCAAGTAGATAATTCTCATGTTTTGGCAAAGTTACTATTGCCCCAGTTACTTGGATAATCATCAACACAAACCTAAATACAGCCTGGATAGGTATGCACGTACTGGACTTGGTGTACATTGATATGTCAAAAGTGAAGTAACGTTTTAAAAGCAAAATAAGTCTAACTAAAAGTGAAAAGGTAAGAATTAGCATGGCAAATGTGTGAGGATGTTTTGTTTGCCTGTGAGTGCTCCATTGTGTATTTCGATTTCTTCTTAACATATCCAGGATGAGATCCCATGCTGTGTTCTCTTTGTCTTATTAGGGTTAAATGTGCACAGTGCAGTAATTCTTTCTCTGGATACTTTATCTCTCTGCTCATCTTCTTGTTGTACAGTCACCCTTTCAGACTGCTATGTGACACTGTGGCTGCCTACTGCCTCAAATGAGAAGGTTCGGACCAGAACCATCAGGAACAGCAAAAATCCTGTCTGGAATGAAGCTTTCTGTTATAAGGTTGACCGCCGAGTCAAGGTAGTGAAAATAGATGTTTTTCACCACTTGCTGTCCGCAGGTAGTCAGCAGATTAAGCAAAACAACACTATGACAATAAGTATTTAACTAGTTTCCAAATGCTGGAGGTATTAGAATCTTAAAAAAAAAAAAAAAAACAACCAAAAAAACCAACCAAAATAAAACCACCCAACCAAAACCTCTGTTGTTTGCATCCTCCTTGGTTTTGTTGTGCTCCAGCTATTAGTTAAACGCTTGCTATACTGAAGCAGTGAGAAGCAGTTAAATGCCCTGCAGAATACGGCCTTCCTATCCTCTTCTGCATCTTGACATCCATACAAATGAAACCTGAGATAAAGATCACAAAAAAATAGCTGTAAGATCAGCTCTAGGTATGGTTGAAAGGAAATCCTTTAAACACTGTTCATGCACTTAGAATCAAATGGCACAAAATAAGCGTAGAAACATCTAATACAGTTACTTATCCCAAACTGATGAATGTTCCACATGCTCTACTTGTCTTGTTTTATATCCCCAGACTTACACTTATCAGCAATATGAAGTCTAGTACTCCCAAGTCTCTTTCCCTTTTCTGTTTCTCTTTTTTTCCTTCTTCTCCTAAAACTGGAAAAAGAGGAGAGGAAAACCTAGTTTTGAGATTTTCCTGTCTGACAGAGCTCTTAGCACAGAATCACAGAATAATTTGGGTTGGAAGGGAGCTTTGTAGGTTATCTAGTCCAACCCCCCTGCAGCGAGCAGGGACATCCTCAATTAAATCAGATTGCTCTGGTCCTCATCTATAGATATAGAAAGATACAGAAAAGTGATACAGTAATAATTCTTAACCTCTTCTTGCAGAATGTGCTAGAACTAAAGGTCTGTGATGAAGACACAGTCACCAGGGATGACGAACTCTGCACAGTTCTCTTTGACATCGATAAGCTCACTGTAGGACGCACGGTTCGAGTGAAGTTTCAGCTGAATCCGCAGGTGAGCAATGGAATTGTGGAGAACAAAAGCAGAAGTAAATTTTCATTTCAAATAAATAGATCTTTTGGCAGCATTTCATTAAAGGAAAAATCTACTGGGACAATATTTTGCTGCTGTTGTGAGAAAGACTTAAATTCCCTTTATGAGTGCTCCATGCTAGTTTTCATTTGTAGTGGTTTGGGTGTTACACACCCCCCCCCCCCCCCCCACACACACACACACTTTGGAAATCATCTAGACAAGACTTAGCTGGCTCTGGAAATTTGAATGAAGCTTGTATTTACAGCTAGCACAATATACAAGCAGATAGTTACAGTATATACAGTTATAGACAGAAATACACAAGGTAAAAGGTAATACAGAAACACAACACACATCCCCAGAAACCTGAGTCCCCAGGAGGGGCTCCCAACTGCCCTTCCGCCTTCTCTCACCCCTCTCAACCTCACCCCAGTCCCAAGGAAGAATGGAGGTTTGGCCAGGGGGTTAGGAAGCAAAGCAGATTAATCAAAGAGATGGCAGAGAAGCTAGAGAGAAAGAAATGCATCTCCAAGCTCCCAGGCAGAAGAAGTAGTGCCTTATCTATGTTTGGATTCTTGTTCTTATACCTCTCAGCTAGCCTATGAGTGAAGTAGACATAACCCTTGTTTGTCTTTCACAGCCTGTAATCTAGTTCTCACCAGAACATTCTAGCTAGCTTCAAACTAGCACATTGTTAAGAACAAATCTGTGCTAAAAAATCTAGGGTGCAACCAGATAGAACTAATTTCCCAGTCCCTTAATTTTGATAATTTGTGTCATGTTTATTTGGCCTCAGTCTAATTTCTGAATTTTCAACCACTTTAAGCTGTAATAATATTAAAACAGTCATTTCTTTTTGTATTGGGGGTTAAAATCTGGAAAATGGTTGCTTTAGCAGAATAGGAGTGTCTGTGGCACTGTGCTTACATAGTGTTTAGATTAATAAAACAAGCCTAGCTTTTACAGCTGCTTATTTTCAGTCTCTTAAAATTCATTATCTTTGCTTGGCACCATGGGGCTTTTTTGCCCATCAATTTGTTCTAATTAGATATTTTGCAAACTACATGTAACAGGTTTGATGAAAGCCAAGAAGAAAAATAAGTAATGTGCCTTTCTTTCTTCCCTTCTGCCTCTTCAGGCACGTGAAGAGCTGGAGGTGGAGTTCACCTTGCAGAACACGTGAGTAGAGTTCTAAATCCTATCTAAACTCTTGTGTTCCTATCTAAATTCTTGTGTTCAAATATATATTCAGCTACAAAAATAGTCTGGAAAGCTGTTTCATACATGACAGTGCTTCTTAAACCTACAGCCTCTGAAAGCCACATGCATATGTTTGCATTCAAGCCTGGTAAATCAGAATTTCAACATATATAGTTTTAGATTAAAAATATCTGGAAAATGTCATTTCTGCTGCCTTCTGTGCACCAACTTCCTCTTGTTCTCTTTATGCCATTGAATCAATACACAAGGAACTGTGAGGACAGTTACAATATTCAGGACCCTTAGAAGAAGGGGTGCCAAGCCTGATTGTCTTCTGTCTCCTCTTCCTTGGAAATCTGGCTTTTCAACTCCACAGCACTATAAAATGCTCTTCTGTAACTTGATCTATTCAACTCATCTGCCTGCATGTGGGAGCTGTGGTAGACTTGAATATCACCTCTAGCAGGGAGGGGAACTAAATACTCTACCTAAAGTAAGGAGCAAAGATCACTGTGGGAAGCTAAGGACTAAGGAACCAGGAAAACTGGAGGAACATTGCTAGCTTCACTTGGTAGGCTTGAAGGCGGTTGGTATAATTTGTTTAGGGGATGTATCTCCTTCAGTTAATGCATGCTGTTGAGAAATCTGGAGGCTTGTCACTGTAACTGGGAAGTGAATCTGGTGCAGGATCATAAGTATTATAGTCTGTCTTCATAGTGTGCTTTATGACTCTACAGAAGTTACTTGAAAGGACTTTTGTTACTAATCTGATCCAAGCTATTGAGCTATTGAGTTATTAGGACAGCCTTAGAGGAAGGATAGTATTACTGGGACCTTCTCAAGGCATTCAGGGCACTTCAGGAGATCGAGCAGGATAACATGTTGGTGGAGACTTTGAGTAACATGTTTATTCCTGACAGAAAGGGGTAACTGGGACCTGTTGAAGAAACAACAGTAGCTCAGGGGTCATCAGTAGAGAATCATAGAATCAACCAGGTTGGAAGAGACCTCCAAGATCATCCAGTCCAGCCTAGCACCCAGCCCTATCCAGTCAACTAGACCATGCAGTGTGCCCATGTGGCCAGGAGAGCCAATGGCATCCTGGCCTGTATCAGGAGCAGTGTGGCCAGTAGGACAAGGGAGGTTACTCTTCCCCTGCACTCAGCAGTGGTCAGACCACACCTTGAATATTGTGTCCAGTTCTGGGCCACTCAATTCAAGAGAGATGTTGAGAAAATGGAATGTGTCCAGAGAAGGGCAATGAAGCTGATGAGAGGCCTGGAACACAGGGGTTGTTTAGCCTGGAGAAGACGAGGCTCAGGAGTGACCTCATTGCTGTCTACAACTACCTGAAGGGAGGCTGTAGCCAGGTGGGGGTTGGTCTCTTCTCCCAGGCAACCAGCAACAGAACAAGGGGACACACTCTCAAGTTGGGGGATGGCTGGATGTTAGGAAGAAGTTCTTCACAGAGAGAGTGATTTGCCATTGGAACAGGCTGTCTAGGGAGGTGGTGGAGTCGCCATCCCTGGAGGTCTTCAAGAATAGGTCTCCTAGTGTTCACAAGCAAAAAAAGCCATCAGAGATAAAGCAGTCTTAGAATCTCCTAGTACAACTACCAGAAACTCGCTAAGGTGGAATGTTTGTTTTTTATTGTGTGCTGAAACTGTCTACTGCAGCTTAGGAGTATGGTGACAGTAGTAATGGCACTGGGGAAGGGAGCTACAGTAGATGTTTCAAATGTCCTTTCTGGGGTCCTCCTTCCTCTGCAGATTAGAAGATGACTTATGGAGTTAGTACATTGACTAATACTCTTTATCTTGTCTTTTGATGAGGGAGGCCCAAAGAGGTTGCCTGGTCAGATGTTGTTGGTTTCTGTATGGGGATGGAGGCTGGAGGTTGTCTGGAGCATGTGTGCATCAGCTCTCTCTAAGATCTTGAAGCAAATTGGATTTTCCTGGAATAAGCAGTCAGAAATTTGGCAATCTCTGCAGGTGCTGCCTAAGCAGGAATTCTGCTGTCTGTAAGGTGATGGCTGGGACTGCACAAACAAAAACGACCCTTGGCAATCCCAAAATAGAGAGTTTGAAAAAGAATCACAGTTATGGCTCAGCTGTTACAGCAAGAGCACATTTGATGCCCTCTTTTCATTCATAATGTGGTACCTGGGGGCCAACATAATAGTTGTGGTTTCCGAACTCAAAGGGAAGAAATTACTGCACTGTAAGTTAGGGAATGCCTGTCTGAGGAACAGAGAAAGGACAAAAATCTCCTCTGGGAATGTGGGCTTCTTACTGGAAGGTGGCTAAACATTTGCCCTGCCATCCCTCGTTTGCATTTCTTGGACATGCTTGGTAAGGTAAATGATATTCTGCCCATCAGTTGAATCTGGAATAAAGGTCCATCTGAAAATATGAAATATTGTGATCTTGAGAGGGGAATTTTTTCCCCCCTTCAACATAGAAAAGTATAATGTCAGGAGTAATTTATGAAAGGATTTGTTCACTTAAATTAGAAACAAGAGATCTCCTGGGAAAGAATAACCCTAGATATCAGTATAGGTTGAGGACTGACCTGCTGGAAAGCAGTGAAGGGAAAAAGGATCTGAGGCTCCTAGTAGATGGGAGGTTAACCACGAGGCAGCAATATGCACTTGTGGCCAGGAGGGACAATGCCATTCTGGGGTATATTAAAAGGGGTAAGGCTAGTAGGCCAAGAGAGGTTCTCCTGCCCCTCTACTCTGCCCTGATGAGTCTGCATCTGGAGTACTGTATCCAGTTCTGGGGCCCCCAGTTCAGGAGGGACAGAGAACTACTTGGGAGAGTCCCGCACAGATCCACAGAGATGATGAAGGGAATGGAACATCTCTCTTATGAGGAGAGCCTGAGGGAGCTGGGGCTCTTTAGGTTGGAGAAGAGACTGAGAGGTGACCTCATCAATGTTTATCAATATGTAAATGTAAGTGCCAGGAGGATGGAGCCAGTGACAGGACATGGTGCAATGGGTGGAAGTTGAGGCATAGGAAGTTTCATGTAAACATGGGGAGGAATTTTTTCCCTGTGAGAGTGACAGAACACTGGAACAGGCTGCCCAGGGGAGTTGTGGAGCTGGACATGTTCCTGTGTGATCTGGAATAGGTGATCCTGCTTGGACAAGGGACTTTGACTGGATGAGCTTTCGTGGTCCCTTCTAGCCCTTGACATTCTGTGATTCTGTGATTACATGATTACCTTTGATAAACTAAAGAGCCCTGCTGATAACCTCTTACAGACCGAAGTAGCTGAGATGGGCCACCAAAAAGCTATGGACCAAACTGGCCTCTCCTCTGTTAGATAAGCTTATCAGGTTTGGAAAAGACTTTTGGTGTTGCTGGATGGGAGAGTGTTGACAGAAAATAACGTTCAGTCCATCACAGCACTAAGCAGTACAGCTAACCACGTGGGACAGTTTCTACAAATCCAATACTGTGATGGGAACGATGAGAACTGCTTTTCTTTGGAGTATGTAAGGCAATTTACATCTGAAATGAAGAATCTCACCAGCACTTTTTGTCTGGCACTATTTATCTGAACTAGTTTCTCATTCCTTCTGCATCTTCAGTTTAGACTTTACCAGTTAGACACTCCACTGCATTGGCCTGTACTTTCTTTCCAGCATTTCAGATGAATGCTCCTACAGTGTTGGCTTTGTCTCTCCTACTCCTGTTTGCCTATTGGGCCTCGCTGCAAAAATGGCTGTGTGCTGCTTTTACCAAAGGCCACTGTAAGCATTCCTGGTGATACGCTGGTAGGCTACATCAGATGGGTTCCTGTGTGCTTTCACATTACCTTTCACTGAGAAGGAAGCAAGCCTTCAGTTTGGGTGGCTTGGTTCCCACAGCCACGGGACCTGTGCCCCCCTAGTTCTGACTCACCCCCGCGCCGCCCCCCGCTGCCTCCGAATACTCACCTCTGAGAGCCAGGTGCTTGATCCTAAGGACACTAAGAGGAAGGCATGCTCCTTCCTCCAAGTCCCTTTTCACCAGCAACCGAGCCAAGGGATTGCAAAGGCCCACCCCGTGCTTTATGGGCCCATAACACATGCCCAGGCGGCCGGAGAGCTGCTGCCCTCGAGCAGCAGTGACAGAAAAGGTAAGGTCGTTGTACACAGGCTGCTGACTTGCATACATTAGAGCTTTTTCTGTTATTTTCTGGTGATTATCAAAGGTAACGTGGACTCTCCTTTGTGTTTCCACTGGTAGTGTCCAGAATGATCATGAGCCTCTACGGGTGGCTACAGGGACAGGATCCCGCTTGACTCGGTGGCTTCGCTCGCTCAACATCCCCCTCCCCTCTGACCTCTTCTGAAGCCCTCACCTGATGTTGATGGGCCACAAAGACACTTAGGATGAACCAAAAGGTACTTGAAGTTTCCAAGAAGAGGTCTGAGGAGACCAGGGTGTTTGTTTGGTCTACTTGATCTCCTTTTTGGCCTTTCTTTGTTTTTCAGATATGCCAAATTGAGGAGGCACATCTCGACCAACTCTTAGAAGAATGAAGGACCTCTATTACACAACCTTTCATCTCAGCTCCCTTTCCCTTTTCTTCTTTTTCAACTGTGAAAGACTATGTTCAAAACAAAGCCCACTTACCACAAATAAATGTAAATAGGTGTACAAAAAGTTGTATAAAAGTTAATTATTAATGAATATGAATAAGAAGTATGGCAAAAGCATGCTTTAAAAAAAATAAAAGTCTTTTTTTTCTTTCTGTGGTTCTGCTGAGTGATTTTTGAGACATTTGCCCCATGTGTGGGGGGACCAGCAGACCCATGCTAGCTATATGTTTTGGGCACTGCTGAGGAAACTCTCAGAGCAGGCTAAGTCCCCATCTATCAGAGGCTGAATGTCCTGTTTGTCTTTGTGGCAGGAATTCACAGAGCCTCGAGAAGCACTGAGGGCCAAAGTTTCAGGTTAAAAAAGATGATAAATAAATGATGTATGAGGTGAGTACGATTTTCTTTACTGAAATAATGCCCTCTCCCATGCTTTTTGTGGGTAGTCAGAAAGCTCACAAAAGGACCCTTCACTGTGTGGAAGCTACTAAAAAGAGAAGCTGGATCTGATATGAGAAAACTAAAATTTTGTAGATAAGTATAAGAAAAAATAAATGTAGCACAGCACAGGAGTCTACTCAAAATGTGAAATGCAGTATGGGTTTGAGTGCCTGTAACTTCCTGTACTGTATTGCCCATTTCATTATGAGTCAGGCATGATCTAAAAATGAGAAGGCGAAAGTCTGAGCTGTACCAAGTGTTGGGCAGTGATCCTTGGGCTCAGAGTCCATTGCAGTCTTAGCCATCTCTTCAATAGACATTTAAAGCAGAAGGGTGCCCAGGATCCCTGTTTCTGCCTTCCCCTGCCACAAGCCACAATATGCCCCCAGTTCCCATAATAAATCTGAGGTCTGCATTAAAAAAGACCACAAATGACAAACTGTGATGGAGGAGAGGACAGCACTGTTGGCATGTGTAATAAGGGCTGCCTAAGAGCAGGTTGGTTGTTAAGGAAATTACCAGCTAATCCTGAGAAGCTGCTCTTCAGTGTTCCAAAGATAGGAAGAATAGTCAAAGGTCCCTTTTAACCTGAATAGTAACAGTTCTTCTCAGCTGTGTCTAGTCACATCTGATCTCCAAAGCTCTGGAGAAAGCTGAGTGCTCTTGGTCTTTGTAAAACAGGTCTAAAAATAATAATAATAAAATATTAGATGCATCTTTCTTATGCTGTGATCAGCAAAAGCCTTGAAATGTGGGAAATGAAAGTTGTAAGTGCAGTGTAGAGAGTAACCAACAAGTGACAGCAGCAGCTGGACTTCCTTACAACAGTGACTGCAGAGGTGACACTCCAAGAGGGACATTTCAGATGTCAGTGCTTAACACCTGTGTTGTCCTGGTTCTTCTCAGGAGCCTTCCAAGTCATGGAAGGTTCTTCCATCTTGTTTTAAAGGTCATATCTTGGACCTCCTAAGTCTAACTTGCTGATACCAATACCTCACACAGTACTGCACTCTACTGGATACCTACCTCCATGAGGATACCTCTTTTCCTATCTTTCCACCTTCATCTCACCAGGCTTACATGTGCTGGTTTGAGGCAAGGTGATGTCTTCTAATATCTACTGTGTTTATCCTCTGCTTTCCTTAATTTTTGAGATGAAGTGTTTGAGGCTAGTGACACCATAAGTCATGCAATGTTACAACTATGTGACTAAAAAGAATAGTATTTAAGTGCAAAAGTTTGCATCTGAAACAGAACATGGGGCTGCTTAAACTCATCTGCCTCAATGTATGTAGAAACATGGAGTGTTTTTTTTCCCCATTCCTGACTAATCTTCCTTGAACTCTATTGAAACACACTTAAAAATAAAAAAAGAAATCTACAAAATTCTGAAGCAAAATTATTTTTTTTTCTGGTGTATGAATGTTTTCTGGGGAGGGGGTGGGTGCTGGGTTTGTTTCTTTTGGTGGTGGTTTAGTTTATTTCACTTCAAGGTTTTTCCTGAGTGTTCTGCACTTCAATTAGCCAATTCCTGTGTTCTTCTTAAAGAAAAATACTGATCTGGAAATGAAAATTTAAGCTGTTTATGGGCTTTGAAGTTTTGGTAGAGTTCTTTGTCACGGGAATTTTTTACAAAGCTATTTCCATGTTTGTGTATACTGAAATGTAGCAGTTGTGGTAAAAAAAACATTCTCTCAATATGGATAGGAGTAATGTAATTAAAGTAAGCTGCTGTGCCTGGTTTCAGCAGAGATGAAATGCATATCTCAGCTATGTAAGTATACATATCTCGGCTATGTCAGTATGTGATACTACAGAGTGTATAATCCATAACTGGTAAAGTCAGAGTAATCAGCTTCTACTGTCTGAGGCAGGTTGGGCAGTTGGTGCTCAATCCTTGTCATTTTACTTATGGATGCAATCTCTTTGGACCTACCTGGGTTGTTGAGATCCTGTATGGATTTACATCTCCAATGCAAATTTTAAGTTATCCTTAATGATACACTGGCTGATTTAGCTGAAGGAAAAAGATTTTAAAGTACAGAAATTGACTTCTGCTGTATATGAATCCACTTCTGCCCCTAGATGGAGAAGTGGAAACACATCTATGCAGACAGTCATCCATTAAAATCTCATGTGTGTTTTGCAAATCACTTTGTAGAGGCATGATCTCTTCTGCTGCTAAGGTAATACTTTAAAAGCTGTCAATATCTAGACAAGTGTATAAGTTCTTCAGATGAAAAAAAAAATGGGTCAAACTATCAATACAATCAGGATGAATGTAACAGCCTTCAGCCTCACTATGTCACCTATCAAAATTCACTACATGGTTTACTAATGCAAGTATAAAGCCCCACAGGAGTAAAGGCTCAGTTTCCTCTCCTGATGTGAGTGGATGGGAAAACTTGGTATTTAGCTTGTCATCCAGAACTATCCTTGATCATAGAATCAACCAGGTTGGAATGAAAACTTCAAAGAGTTTTTGAGTGAGAATGGTCAAGTCAGACATGCCAAAGCTGATAGGGTTAAAATGAGTGATGTGCTAATTCACAGACCTAAATATTTTTTTGAGTTGTCCCACCCACAACTTCATATTTTCTCTTTTGTTTTCCAGACTGGAGTATCCTGATGCAATTATTACTAATGGAGTACTTGTGGTAATGTATATTTTTTACAATCTTTCCTGTGTTCATATTTTTAACCCTGGAAACCTTCAGCTGTGTCCCAAAGCAAGCACTGCCAGACACACTGGTTGTGAGAACAAGGATCTCCTGTAGCACTAAGCATCTCTCTTTTGTCATCACTCCAGTGCAGTGCTGCCTTCTGCAAAGGTATGCTGTGAGGCCGCTCTCAGCATGCATTTGCCACCCACTTTCTTCTACAAAATTGAATTACCAACACGTTATTCCCACATTATACTCAGAACAGTCAGGGGTTAATGAAGACAGCAATCAAAAGCTCTTGAGAAGGGTCCAATATCTCAATCTGCCTGTTATTTTGAATAGCACTCATCTTGGGGATCTAATCAAATCTGTGTCAAGAGGGTGGGGCCAGATTCTTTTTGGTGATGATCAGTGAGAGGATAAGGGACAATGGGCACAAACTGGAACACAGGAACTTACGTACGAACATGAGGAATAACTTCTTTTTTTGAGGGTGACGAGCATTGGACCATATTGCCCAGAGGCTTTGTGGCATCTCTTTCTCTGGAGAAATTCAAAACCCTGTGCAGCTCATTCTAGGTGAACCTGTCTCATAGAATCACAGAATTAACCAGGTTGGAAAAGACATTCCAGACCATCAAGTCCAACCTATCACCTAACACCTTCTAATTAACTAAATCATGGCACTAAGTGCCTCATTCAGTCTCCTTTTAAACAGCTCCAGGGACAGTGACTCTACCACCTTCCTGGGCAGTCCATTTTAAAGGCCAATCACTCTTTCTGTGAAGATCATCTTCCTAGCATCCAGCCTAAACCTGCCCTGGCACAGTTTGAGACTGTGTCCTCTTATTCTGTCACTGGTTGCCTGGGAGAAGAGACCAACCCCCACTTGGCTACAACCTCCTTTCTTTCGTTGTAGAGAGCAACGAGGTCTCCCCTGAGCCTCCTCTTCTCCACACTGAACCACTCCAGCCCCTTCAGCAGAGGGTTGGACTAGATGCTCTCCATATCCAGCACCTGCCACTCTGTGATTCTATTATTCTTTTTCTGACTGTCTCTGAAGTTCAAGCAGCTCAGAAGTTGTTCCACTTCACTTTCAAACTTGGAAAATACACCATGTCACTATTGCCCTCACATTATCTGAAGACATAATATTACTTAATAATTGTGTTGCTCGTTGATCATCTAGAGGGGTTGTTTGGGAAGAGTATGTATCACTAACAATGACATTTACGCTTCTCTCAATCATCACTTATCTTCTCTTGCTACAGGCACGTGAGGTTTCCTGTTTGGAGGTTAGAGTGGATACAGGGAAGCTGAAGCAGCAATCCACAAGTGAGGTTATTGCTTCATTAACCTATTGCCCTTCTGCCGTGATTCAGTTGTTATAGCAGGTGTTGAAAAATGAATAATCTGTTGTGCACATGACTCTGGTTGTGTCACTCAATGCTTGGTTTCTCTGTGCTCCACCTTGCAAAACGATTGCATGTCAAAATTCAAGTTAGTCAGGTATTTGGTTCTAAGGCAAATCTAAACCCAATGCAAAATGCAACCACAGATAATAGAATTAAAACCAGTGGTGGGGAAATACTAATTGGTTTTGTTTATTGCTTGTTCAAAATGATTTTTTTTTCAACTAAGTTGGATCTTCTTTTTAAATGATCTCATTAATGTGTAGAAATCTTATCCTGTGTGTTAAAGTTGGACTTGAGTGTATAAAAAGTTTGTTCATGCTCAGTGCTCTGAAAGAGATTTGTTTGCTGTTGCTTAAGCAAAAATAATGAACTTAAGCTCTTAAGTTTACATGTAAAAATGTATCAAAGCAAACCACCATCAAGTCAGGACGTTGTAGCTCTAATAAATGTGGCAGGACTCTTCTGTAGTTTTTAAGTTCATTGAAATAGCTTACGTAAAGCTGCTCTTCAGGGGGGAAAAAAAAACATTAAAAAATGTTTTGGGCTATCCTGAGAATAAATGGAAAATTGACCTTTCTGGAGAAAATGATAGCATTTTCTGAGTGGCTGAGTTGCATTATAGAAAGCCTCAGACTGAAATGTAATGTGGGGAGGAAAGGCTAGTGACCTAAAGTTATACACCTCTTCACCCTGATCTTACAAGAGAGTAGGATATGATCTCCCTTGCTTTGCCACACAAGGAACAGCCTTTGGGTTGACAGGTTTTTTCAGTTTTGGTGACATGAGGGTACATGCCAAGGAGTCTGCCTGATTTTGGGGTTTGAATCATTTGGCTGTTGTAGCAGACACGACACACAATGAAATGTAAGTAACATCAAGCAAATGCTTCTTTCACTCCATGTGAATAATCCAAAATGCCTTCAAAACTAAATCTTCGCTCTCTTTATTCCTAAAAAGCACCTACAAAATAGCAAGGGACAGTATTAAAAAACAAAAAAAAGTGTTTTCTGTACCTTAATATTTGCAGAGATCCACAAGGTGTCTTGTGTCAGTTATGGAGCTGTTTCAGACACTCGTTGTGTGAGGAAACTCAGGTGAAAAGCATGCAGAGTAGAAGCAGGTTTGGTTCACCAGTTATGTGTGTTTGCTTGGAATGTTTAAAAATTCTCTTTGCTCCCTGTGTTTAGACCTGGAGCTTACATTTACAGTGAAAGGATCCCATGAAGGAAGCCAGAAGATTTCATTGGGCTCTGATGCCAGCCTTAGGATCATCACATTTCACTGCATCATAAACGACCAGACAAGACTGGATATCATATTACCAGAAGAGGTACATTCTCCTTCTGTATGTTACTGTTGACCTCAATAAATTTGGAAGAAGCAATTAATGCAACCAGAGAACTGAACTAGCCCTCTTAGTAGAAGAAGCTTTAGAGGTGACAAATCCTTCACATGCACTTCCCTACCACTTTTTGCACTGTTTCAGGTGGCAGACAGGAACGAAACAGGGGAATCTGGGATCCTTTCTTTCCCTTTGAGGTCAATCCCTTTGCAGAAGGAAATAATAGTAGAAGAGGTAAGTGCTGTGAAGAGTTTGGAATAAATATTTTCAAAGCTTGCTGTGTTGGTTTGAGGCTAATTGGAATATTTTAATGGTCAAGTTGGTCGGATAGGGCTGGATGATGGGTTGGACTGGATGGTCTTGGAAGTGTCTTCCAAATTGGTTGATTCTGCAAATGAGAGAAATGAAATAATTGGTTGTATAAAGAAAATAATGATGAAGTCTATATCATTCATTGGTTTGCTGAGGGCAAAAGTAAACAATTTGTCTTGCTCTGGTCTGGGATGCTGGATCTATTCACTTCCTCCTCACTCTGCTCTAATATCTCTTCACTAATCTTGGGTAACGCATAACAACGTAAGCTTTGCTGCTTGTTTTGTTTGTCTGTCTGGGAAGAAAGACACAGGGAGAAAAGTTAGCTTCAAGCCCTTCTTGAGCAGTTTTCTTGGTCTGGGAGGAGTTTGGATTTCTGTATTATTTCTAGTTTGTATGTAATTGTAAATAGTTGTGGATATATTGTGTATATATGCTGGTAAATTTTGCTGTGCTGTAAATATAGCTTCATTTTATTTCCAAGCCATCTGAGCTAGTCTGGTAAATTCCAATAGTGCTGGTGGGTAAGAGTTCCTAACTCACCACAAATGCTTGATACTGTACTGCTTGAAATAGTTGCCAAGTGAACAGTGCCACTGTGTAAAATTGTGGAGTGATTTATTGAAAAGATGTTGAAAAAATATGAAGGCAAACATACTCCCATTTAAGGAAGGCAGATATGCTAGCAATAATTGCATGAAAACCACTGCAAGCTTGAAGTCCAAAACTGGAGTTAAGGAGTTTCAAGGAAAAATGGCTGCCATGTGCACATCATTCAATAATACTTTTTGTGTGTGTGTGTGTATTAATGTAATTCCAGAATGGATAATAATTTACTCCCCCCCCAAAAACAAACAAACAAACCCACAACAACCAACCAACCAAAAGCCAAAATCAAACAAATGAATGAACACTCCTAAAGCAAAAACAACCCACCCAGAATACAAGCTTCATTTAGATCTTAAGTATTGATATTGAGAATGCTGTTGTATGTAGATATTTTTGTATATAATTCTTCTTGTCTCTTTCTCCTCCTCTCCCTTCTTCTTCCTCCCTCTCCCTTCTTCCTCTCACATGTATTCTCTGTGAGGTGGTGTAACATGCAAGCTTGTGGCACATCAGCACCCCCCAGGTTAGGCTTGTTGTATTTGATTCCAGAGCAGGGACTTAGGCTTAGGTGAATTGTACCAAAATAATGTCCTTAGCCATGTGAATTATTATTTTAGAACCTTCTCTCTTACTGAAAGAGGATGTCCTGAGTTCAGAGGATAGGAACATTTTAAAACTGGGTGGTAATTAGCTTTATTTTCTGGATTTCTAGGATAATTCCTTTCACTTGTGCCTGACAGCGCGGAAATGGTAAGATAGCCTCTTTTTGTCCTATCATCCAGGACTACTCTAAACTAGCTGTCTAGGGGGTATTCTGTCATAGGTGGAGAGATGAACACATGCCTCATGAGGGCTTTGTTCCTCTACTCATGTGGTGTCTGAGGTAAGTCTGAGTCCACTGAGCTTGCAGGATCATGCAGTTCAAGATGAGTATATGAACCTTGGTAGGTTTCTTGGGAGTAAATCAGCCTGTTTTAGGAATACTCTTCCCAGACACGATTGAAGTTTCTCATTTATACCATCAGTCAGATCTACATAATGACTGAAATAAACTCTCTCCCTCTCCCACTTCTCAAAGTCACCAAAACGAACATAGAGCAGTCTGCCTTCTGTCCCTCTCCTGTTTCAGTGAGCAGAATGCAAGCTGACACCTGGCCAGTTCTACCTCTACTGACCCATGCTCAAGGACGGAATTGCACCAATTATAGGTCCTGCAACTGGGTTTAGGCAATGGACAGTTACAACATAGGTTGTGGGATAATAGGATTGAGAGCAACTGTGAAGAGGAGGGGGCTGGTGTTACTGGTGGTTGAAAGGCTGGGTATGAGCCGTCAATATCTGCTCACAGCCCAGAAGGCCAGTCATATCCTGGGCTGCATCAAAAGCAGCATGGCCAGCAAGTGAAGAGAGGAGACTCTCTCCTTCTTCTCCACTCTGATGAGACATACCCCTCCCATACCCCCCACATCCCCTGTTAGGGTTGGAACACCTCTACTGTGAAAAAAAGCTGATGGAGTTTGGGCTGTTCACCCTGGGGAAGAGAAAGCTGTGGGGATACCTTATTGTGGCTTTTCACTACTTCGTAGAGGGCCTATATGAAAGATGGGGACAATCTTTTTAATAAGGCCTGCTGTGACAGAACAAGGGGTGATGGTTTTCATCTAAGAGGGTAAATTTAGATGAGATATAGGAAGGAAGTTTTACAATGAGGTGGGTTGAAACACTGCCACAGGTTGCTCAGAGAGGTGTTAGCTGCTCTACCCCTGGAAACACTCAAGGTCAGGCTGGACTGGGTTCTGACCAATCTGGTTTTGTTGAAGATGTCCCTGCTCGCTGAAGGGGAGGTTCAATAGCTGACCCTTAATGGTCTCTTGTAACTGAAACCACTCCATGGTTCTATGAAAATTGTGGTACAGCTGAAAACTTTGTAGGATTCCCAGCAGTCTTATTGTTGGGTGGAATACAGAAGGGAAACAAAGTTGGCTTTCAGAGCATGTTTCTGTAGGTGGGATTCAGGGCATAGGGAGAAGAGCTACCTCCTCAATCTTGGCCCTTAACAAATGATGTTAAAATGTAAATCTAACAAACAGAGGTTTATGGAGAGAGCAAGAGAAATTTTAAACGGTCGCTAAAAAGTTGTTTGTTTTTATAAAGTGGAACAATTGCCCTTGTTCCGTGTTTAAAATTACACTGTGAGGTACTGAATTTGCTGGGGAGCAGAGCTTATTAACGATAACACTCAAGGCACACCCGTGTTTGTGAAACACTGCTCAAAGCGAGTTCGGGATAGAATCTACAGCCAGCAGAGGGTGGTGTGACCCAGTTTGGTCAATACTGACTGTTCTGCTCAGTGACAAGGATATTTGTGCTGTCGAAGGCACAAAACAGTAGCTTCCATTTGGTTGAGTTTGTATATTTATGGGTTTTTTTCTCCCTGAATCTTTTTGGCTTGTGCTTCACCTTTCTCAAGGGAGAAACTTCATGTATCCACCTATGTGGGAAAAATCATGGATGCTCTTATGTATTTCGGGATGAAGCTTGTGAATGCTTACCTAGAAATCTGTTCAGCACACAAGTGAAAGCTGGGTTTCACAGGATAGAGGCTGAGCCAGGGGAGATGCTTGCTCTGCAGTCTGAGCTCCCTCACACAGATCGTTAGGACCTTCACTTTAAACACAGATAGGGATCTGTCAAAACCTGAGAGGAAGTATCACAGTATCACAGTATCATCAGGGTTGGAAGAGACCTCACAGATCATCAGGTCCAACCCTTTACCACAGAGCTCAAGGCTAGACCATGGCACCAAGTGCCACGTCCAACCTTGCCTTGAAGTGCCCCAGGGACAGCGACTCCACCACCTCCCCGGGCAGCCCATTCCAGTGTCCAATGACTCTCTCAGTGAAGAACTTTCTCCTCACCTCGAGCCTAAATCTCCCCTGGCGCAGCCTGAGGCTGTGTCCTCTCGTTCTGGTGCTGGCCACCTGAGAGAAGAGAGCAACCTCCTCTTGGCCACAACCACCCTTCAGGTAGTTGTAGACAGCAATAAGGTCATCCCTGAGCCTCCTCTTCTCCAGGCTAAACAATCCCAGCTCCCTCAGCCTCTCCTCATAGGGCTTGTGCTTGAGGCCTCTCACCAGCCTCGTCGCCCTTCTCTGGACACGCTCAAGCATCTCAGTGTCCTTCCTAAACTTGAGTTTTCCAGGGTGTCATGGTGACGAAAAGGAATGGGTGCTGAAAAAAGTTCCTCCCTGGCTAGTGTGTCTTGTCCTTGTACTCACGTTCACAAGAAGTCTAAGGCACCTTGAAAAACTTCCTTTCATCCTCACTGCTGCTCCTTACTGGCAATCGGAATGCTGCTTTTTCTTCTGCTAATGTAATAAAGGCTTGGAAATATCTTGGCTTACAGGCCATTTGTGGAGTTCACTGACTATATGCCATAAAGGTCTTGATATCAACTATAAATGAGGTGTACATTGATTAGTCTCATTGTCTGTTCCAGCTCAGGAAACCTGGACGTGCGTTTGGGATTTGGCCTGTGCGCGGAGGAGCGGGAATTCTTGTGGAAAAGGAAGAAACATGTTGCTGCTGCTCTGAAAAAGGTTCTGAATTTGGAGGAGGACCTGAAAGAGCATGAGGCAAGCTACTATAGTCCCTGGTACAACTTCTCTCTGGGGGTCTGAGCCTGGATCATATTTCAAACCCACGAATAATAAAAAAAAAAGCAGCTTAATGAATCTTGCAGTTGTAGGGCAGGAGATGAGTCGTGGGGATGACTGGGGGACTGAGCATCTCCCCTACAAAGAGAGACTGGGGCTGTTTAGTCTGGAGGAGAGGAGACTGAGAGGAGATCTGATCAATGTATGCAAATATCTGAGGGGTGGGTGTCAAGTGCCTGGGGCAGTAAGTCAAGCAACCACAATTGCAAACTGAAACATAGAAGGTTTCACCTCAACATGAGGAGAAACTTTGCAGTCAGAGTGACAGAGTCCTGAAACAGGCTGCCTAGAGAGGTTGTGGAGTCTCCTTCTCTGGAGGCTTTCAAAACCTGCCTAGATGCATTCCTGTATGAAGTACCCTAGGTGATCCTGCCTTGGCAGGGAGGTTGGACTCAATGATCTCTGGAGGTCCCTTCCAACCTCTAAAATTCTGTGATTCTGTGAACAAGAGAAGCAGCAGATACTTCATGCAGAAGAGCATGATTGGCAGGATAATGCCTTTGCAGAAGCAAAAACTTCTCAGCAGGTCCTCAGATGAACCCATTCACAGAATCACCGAATTCCTGTTTATCCATGATGTTGCTCATGAGTCTCAGGAGGAAATCTACAGTGTGCAAACATAGAACAGCTGGAGGATGCTATCTGGGCAATCGTGTGCCTTAGCTCATTAAGGAAGACAGGCTGGTGGTCACAGTGTTTGTCATGGTCATGGATTTTGAGGGGAGGAAGCAAAAAATTCTACACAGACAGCTAAATAAAAATCTAACAGCACTGGGCAGATGTAGCGATGAAATAGCTGATTGAAAGTGTCACTTTATCACTGTAGCCTCTGCTTCTGCCTCCTTAACTCTGTGATAAGCTTTGTAACTACTTATGCCTAGCTACCTTGTTGAAAACCAGAAAAGTACAAACATACCAACAGCAAGAATCCTCTTTAGCTGATGATTAACAGAAACAGTACTGTGTATAAGATACAGTTTGGGGTTTTCTTTTAATAATATTTTGGATTTCAGAGCAAAGAATTACATTAGAAATAAAAGGTTTTGCATGGCTAAGAGTTTCCTGACACGTTAGAAAGTAGTCGAGGTGGTAGGACTAAAATGGTAAACCCAAAGCTGCGTTTCTAAAAGTCAAATTACTCTGACTCTCCTATTCATGCATTGAGCTTCCAAACTCCCTGCTTCCTTGTCAACTGGCTTATATTTGAACTAAAAAAAAACCACCTTCTAAGTGGAATTTTAATTGGAAATGGAAAAAAGTTTAGAAAATGTAAAAACGAAATTATATTAAAAGAAGTCTAATTTTAGTGAAGATGATCAGATTTTTCCTCATTATCATTTCACACTGCTTCCTAGGTTTTAAGTTCCTGTTGAGATTAGAGTAGGAAGAACTTCTGTCTTTTGTCTTGGTCTTTTTTCCCCCTTTGTGTCAGAGAATGGGACAAATATTTTCTTTGACCTCTACTCATTGACAGCAATTGCTTGATGTAATTAGAAGGTAATACTTGAAAGAAGGTATAAACAGATGTTTTATTCCAGGGGGCCTGTAAACATCCATACAACTTGTAATGCTAAGGGAAGCAGAAGGTGTACTAGATCAGGAAAAGATTAAGAGAAGAATAGTCTGTCTCTTCAGTTACACGTGGACCTTGGAGGGGGGAAGCCCTACTGATGGTTGTGCTTCAGGACATAAGTAATTAGTGGCCTGAGGCCAGGAAGGCTTTGGCTATTGTGCGGTCTGGCTGATTGCAGGGTGCTGTGCATTCTTCTGAGGCTTTGGTCATTGTTCCAGGCAGAATCACGGATCCCTAATCTGCTCTGGCATGGCAAATCCTGCGTTTTCTGTGATAGCTTCTAATAATACACTTTGGGAAGAATTCCAGGGCGATGAGGTAGTTTTCCAGTTACGCATTAAGTAAACAGCCTTCCGCCCACCCCATTTGAGTGGGTAAGACATCAGCCTTCCCTTTCCCATCGGTCAGGTTGTGGCAACAGAAGCGTTTTGCAACGACCACGTCCGTCTTGCACAAAGTAACGTCACTGGTTCGATCAGTTCCTGTTAGATGGTATCAGATTTCGGCACGAAGGAGGACTGCTTGACTCTAATACCTGCGTGGCTTTCGCTCCTTGCTGTGTTGAACAGGTGCCGGTCGTAGCCATCACAACCACAGGGGGAGGGACGAGGTCGCTGACAGCGATGTATGGCAGCCTGCTGGGTCTCCAAAAGCTCAATCTGTTGGACTGCATTACCTACATTGGTGGTTTATCGGGTACCACATGGTGAGAATGATCCAAACCAGGTCTATGTTGTATGCTCTGCTCAATACTGTTGCCTATTCATACAGCGCCCACAGCTTACATGTCAATTAGCAAAGCAAAACCATTCCCGTTTCCCCCACGATCTCCTCCCTGTCCACCTAGAGCAAAGAAACAAAGCACACTGAGTAAAAAGCTGACTGTAACCTTCATCAGCAGCTGTTGTCGTTATACTGTCACAGTCCATGCCTGATATTTTAATGAAAATGCTCTGTTACCGTTTCATATCTTATCAATTGTACCTTAGACTGAATGCAACGAATTTGTCTTTAGACTGGAAATTGAAGAAAGATGGGAAGAAGATTTTATGCCTGCCATTTGCTGGTTATTCTCACTTCCATTTTGGAGTTAGATTGCATCTCCCTCGGGTAAAAGATGTATCTGGGACTAGTGGAATTAATGCTGTCACAGACTGTTCAACAAAGGACACCAGGTTACTGATACTGGAGAGACTGCAGCTATCTATGGTTGCTTATCATAACATGCTCTCTTCTCCTAGCAGGCATACAGCAGAGGATGTCATACTTAAAATCAGCATTCAATCAAATGGATTCTAGGTAGCTTCACTCCTCTGCACCTGAGGAGCTTTTCACACTGAGTTGTGTGTCAGTCCTTTATATAAATCCAAACTTTGATGACATGTTTGTCTGTCTATGTGGCCATATTCTTCTATCTTCTCTGTATGTATGTAGAGGTCTGAGCGTACCTGTCTGCATTATGGTTTCAAGAAGGCATATAAGAATGGCCATACTAGGACATGACCAAGACCCAAGAGCTGCTCAGTCCTCTCACTAACGAGAGCTGTCAGCAGATATTTGGGAACAAATGTAGAACTTGAGCAAATTAGTAGTGACTGTTCCCTGGAATACTCCTTGTATTTCAAGAAATGGACTTGTAGAGTCTTTGTTTTTAATAGTTTGGGCATTTTTTCCCCCCACTTCAGTTTCTCAAGTGACTTTCGATCCTACATGAACTTTTATTACCAAAGCCTGAAAAGCTTGGAGCTTTTGTTTGCTCTTGAAATGAGAGTATTTTAGGTCTGTTTTATATTTACTTGGCAAACAGGAAGGCAAACCACAGCATTATACCCCTTTCACTGTTTTCTTATGATATCTCTTCAGGACAATGGCAAACTTGTATGAAGATGCCAACTGGTCACAAAAATATCTGGAGGATGCAATAAAGGAGGCTCGCAAGCAAGTAACCAAGTCTAAGATCTGCTGTTTTTCTTTGGATTGTCTGAAGTACTATTATGATGACCTGATGGAGAGGACCAAAGAAGGGCATAACACTTCCTTCATAGATCTTTGGGGGCTTGTCATTGAATCCATGCTGCATGATAAGGTACTACTCTTTATTTCTTATCTTTTTTCCCCCCCAGAATCTGATGAGATTCTAAAGCCATAAAGGAGAAGAAAATAAATCTATTCAGTAGTACTATTTTAAATAAATTATTTTGTGGTTGATTATATTCTGCCTGTTCAGATCCACTACTAGAACAGTACTCTTTCTTAAAGTAGTGTTCACCTTGAACTGAAGCCATGCCTTTACACTCAAAGGCATCCTTTCTTCTTAAAGACAAATCCTGAGAAAATAATTATTTTGAAACATGAACTAACCACTTTGCATATTGGTAAATCTGACTAGAAGAAACACTTAAATATCTGAAAAAAAAAGTTCACTAGCTTAAAGGAAGATATACACACATAAAGTGAATTGTTTACAGGTTGCATAAGAAATGATTCAAATACATTATCAAATGTTAAGAAAGAGTAATTAAAAAATGTGGTAGTTCAAAAATAGTCTAGTTTCAATAATTTCCTTCTGGTTTATGCTTATAGAAGGACATTTCAATTTGTCATGTTGATGAATGTGGTTGCAAAATACCTCAAAGTATGATCAGCTCTGCTCACTGAGATCCAGGCAAGGAAAGTGCTTTAACTTTCATTAGCCACCTATTTATTTCTGTGATTTTTTTTTTGTCCTTGTTGAATCTACAATCAATCTCTCTGTATATCTCAAAACCTGAGAACCCACACAGGGTGTAGCTGCTTCCTCTAGGATACTTGCCAAGATTGGAAAAATCTCATGACAGATATCTCTGAAAATATCCAGTGAGCTGAGTAGGGGAAGGAGACCCTGGATAAAGCTGTTAATTCTTATCGTATCATTTTGTGTGCAAGCTGTTTTTCATCTCTTTCCATAAACCATTTGTAATGAAACACAGAAAGATGAGCATAGACTCTCGGACCAACGGCAGGCAGTGGACAATGGTCAGAATCCGTTGCCCATCTACGTGGCCATCAATCTCAAGTCCAGCTATAGTGCCCAGGCGTTCAGAGGTAATGGTTCTGATTTAGATTCTTACCAACTTTGTAATCTCAGTCACCTGAAAAAAAAATATCTAAATGCATGTAATGATCTTTAATAATACAGTAGTCCTTCTAGTTCTTCAGTATGAGCATGGTGGGACTCTGGAATAGGCTGCCCAGGGAAGTTGTAAATGCCTCCTTCCTAGGGATATTCAAGGCCAGGCTGGACAAGGCCTTGGGCAACTGAGTCTGGTTGAGAGACATCCCTGGCCATGTAGGGAGAGGTTGGAATAGATGATCTCTAAGGTTCCTTCCAGCCTAGGCCATTTTGTGATTCTTTCATCCTAACAGCAAAAAACCCCACCCCTTTTAAAATTTCAGACAATACTGACACATCTTTGAAAATAAAAACAAATCCAGACATGAATTCAATTTCTCTATGCTACTGGAAATGAAAATATAGTTATAGCACGCAGGATGCCAAACTCACAGTTTATCCTTGTCACCAAAACTTTGTAATGAAACTAATTCTTATGAGTTTTCCACATGGTCTTATTTTGAATAATTAAAGGGACAACCTTGAATTTTGGGTCCATTGGCAGGAAAATCACAATTTTGTCTAGTATTGTTTTTTTCACAGTATTTGTTTAATACAAGCAGCCGAGTACAGACCACTAAGTGAATGCTAAGTTCTCTGTCACTGGTACCCTAAGGGGAAAGAGTCACACATGAGCAATACATACTTTTGGGTAAGCTTAACTGCAGGGTACTCTTATGGGTTCATTCAGACCAGAGCTTATCTGCTGGTGATTGCTGTATCACAGCCTGGTACCAGCCTCCCTTGGTATGAAAAGACCTTGTGGCACTAGTACTGCACAAAGCATAGATACCCATGGAGCAAGTGAACAGCATGTTAGGAGCTAGCCAGTGTGGTCTTCATGATTTGTTCCTGTTGTCTGGCACTCTTCTGTTTAGCAATAGCTGACAGATCTTTTGCCTTTTCATGATCTGGTTGCTGTTGCTGCAGAGTGGCTGGAGTTCACTCCTTATGAAGTCAGTCTCCTCAAATACGGAGCCTCTATTCGTGCAGAACATTTTGGAAGTGAATTCTTTATGGGAAGGATGGTGAAGAGGCTCTCAGAGACTCGGATCTGCTATATGCAAGGTGACTACTGCCTAGAGGGATACTCGGGAGGCAGCTGGTGTGAGTGAGCACGTGGGCTGAGGTGGACAGTACTGGGGAGACACCAGCAAACAGGTTGAGCAGGTATGAGTTTGCATTTGCAAGGACATACTTGGGAAGTATACCCACAAATATATCCATTCAGACAGAAAGGAAGTATCCAAGGGGAAGGACTGAAGGTAGGTACCAATTAAAATTCTTCTGAGACTACTCCATCAATCAGTTTCTGTTATCTCTTTCCCATTACAGGCATGTGGAGTAGTATATTTTCCATAGATGCGATGTATGTCTGGAATTTGGCCGTTGATTCAGAGGACTTCTGGTATAGATGGACCAGAGATAGAGTAAAAGATATTGGTGAGATTATTGTTGGCTCTTTGGTGGGTTTTTTGGTTTGTGTTTTTGTTTTATTTGGTTGCATTTTTTTTTGGTTATCACTTAACTTTTGTTGCTTATATCCTGTGCAGAGGTCTAATGCCTAAAGAGATGCTGTCAAAGTCAGAGAGGGATAAAGGAAAGCAAAACAGAGATGTTAATTGAGAAATGTTTCTGCCTGATTTAGAGGAATGCACACATAAAAAGAGTCTCCATCAACATGCAGAAATATTAAGAGCGCATCATAAGATGGTGAAGTTAGGACGTGGTCCTCTGGCCACTAATGTGACCAGTAGAGAAAACAGACCTTGCAGAGGGCTATTTTCTTTTCTCCACCAAACTGCCCATGGAGAAAGCTCTCCTGCTGTTAAATTGCACCAGGAACCTGGAGTGACTGGTCTCCTAACTTAGCTCATGTTTGCAGCTGGGTGAAGTTTCTGAAGGTGTCCTTTTCAAAGGCCAGTGTTGTCCTACTATACTTTTGGGAACTCATCTCTCCCCTCTACCACATGCTGCAGTAGAGATGGACATCATCTGAGGAAGCCTAGAGAGGGAGGTGGTGCTTACAGCCTTGCAGCATGCTGCCTGCAGGTAGCTGTCCCTTAATTCACTGCCTAATGCTGAGTTCTATTGGGTAACACAGACCTTAATGGCTTACAGCTCTGTTTGATTTGCCTTTGCAGTGAGGGATGCTGACAACTGTGGTTATTCTATTTTAAAAAAAGTTGCTCCTTTCAGAAAACTGTCCCAAACTCATTTTTTTTTCTTTCCTTCTTGCAGAAGAGGAACCCTTTTTATCGATGAATCCCTATGAAGTGGACACATGTCTATTCACACCTTCAAATGTCCTCTCTTCCACGCTGCGAGATGTCTTAACGGGACGCCCAACCATTGCACAGTATCCCAATTTTATCAGAGGCTTCCAGATGCATAACAAGTACCTGGAGAGCAAAGGATTTTCTACCTGGAAAGGCACAGCATGTTTTTCTGTAACATTTCTGGGAGGTTTAGGTTTGAGAATTCATTTAGGATTTCTAAGAAAAAGGAGGAGGCAAGACTGATTTCTTACAAAATTCACCTTCTCCCTTCCACAAATAGAACAAGTGGAAGGCAGATTTGAAAAGCATTTCATTTTTTTGAGGGGTGAAATTGAATTTGGGTGTCTCAGGATTGTGTTCCAGTGGACAAGGTGAACCCAGCGGAAAGGAGGCAGGAGTGATCTCTGCTTTAGGGACAAAACTGCTTGAGGTGTGTTGAGGAAGGAAGGAAGGAAAAAGCTGTGGTGCATCACTCCTGTAAAGCAGTGCTGATAGTGATTCAAAGGCATAGAAGGAGAACGGTGGTGTGTGTGTAACTGTGTAACTCTCCATTCTTACCTCTTTACTTTTCTGCAAGTGAACAGTCTTGGCTTTTCCTTGTTGTAATGAGGAACGTTTGTTTCAGACACAGTGATAGACTCCTTCCCAAATAAACTGCTGGAAACAGCAAACGATGAGCTCTCCCTGGTTGACACTGGTTTTTTCATCAATACCAGCTACCCACCGCTTCTGAGATCCAACAGGGAGGTGGATGTCATCCTGCATTTAAATTACAGTGGAGGGTCGCAGACACTGGTAAGAAAAGTCTTGGTATCTGAGATGTTTTCCCTTCCATGGTCTTTCAGTCTCTAGCATTTGTTAGTAAAACCAACTAACTTTCCTGTGCTGGAATGGAAGCTGGATCACAGAACTTTAGAGGTGGCAAGGGACCTCCAAAAATCATCAAGTCCAACTCCCCTGCCAAGACAGGATCCCCTAGGGTAGTTTGCACAGGAACACAGCCAGGCAGGTTTTGAAAGTCTCCAGAGAAGGAGACTCCATAACCTCTCTGGGCAGCCTGTTCCAGGGCTCTGTCACCCTCACCATAACAGATTTTCTCCTCATGTTAAGGTGAAACCTTCTATATTCCAGTTTGTAGCTGTTGCTCCTTGTCTCCTTGCTGCTGACCACCAAAAAGAGATTGGCCACACCCACCCCTCAGATATTTGTACACACTGATCAGATCTCCTCTCAACCTTCTCTTGTGCAAACTAAACCACCCCAGATTTCTCAGTCTCTCTCTGTAGGGGAGATGCTCAAGTCTTCACTGCAGTGGATCTAAAAAGTTTTGAAGAACTGTCTGAGGAATGTTCTGGAGCTCTACTCAGTAGGTGTTGACAAGTCAAGCTTGTAAAGAAGTTACAGAGACAGGATTTTTCAAATCCTGACAATATCAAAGAGATTAAACAGGAAACCTTATGTGTCTCTGGGCCTGTTTATCTTATGTTATTCTTAGGAATATTTATAAGCTGATGTTAGACTTGATTAATATTGAGAAATAATGCAATTAGTGCTGCTTATGTAATGACAATAATACACAAATGAACATAGGCTTATAGGCTGGACTTCATGACCTCAGAGGTCTTTTCCAGCCTCAGTGGCTCTGTGATATTTATCTATCAAAGTGGTGTTTGGTTTTTTTTTTCTGTAAGGTCATAAGATATGTTGATAAATGTCTTTGCAAATAAGGGAGTCAGTATTGATCAGATATAGAAGACAGAAGTACTTGGGAAAGTGAAGTCAAGACAATGACAGAATAAGGTGGATTGCTGTGTTCTCTCTTCATTCTTTCATTTGTTTTGCTGTCTTCTTCTGCACCTGTTTCATTGGAATTACAGAATCAGTCCTGTAGCTTTTGGCTCCATTTGCAAGCTCAGAAACCTTGTTATTTTCTTGTTTGACCTAAAGCAACTGTTGTGGCTACAGCTGTTTTCACTTAAGACATTACATCTTCCCGCAGGAAGAGTCAAGCCTTGGAATATTTGATTTAGCTGCTGGAGTTTGTAGAATCCAGGTGCCTGCAACTTTTTTGAGTTTTGACCCTTTGTATTAATTGCATTTATTTTATTCCTTTCTCCAGCCTCTGGATCAGATTGCAAAGTACATCTCAGGGCAAGGAATTCCATTTCCCAGAATTGAGATAAGTGAGGAAGACAGGGAAAACTTGAAGGAGTGCTATGTTTTTGAAGATGCTGACAGTCCACAGGCTCCAACAGTGCTTTTCTTTCCACTAGTAAATGACACTTTCAAGAAATATAAAGCTCCTGGTGAGTCACATGTAGCTACCAATTGTAATAAAAAATCCCTTGCCTGCTGTGTCCTCTCCATTACATATCTAATGTCTCACCACCATCTCTGACCTTCCTTCCAATGCCAGCATTATCAGTCTCATCACTGATAAGTGTCTCTGTCAGTATATCTGAACTGTGAGAACTTCAGAGGCCCTTCTAACACATTTGAGATGAAAGCAGGCATTGATTCCACAGGCCTTACCAGAGGCAGCACAAAGGTAACACTGTATGGGTGCTAGGTTCTCAACACAAGCTGTTTCACCCTGCAGGCATGATCTTGTAATGCATTTCTGCCTGCAAACAAAGATGGAGACAAAACTTGTGGAGTTTTTGGTGGTAGCTCTATCATCACAGTTTTGCTGGCATATTTAAGAGTGATCTCCCAGACTGAGAACTGAATGGGACAGAGATCTTTGTTTTTAATATGATCCGTGACCTTTGAGTGCCAGCATTCCTTCTACACTTTCAGTCAGATCATTGTTATTTCATGCAGTACGAGACTGTCTTGTTTTCCTTTTACTAGCACTTTTCTAGTTTGAGTAACAGAGACTTTATGTCATACAAGAGCTGGCCTACAAGTGCTGCTGATAATCAGTTTTCCTTTCATTCCCAAATCACAGGATGTTAGGGGTTGGAAGGGACCCAAAGAGATCATTGAGTCCAACCCCTCTGCCAGAGCAGGACCATACACAGTCACGCAGGAATGCATCCAAACGGGCTTTGAGAGTTTCCAGAGAAGGAGACTCCACAATCTCTCTAGGAAGCCTGTTCCAGTGCTCTGTGACTCTTACAGAAAAGAAGTCCCCCTTGTGTTGAGGTGGAACCTTCAGTGCTGCAGTTTATATCCATTGCCCTTGTCCTGTCACAGGGAGCAAGCAAGAAGAGCCTGTCCCCCCTCTTGACCTTCAGCCCTCAGATATTTATAAACATCAATTAAATCTTCTCTCAGTCTTCTCCAGACTAAAACACCCCAGGCCCCTCAGCTGCTGCTCATAAGGCAGTGTTCCAGTTCCCTGATCATCCTCCTAGTCCTCTCTTGGACTCTCTTGAGCAGCTATACAAAATTTTCAGATAGACTCTGAAGAATACAGTGATTCTAGACTTATTTTACTTCCCTCTGGAAAATCATATATTTCTTTCCAAGTCTTGCTTTTCTGCCTGTAATAACTTAAATGACTCATAAAAAAAATCTTACGGGTGCATCTCCTTGTGGTTTGTGCCTCAGGTGTAGAAAGGAGTCCCGAAGAGATGCCAGAAGGCAAAGTTGATGTCTCCAGCATCCTCTCCCCATTTACCACACGGGAGGTGTGTTTCAGTGAAGAGAATTTTGACAAGCTGGTGAACCTGACTGATTACAATGTCCTGAATAATGAGAAGTTGATTATTCGAGCCTTGCGCTTGGCAGTGGCACGGAGGAAGCAGCAGAATTATTAATCACTGCTCACTGCCTTCGACCTTCCAGATGGTATTTCTCAAGCTGTCTATTTCCTGGTGAAATCAAGATGTTCAATGCTCCCCAGTGATACTCACACTGGAAATAACATCATCCTGAGGACATGCTGGACTCCAATTCATGTTATTTATATAAATGTTCAACAAAGCAGATTGGAATTTATCAGGGTCTTAATCCAAATCAAACTTCAAAGCAGCAAATTTGTGTTTACTTTTGTTACTTTACCAGTTGATACATACATTCCATATCGATTAACAGAGTGCTCTATAAGATAATGGTGGAATTTGCTGCACATTAAAATGTGAACCAAAGCAGTATTTATGTGTCATCTTTTCTGTCTGGCAGAACAGCAATCCCCAGAACTCCTTTGTTGAGACTGAGCACTGTGTTGGTCTTACCTTAGTTACTGAAGGTTGTCATCTCTGATTTGACTGTATGGCCACTAAGAAGCATGGTGGTTGTTGTTTTTTTAACTGGATTTCTTCACTAGTCCTTGAAAACAGATTTCTTAAGTTACTACCAGTGTTGTAAAGATCTACCCTGTTTTCACCATCAATAAAAAATACCCCTGAATTTGGTTGTCTTTGTTTCAGATGGTCAAATGAGACCTCTCAGCTTTTCTTCACAGAACCACGTATCCTCAGCCCAAGTAGTAGTCCTGTTGCCCACCTTTCCTTTCATTTGCTGCTGTATGTGCTGCTGACTGTCCTGTCTCACTCATCCTCGCCTGCCTTGATTGCTGTTGAAAGATGTCCTTGCAATTTTCCTCACTGTTTCATAAGATGGGAAGTGGCTCCTATGGATTTGCATAGAATAGGGCAATGCAAGAAGGCCTCCTGAGAGATCTCCCAGACCTCCTTTTGCAACTGTTGAACACTTTTCTGTGAATGGTCTTTTACAGAGATGGCCTTGAGAGAGTGCTTTCCCATCATCAAAAATTCTAGAGGTCTTCTTGAGAAAAGTAGGTGCCAAAAGCTCCCTTCTTGCATCTCTGCAACAGGCAGATCACAAGCTCAGGCTTTCACAACAAGAGCTCTGTGCTGTGGAGCTGTGATGCATGAAGAGACCAGGCATAACAGCTCAGAAAATGCTTTGGATTATCTTCCAAACTGATGATAAAAGGCTTCTGCTGTTGCAATGAACTTCAGGCTGAGTCACCAGGGCAGAATTGGTGTTGAGATCAGGAGTCTTGATTATGCTCAGAAGTTTCCAATTCTTTTCTACAGAATAAAGTTCTAGGAAATGGATGAGAGAAAATGATTCTCTCCTATGGGGAAAAAAAACAGCTGGTGGCGCATCTCAAACCAGTTTGGGTGGCAGAAGAGGAGGAGTGGTCATATTTTGCAGTATGTTCATTGTGTTCATGCACCTGGAACACTTGAGCACAGTGTCACCTTGTTTTCAGATAGAGCATTGGATGTTTAAACCTAGATATTAGCCCTCCGGGTGCAAGGCAGCTGTGGTTGTGATTCAACTCCAGATCAGCTTATGGGATCCCTCTTTTTCAGAATACAACTTCTGGTTGTATTCCCATGCTTTTGAAGACATATTTGTTGGAAGTGTAACAGAGCAGGGTGGAAAATCTTTCAGCCTGTTTTACAGCAGAAGCTTACTCAAGAATAGGACAGAAAACTGTCAGATGGGTGCATGACACAGCCTTAGCCTGACCAGCCCTGCTTTTCATCATAGCCAGTTAAGCCCATCTTGTAACCATGACTAATAACTGTACTGACATAGGTGTGCTGCATCCCAAGTCAGCCTTGGGGTAT